>NC_044308.2:105561473-105863167 GCF_007474595.2 Lynx canadensis | reverse complement strand
AGAGAGGCTGAGCAGGCAGCCTCTCTGGCCACAGCCGAAGCACTCGTCCCCCGTTGTGTCCAAAGTGACATCTCCATTGAGCTCCTGCTCTGTTCACTGCCATAGTCCCCTGTGTGAATTCCTGAGTTGCAGCGGCCCTTCAAAGCTTAATGGTGAATGAACCACATGCCCTCTACCTCCATACACTCAGGACTATGAGGTAGTCCAGGGTGAATCTGGCCTGGGCTCTACTCTCCCTCTACTCTCTTCATGTTCACTTATCCAGATTATTTTCTCAGGAAGATGGCATCAGGACAAGATCCTCTGTCTATTGCATGTAGTAGAAAAAGACAAAAGAGGGAATAGTCTGGGTGGTATTTGGCCACACCCACCATGAAGAACTTTGCAAATATGTAATAAAGAGCCCTGAACTTGAAGTAAAATTAGAATAGCCTTATTTACTTTCCATGATAAAGAGGAAATTGTTCAACGAAAAAAAAATCTGACTAAAAAAACAAAAAACCCCAAACATTGGTTAGGACAGAAATAGCCATATACATTTTTGTTTTACAAAATCAGAGAGATCCATTTTAGGTCAACCACACTGACTAACCCTGGACAGAGCGTCTTGATATTACCAATCACGGAAGGGATTAAAGCAAAGTAGAAAGTCCTTGAGGTCAAACAGAAGCATGTTTTGGGTTAGCCGTAGGCTCAAAAACTTTGGGTATGAAGACTGAACACACAGCTTAACAGGGACTAAGAAATAGAAAGGATCACACAACAATTACTTAAAAGATGCTAGTTGATTCTTTTCTCTCCTTTTCCAGTGTGGTTCCCTTGATTCTGTTGATTCTAATAATGTCCAGTACTGTTCATAGGTGATAGTATAATTTTACTTTCTTCAAGACCATTTCCTCTTAAGGAACAAGGCAACTTCTAGCTACCTAGGATCACCAGGACAAGTTTTTGCCTTTCATGGAAGATACTAACTACAGACTTAAATTATTAACAACACTCAGATCACGTACTCAGTCTTTGAGTAAAGTCTGGGCCGTATGGGGTTATATTCAGCAATGTAAAGGATCAAATTATTACATATACACGGCAGTGGGGGAAGTAATATTTGTTATGTACAATCCTTAAACTAGCTTCTAGGTGAAGTACGTGTACCCACTGTCTAAAAGATTCCTAGAGAATCTTTATCAGTAGGAGTATAGACTTTTCCATTAAGGAGGCAAATAGCTTAGTGAGGATTCATAGGTAATTGAGTGAAGGAGACCTCAAAGAAATTCTTTTTATCCTCTCTGAAGTCTAGGGCAATACACTTGCATGATACATTTGTACGGTTTAGGGAGGTTGGCTTGGCACCTTAAACCTTTTGTGAGAAGTACGATGAAGCAGAAAGAGATCACCCAAACACTCAGCCTAAAGCTTAGTAATGTATTAATGACACAGATCTTTCTTTAAGGGTTCAGCCATTAAAAGTTTGGGGAGCTCTGATAACCCTTGTTTGTTCTCAGCTGAGTTGTCTTCATTTCTTTCCATACTTCTTACTGGTTAGGCATGAGGCTGACTTTACTAGAAACAAACACGAGTGTTTAGGTGCCAGACATTCTGGCTTTAGATGCAGCCCTTTAGGGAGTTGCCTGGGAAACATGGCTGCCAAGCACCTGGAGATGTTGGGACCTGTGGGAAGTTGTAGCCCCTTCTGGGGATGGTGTCAGGGCCAGGGGAGGGAAGCTCTGGCACAAGGGTAGATACCCCTAGTTCTTGCCACCTTATTCTCCATGCTACCTGGAATGAATTCCCAGGGTCATTACTGGACAGATTTGCTTGTTGCAACATAGTTGCCTTCTTGTCATGATGAGGCAGCCAGGGGAATAACAGGGCTTCATTAAACATTCTTGAAACCAGAAGATAGAAGTTACTTGTTGCATCTGATCCCTCTATATCATACCTGTAAATACATCCCAAAGTGGAAAGAAAAAAGAAGGCTGCAGTGTTCTTCCTTGTCCCCTCTCTCCCCTTGATCTTGGGGTCTGCTTGGGCGAACAGGCCATTCAGGTCAGATTTGACCCATGTGTCTCAGTCTGTTCAAGCAGCTGTAACAAAATACCATAGATTAGGTGGCTTATAAGCAACAGAAATTTATTTCTTATAGTTCTGGAGCCTGGAAGATCTGAGATCAGAGTGCCAGCATGGCGGAGTGAGGGCTCTCTTCCTGATTTGTAGCCTTCTCACTATGTTCTCACATGGTGGAAGGGGGGCTGGGGATCTCTGTGGGATCTCTCCAACAAGAGAGCTAATCCCAAACTAACCAGCTCCCAGTCAGCCACGCAATCACAAGGACATACACCCAATATGCTGACAACCATTCTGTGCTCATACAACCATTCTGTTTTTCGCTTTCAGCACAGTACTCAATACATTACATGAGATACTCATCCTTCCATTATAAATAGGCTTTGTGTTAGATGACTTTGGCCAAAGTAGGCTAATGCAAGTGTTCGGAGCGTATTTAAGGTAGGCTAGGCTAAGCTATGATGTTTGTTAGGTATACTTAATGTATTTTCATCTTATGGTATTTTCAGCATATGATGGGTTTATCCAGACACAACCTCACTGTAAGTCAAGGAAGGTCTATACTGTTAAAAGATAAACTGAGACATATTAAATATTTTAGGAGTTTATGTGAGCAAAAATAAATGTGAGTTTATGTGAGCAAAAATAAATGTCAGTGCCAAAACAGAAGTGCTTAGGAGCACTCTGCCAACAGGAGCTGGGTACAAGAGCTATAGGATAAAGAGCTCACCAAACTCCACACCTGAAAAACAAATAACCCAGTGAAGAAATGGGCAGAAAGCATGCATAGACGCTTCTCTAAAGAAGACATCCAGATGGCCAACAGGCACATGAAAAGATGCTCAACGTCACTCCTCATCAGGGAAATACAAATCAAAACCACACTCAGATATCACCTCACGCCAGTCAGAGTGGCCAAAATGAACAAATCAGGAGACTATAGATGCTGGAGAGGATGTGGAGAAACGGGAACCCTCTTGCACTGTTGGTGGGAATGCAAACTGGTACAGCCACTCTGGAAAACAGTGTGGAGGTTCCTCAAAAAATTAAAAATAGACCTACCCTATGTCCCAGCAATAGCACTGCTAGGAATTTACCCAAGGGATACAGGAGTACTGATGCATAGGGGCACTTGTACCCCAATGTTCATAGCAGCACTCTCAACAATAGCCAAATTGTGGAAAGAGCCTAAATGTCCATCAACTGACAAATGGATAAAGAAGATGTGGTTTATATACACAATGGAATACTACTTGACAATGAGAAAGAATGAAATATGGCCCTTTGTAGTAACGTGGATGGAACTGGAGAGTGTTATGCTAAGTGAAATAAGCCATACAGAGAAAGACAGATACCATATGGTTTCACTCTTATGTGGATCCTGAGAAACTTTAACAGAAACCCATGGGGGAGGGGAAGGAAAAAAAAAAAGAGGTTAGAGTGGGAGAGAGCCAAAGCATAAGAGACTCTTAAAAACTGAGAACAAACTGAGGGTGGATGGGGGGTGGAAGGGAGGGGAGGGTGGGTGATGGGTATTGAGGAGGGCACCTTTTGGGATGAGCACTGGGTGTTGTATAGAAATCAATTTGACAATAAATTTCATATATTGAAAAAATAAATAAATTTTCAGTGATATCTCAAAATAAATAAATAAATAAAATGCATAGGAGTAAAAAAAAAAAAAAGAGCTATAGGAAAGACCCAGAAGCAAAGCAAGGAAATTAATTGATTGGCTATAGCTCAGGCAAGTTGCCTTACTTGGGAAAATCTAATTGGCTGTTTGTAATTGGTTGTCCTCAGGTTTTTTGATTTCTTAACCTTGAGGCACTGGCAGGCTTAGATTGGGTTTGCTTCCTTAGGCTGCCAAGGCATTAGAAATCACCCCAGTCTAATGGCCTCCCTGTTTACTTTAACAATATATATGTGTATATACGTATATATACATACATACGCATATGCATATATATAAACAAAAGATTGGTTTTGCTTCTCTGGAAAACCCAGACTAATACAGGGTCAAATGCTGTCAAGAGCCTATGATTCTTGCATGACCAGTTTTACATTCTGTACACCTTGGTCACATACACTCCACATCCAGTCCCAAGTACAGGCCGATGATTCTTGCAATTCTTTGGTTTTACAATATCTATTCTTCCTTAACAGACCACCATGTCCCCTGGAAGTTTATGCAGGGATTTAACTCTAGGTGTTGGCCTGGCAGACAGGAAAGGCAGTGGATGTTACTTCTGAGGGGAACATTTAGTAGCTTGTCTGAGAGAGACCCCCTGAAGCATTTTCTAGCAGAACGGCTTCTCTTAACAGGGAAAAATGTGAATCAATTCTGCAGGCGCAGGGGGTCCAGGCCTGAAGGATGTAGAGTCAAGATCCTCAGGAGTATCCATCCCAATTTCCCTGTCCCAAGTTTCAGGATGCACACTAGGGCCCTAGCTTTTGCATAATATACCTGCTTTGACTGAGCATTCAAAGGTTTCTAGAGTGCCGTGACTCTAAGAACTAGGTTTTCAGGCTGTTGTTCAGCTATGACCTTCCACTGTAGGAGATAAAGGGCTTTTTGTAAGCTACAGAAAGGCTGTTAACTGTAGACACAAACACACCTTTGTCTATGTCCATACCCACACCTATGTCTACATAGAGAGAAATCACACTTCGGTCTTTTAAAAGGAACACGGTGTGGGGCACCTGGGTGTCTCAGTCAGTTAAGCGTCTGACTTCAGCTCAGGTCATGATCTCCCAGTTCCTGCGTTCAAGCCCCATGTCGGGCCCTGTGCTGACAGCTCAGAGCCTGGAGTCTTCTTCAGATTCTGTGTCTCTGCCTCTCTGCCCCTCTCCTGCTTGTATGCTCTCTCTCGCTCTCTCTCTCTCTCCCCCTCTCTCAAAGAATAAACATTAAAAATTTTTTTTTTTTTAAAAAGGAATACGGTGAGCAATATTTTATAGTGTTAAAGACTAAATTTCCTCACTTTCCCAAAAAGGGTAATGCTATAATTTATGGATCATACCTTCTGAAATAAATCTCTCATGCCCTAACTTTAGGGTTAACATACTTTTTGTTTAATGCACAAAATTTTAAGAGGCAATGGATTGATAATTAGAAATAATATGTGAAGAAACAGATCTCAATGAAAAGAGCCTTATACAGTTTTGTACGTGTGTATTTCTACCTTTACTGAAATACATGAGGGGACAAAAACAATGCAAACCCGGCTTTCAGAATGAGCTTCTATTGTATACAAATGCCAGTGTGAGTCCAAGTGTGGGGTAAGGCAGATATGGGGAAAGTTGACAAGGAGAGCTGAGATTTGCATTATATTTTTAAAGTATTTTTCTTAATGACAACACAAAATTAAAATAAATAAATGTTTTTGTGCAAATATAATGTGCACAAGAGGTTTATGGAGAAACACTTGGTTGTTTTACTATTCCTTTTTCCTGTTCTGACACTTTTGGATGTGTTCCATATAAACCCTTTGCAGTTGGGTGGAGGAAACCTCCTAAATATTGATATCTAGCACCTGACTTCTTTTTCCTTCTCCAACTTCTATCTCAGATGTGTCTTTATGTAGCTTTGATTCCATTTCTTGAAAAAAATTGGTTATTAAGTTAAACAGAAGAGCAATCAAGGCAAGACCTTGTAGATTCCAAATTAATAATAAGATTGAATAAATGATGTTCCTATTCTCTTTCACAGGATTTGAAACTAAAGACAGGATGGAAATAACATGCAAATACTCAGATGGTGACTTTTCTCCATATTTTCTTTCTATTCATTAGTACCTAGAAAAATGCCTCCTTTTAGAATCTGATTCTCAGGACAAATTAGTTAAAATAAGGCATATCTAGGGGCATATGGGGCATAGGGGTATATCTGGGTGCCTCAGTCGGTTAAGCATCTGACTTCGGCTCAGGTCATGATCTCGCGGTCCGTGAGTTCGAGCCCCGCGTCGGGCTCTGTGCTGACAGCTCAGAGCCTGGAGCCTGTTTCAGATTCTGTGTCTCCCTCTATCTGACCCTCCCCTGTTCATGCTTTGTCTCTCTCTGTCTCAAAAATAAATAAACGTTAAAAAAAAATAAAAAAAAATAAACATTAAAAAATAAAATAAAATAAGGTATATCTAAAATTATCATTGCTTTCAAGGAAAGACTATAAATTACACATATTCAGACTCTTGCTTTTTAGAGCACATCTAGAGGGTAAAAATTCTCTTTCCCTTTGAAAATTATCCTATTGAATACCATAATAAGTATAATATTTTGCAGTAAGTAATTTATTTACCATTGTTACTGCTAGGAAACCTTTGAAATGAGGGAAGGAAAAGATAAGTATGTAACAAAATCATTTAAAATGGGATTCAGATTTTATTAACAAAATTACGGTTCATTTCACTGTGCCACTTATCTGTACTTCTGAGTTTAAAATTCTAGAAATTCATTGCCTTTGTCATTAGAAATCCTGAGGAACTCTCTGAAGAAGGAAAAGAAAATCACTCATAATTCAATTATCCTAATACTTCAATACTGCAACTTTTACCTTCCCTTTGGGTCTTGTCATTTGTTTTTCATGACTGCAATCTACATGTTTGAAGAGACGCAGTGAAAAGAGCGTGAACTTTGAAGGCAAAGAGAAGTAACCAAAAACCAATAACACAATAAACACATTGTGATTTATCACAAGAATGCAATTTAACTGTGCTTATGAGAGCATAAAATAACAGAAAATATTTTAAATTATCAGACATTAAATTATTCAATATTTATCTATAATTTCATAAATTAATCAGCTAAGATCGGTGAAGTATAATTATCAGAGACTAAATTGAATAAGTACAACTGGAAGGCTACACTCACTTTTGATTTGAAAGGATATTTGGTTAACTGTCCCTGATGTAGCTTCTCCAAAATACGGCCTCCCAAAACATGTGTGCATGTGTATGTGTGTGCATGCGCAGACACACCCACTAATAAAAGCAAAATATATCTAAGACTAAGAGTCCAATCTATTGACATAATCTGAGTGCATTGTTTACTAGCTAAAAAAGCAAATGTAAGGAATTTCTGCATTAGTATGTGGAAAATCACAAGAGATGATCATCGCCACACTAACAGAGAAAGAAACCAGATAAGCTGCAAGATCAGATTTTATTTAAAAAAAAAATCAGAGAGCTGAGGAGATGGAAAAAAAAATCCTAAATGAACCAAACGTTAGAAAGTGACAGCCGTTCCTAGGAGAGAAGCTATGCATGGCGACTTGTTTTCCTGTGGAGTGATACCCGCTGTGGGTGTATTCCAAGTACAAGAGAGGTTGTCCGCTGAAGCCTGGAAGCGGGGCAGGAGAACAGAGGGAACCTGCCTGAAGCACACCAGGTTTCACTGAGTGGGACACTCAGCTGGGACAGCAGAGAAGCTGGAGAACAACAAGAACGACCCAGGAATGCAAATGGCTGTAGCCAGGCTGTAAACTAGAAAAAGATGCAATCCTGTGATTGTCTCACTGGCATTCAGTAACCAAACCTTGCCAAAGGGTATGTTTTCATTTTTGCCTCAAA
The DNA here is from genome assembly GCF_007474595.2 of Lynx canadensis. NCBI lineage: Eukaryota > Metazoa > Chordata > Mammalia > Carnivora > Felidae > Lynx > Lynx canadensis. The sequence goes on along the minus strand of NC_044308.2, from coordinate 105,855,539 downwards.
ATATTACAAGCCAGTGGTGGACTAAATCTAGCCAATGCTTCATGCAACAAAGCCCAGGTCCAGACTCTCTAAAAATGCAATAGTTTTACCCCTACACCGCCCGCCCATACTAGTAGCCTGGAAAAAGAAAGGGTATGGGTATGCCTTTTTCTGAAGGTAAACATTATTCTCTGCAGTCTCTACTACCAGAGGCTGGCATACAATAAAAACTTCAAGAAGAAATAAAATGTGACACAGGCTCCAGAGAAAATGCAGTCAACAGTCTTAGAGATGGACAAAGTATTAGAATGATCAGATAGACATCTAAAATAATTCCCACAAATATGATAAAGGATATAGTAGAAACAACGGATAACATATAGGGGATAACAGTTGGGGAAATTTCAGCAGAGAGAAAGAAACCAACGAGAAGTAAATGGAAATGCTAGAAATAATTGAAATGTAACAGTAATAGAAATGCTAGAATAGGAAGTGAAGAAATCATGTGATGGGCTTATCGTGGATACAGCAAAGGAAATCATCAGTGAAACTGAAGACAGTTCAATAGATATTATTCAACATTAAGGACAAAGAGAAAAAAAAAAAAGAACTTAACAAAAAAGAACAGAATCTCCAGGATCTCCGTTTGAAATCTTGGGACCTGGGACTATGCAAGATGTTCTTATGATATAAAAAGCATGGTCCATCAGGCAGAAATGGTAAGTGATATTTGATTAAGATTAAAAGCGCTTTTTTTTTCCTTTTGGTATTTATTTATTTATTTATTTATTTATTTATTTATTTATTTATTTCAATATATGAAGTTTATTGTCAAATTGGTTTCCATACAACACCCAGTGCTCATCCCAAAAGGTGCCCTCCTCAATACCCATCACCCACCCTCCCCTCCCTCCCACCCCCCATCAACCCTCAGTTTGTTCTCAGTTAAGATTAAAAGCTTTTGATCTGCAAAAGAGATTGATAAAAGAACTAAAAGACAAATTATAGACTGGAAGTAAATATTGGGTGCTGTATGGAAGCCAACCTGACAATAAATTATATTAAAAAATATTTTCAAATACTATATCTAGCCAAGGACTTGTATCCAGAATATACAAAGAATTCCTAAAACTCAGTAAGAAAACAAAAGGTTTGAACAAATTTCAAAAGAGAAGAATGCAGATTTCAAATAAGCACATGAAAAGACAGTCGATATCATTAGGTACTAAGGACTTGCAAACTGAAACTACAAAGAGATCCCCTACTAATCCATTAAAATGGCTAAAGTTAAAAGAGAGAGAGAGAGAGAGAGAGAGAGAGAAAAGGCATAATCCAAAGGTTGAACAATAACAAATTCTCCTATATTGCTATTGGGAATTAAAGTTGTTCAGATACTTAGAAAATAATCTGGTAATTTTTTTATACAGATACATTTATCATATGACCCAGAAGTTTCACTCCTGGCTGTTTACTCAACATAAATGGAAACCTAAGTTTGTTACAAAAAACTATATGTAAATATCTATAGCAGTGCTATTCATAATTGCACCAAACTGGAAACAACACAACTGTCCCTCATCTAGGGACTGAATAAACAAACGGTATATCCCATACCAGGGAAACTAGTCAGCATTAAAAAAAAAAAAAAAAACAAGAATTATTGATATATGCAACAATAAGGATGAATCTCCTATACATTATGCTAAGAAACCAGTCTAACAACTCAACATTCTGTATCATTCCATTTAAATAACATTCTGAGAATAAATAAGTAGTTGCTAAGGGCTAATGAGAAGGAGGGGATTCGATTGTAAAAGGTTAGCACAGGAGAAATTTGTATGTGTGCGTGCACATACGTGTTAGGGGTGGGGTATTTGAACCATCTGTATCCTCTTTGTAGTGCTTACATGCACTTCATGCATTTTTCAAAATTCATTGAATTACACATAAAAATGTGAATTTTACTATCTGTAAATTTAAAAGAAGAAATACCTAAGATCAATAAAATAGTTGGAAAAAATTCACACTGCAAGATGTGTGAATGACCAATAAGCACATAAAAATGTGCTCAACCATATTTGCCACCAGGGAAATGCAAACTAACCCACAATGACATATAATTTCATACCCATTGCAATGGTCAAATTCAAAAAAAACAAACGATACCAAATATTGGTAAGTTTGTAGGACAGTTAGAACTCTCATATATTGCTGATGAAAGTATAACATGATATAACCCCTTTGAAGAACAATTTTAGCTTTATTTTATAAAGTTAACATACACCAACTTATGATCCGATAAAATTCCACCCTTACCTAATTACTCAGAAAAAATTAAAACATAGATTCACAAAAACTTGTATGAAATGTTCGTAGCAACCTTATTTATAACAGCCAAAAATTGGAGACAACCCAAAGGTCCATCAACCAGAGACTAGATCTTTTAAATTGTGGTATATTCATGCAATGTAATACTGTACAGCAATACAAAAACAATGAACTAACAACGCAAAAGCGTGAATGAATCTCAAAAACACATCAAGCAAAAGTAGACAAGCACAAAAGCATACTCTATACCTCTATTCATTTGAAATTTGGAACATGCAAAATAACTCCGCTGACAGAAATCAGAAAGTGGTTGCTTCTTTGAATGAGAGGGAAGTGTTATAGAAATGAGCCAAAGAAAATTTTTGTATATTAGCCCTATGTTATTTATTTCTTCACAGAAGGCTGGGCCACTGGCTCAAAAGCCCACAAGCACTAACTCGAACTATTCTACACCTGACTGTTTTAAAAATAGCCTAACTAAGCCAATTTTTAGTCATTTAGCACCTGCATGCTTTGCACATCCTGTGAAACTGTACCCAGCACCTGGTAACCATAAGATAAACATAGTAGCTATAAAAGCCTCCAAACCACTGCTGCTCTTAGAGCTCTCCGACACAGAGACCCTAACTCCAGGCTGCTGAGCAACACTGCCTAGATCCACAAGACCCCCTGATTCTCCTCTGCTCAGAAGTTCCCTTTCTCTCCTCTCCTGGGCAATGGCCTCCATGTTGTAGCCTCTAGATGCTTTCATGTGGTGAGGGATTTACCCTACCTGCAAACCTGTCAGAGTGCAGCTCAAGTAAAACTCATGCATGCTACTGCCACCTTAGGGTCATATCCAACCCCTCGATCAGCTCGGGAATCTGAATTCATTGCAGGAATTGATAGTAAAGGATCATAATGATACTGTTGAGGTGATGGAATGTGACAAAATCTGGCTTCATTTTTGGTATTTGCTGACAGTTTCCAAGCCTCATCTCTCCTTCTTTCTGTCTTGGGTCACATCTGGGCAAACTTACAAGAAAGCCCTCACGTTCCCTCCCTTGCTGATGGTGGGAAGTTCAACCACACTGACACTGGCCCACTCGGGGGGGGGGGGTTTCATCCCTTCCCCACACCCTCATCACGGTAAAAGCCAAAGCCAGCCACTCTTTCTTGCTCTCTCGGGCAATTTGTAGACCTGCTTGAGAGTTGTCCTCAAAAAGCTTCATCATGTGTGATGACTTTATACAACTACAGCTAACCCTTGAACAACATGGGTTTGAGCTGCATGGGTCCACTTATACCCAGCTTCTTAAAAAATAAACACAGTACAGTACTGTAAATGTGTTTCTCTTCCTTACGATTTTAATAAATGTTCTGTTCTCTAGCTTACTTTATTGTAAGAATACGGTATGTAATAGATAGGACATACAAAATATGTGTTAATCAACCGTTGATGTTATTGGTAAAGCCATCAGTCAACAGTAGGCTATTAGTAGTTAAGTTTTGGGGGAATCCAAAATTGTACATGCATTTTTTGATTGTGCAGGGGTCAGTGCCCCTAGCCCCCGTGTTATTCGAGGGTCAACTGTATTACACATTACTCTATATACAACAGTCTACCACTACTCCCCATATACTCTTGGGATATGTGTGTGGCATCATCTCAACATCTAAACCAACGTTTGTTACAAGGTCTATTCTGCCTCTCTAGAGCGATCACAACACTGAGATATTCTATATACTGTTTTCTGAGCGGTTACACCAAGGCATATGCTAACCAAATGTCACTGAACTGAATACTTATATCTGTATTTTACCATAGTTAAGTTACATCTCAATTTCAAAAGAAAGCATATTTAAAGAAACTTCCATTTATGGTATTGGTAACCAAGGATATTTAGACCAACTTTCTACACTAGAGACAAATGAAAACATTTGATTACATATTTCAAAATGTTAAAGTCATCAGAAAACATAAAAGTTTAGGGAAATACTGGGCCACATTATGAATACCAAAGTACCTAAGCCATTTTTTCTTTGAAGGTATTTTCTGATTCTAGAACACTAGAGGATTGGTTTTGGCAGCTCCTGGTGGTGTGGTAAAAGCAACATGAAACAAAGTCAATATTTGAAATAGAAATAATCTCACCAGCCATGCAAAGAAGAAGGAAAATATCCTTATCCAGGAGGAAAAAAAATCAATCAATAGAAATCAACTCAGAAATGATAGAAAATGTTGAAATAGCTGACAGGAACTTTAAAATCAGCTGTAAGTGAAATATTAAATTTTATTTAAAATAGAAGGTATTTCCATTTATGAAGAGTTTTTAATGACTTAGGGAAATCCTGATCTACATAAAAGGATACAGAATTATATATACTAATTATGTCAAGTGGGTGAAGTTTTTTTTAGATGTAGAGAATTCAGGAAACATATTGATAGGAGCTGATAGAATTATTATTATTCTTTAAAACAATGTTTTTAAATGTTTATTTATTTTTGAGACAGAGAGAGACAGAGCATGAGCGGGGAAGGGGCAGAGAGAGAGGGAGACAGAATCTGTGGCAAACTCCAGGCTCTGAGCCATCAGCACAGAGCCTGACGCGGGGCTCGAACTCATCAACCGCGAGATCATGACTTCAGCCGAAGTTGGACGCTCAACCGACTGAGCCACCCAGGCGACCTGAATTATTATTCTTTTTATGATAAGAGAATATGATTAGAAAAATGGGTAGTAAGCTACATAATATAAGATGAAAAATTCTAGAATAAAATTAGTAGAAAATTTCTATGGGAATGCCTAGAAAGTACCAACTATCTCTGCTCTGGGAAAAATGTAACAGACTTTTCTGAGTGATATTTAAAAATAGTTCTTAGAGGGGTGCCAGGGTGGCTCAGTCAGTTGAGCATCTGAATCTTGATATTGGCTCAGGTCATGATCTCATGGTCATGGGATCAAGCCCCATTTTGGGCTCTGCACCGAGCATGGAATCTGCTTGGGATTTTCTCTCTCTCTCTCTCTCTCTCTCTCTCTCTCTCTCTCTGTCTGCCTCTCCCCTGCTTGTGCATGCTCTCTCTTTCTCAAAATAAATAAATAAACATTTAAAAAATAGTTCTTACAGCTTTAGGTGTAGCCTCAAAATATGTTTATTTTTATAAATTTATCAACCTAGATGTTATTCATGATTTAATTTTTAGTCCTATTTAGATTAAAAATAAATATTATGGGGACTCTTTCATTTCTGGGTAGAATGGAGTAGCTAGTGATAGAACAATGCTCCAGATGAGAACTAGAGAAATCAGATAAATTTTAAAAGATTGTATGTTTAAAGGCACTAGAGAGTTGCTAAAGTAATAAAGACTAAAAAGATTAAGATACCAGGTAAGGAAAATAAGGCAGAAAATCTGCAATGGTTTTTTCCCTTGGCATTTTTGCTACTTCTGGGCACAGGCAAGAGGTTATGGATCTGGGCTTTATCTAAGAAGAAAGATACGACTGAGGAACAGGGACATCAGCAGAGCTTTTGGTAGTCCTGCATGGCTAGATTGATAAAGTTGCAGATTTAAGGGTTTGAAATCTACAGTTCATTTTCCCCTCCAATATACTGCCATATTCTGAAGCTGCATGAGGTTGAAAGCTAAAAAGTTAAGCCAAAGATCTTAAAAAGCAAAACAGAATTTCCAGTAGATCCAAGCATCAGGACACAAAAGAATTAGCTTCAAGATCAACCTAAGGGAATGACCCTGTGAACACAACAGGCTTTCATTTGAAGGTCATGAAGAACTATGATTTGGGAATAAGAAGAAACCAAAAGGAGACTAAGCCTTACCAAATTTTCTGTATTTTTTTTTAATTTTTTAATTTTTTTTTAATTTTTTTTTTTAGTGTTTATTTATTTTTGAGACAGAGAGAGACAGAGCATGAAGGGGGGAGGGGCAGAGAGAGAAGGAGACACAGAATCAGAAGCAGGCTCCAGGCTCTGAGCCGTCAGCCCAGAGCCTGATGCGGGGCTCGAACTCACGGACCGCGAGATCGTGACCTGAGCTGAAGTCGGACGCTTAACCGACTGCGCCACCCAGGCGCCCCAGCCTTACCAAATTTTCAATCTAGTCTCAAATCAGATCATTCCTTGACTGAATTAAAGTGTTCAGTTATCAGTGTGGGAGGATATCTCTATATATTTAACAGAGGAAACAGTAAAACCTCTCCACAGGAAGATAACATTACCTGAAGCATCTACAATTTTTAAAATATGCAATGTACAGCCTCCCACCAGAAATTATCAAGTATGCCAAGAGACAGGGCAATATGGCCAAAAATCAGAAGAAAAAAGACTGTTAAATAGGCCTACAGGTGTTCCAGATATTGAAATTAGTAGATAAGAACTTGACAATAACCATGATTATATATTCTTAAATATAAGATAGTATGGAAAAATAGATGGAAAGATGAAGAATTTCACCAGAGAATTCAAATACACCAAAAGGGTGGGAGAACAAAAGCACAATTTAGAACTAAAAAAAATTATGATACTAAGAACTCAATAAATGGATTTAAAAGCACATTACATATAGAAATTAGAATTAGTAAACTAGAAGGTTAACAAAAAATATCTTAAGAGAAGACAAAAGAAAAAAAAAAGGAAAACACAGAAAGTACATTAGAATATGTGAAACCCAGTGAGGAGGTCTTACATTCATGTAATTAGTGTCCCAGACAATAAGGAATACTCAATATTTGAACAGATAATAGCTGAGAATTTTCAAAACAGATGAAAAATATCAATTCCTCAATTCAATAATCTGTGTGACCCCCAAGCAAAATAAATACAAAGTAAACCATATTGAAGTAGATAATAAATTGCTGAAAATCAAAGACAAAGAGAAAAGCTAAAAAGCAGGTATGGTGCTGGGGAAGTATGAGGTGCAAGGGGACGGCTCTGGACCTCAAAGGACCAACAATAAAACTAACAGTTGACTTATCAGAAATCGATGGAAACCAGAGAATGAAATGGAGTTATTAAAGTACTAGCTTACAAATCTATATCCAAAAGGACTTATGCGCTATTTAATCTTGACTCAGATATTTATGAAAACATTTAGGGTCTGTATGGCTCTATCCATTTCCTTTCCCCGCTTTATTTTAGGAAGCAATCTGAAATGCTTTCTGAAAAATTTATATAAGGTACATGCTATAGGGTTAATCACTTAAGCCTGGTGTTTTGATTATATATGTCTTTTGCTTATGTGTGATCAAGCAGAGATACTTAGTTTACAGGAATTACTCTGTATCTTATTCCCATAGTCAGTGATCACTGTGGTGTGCAGAGAGAGGGAGCTGGACAGGGTGAGTTTATTTATACAATGAAGATCATTTATGTAAAAGGGGTTGACCTCTACTCTCTTAAAGAAATCTGTTAAAATTTCCCTTTGATCATTTATTTTACATCCTGTTTCAATCTGTTTCTATGACAGCTAACCTTATTTCAAAATTATTAAGCCTCACCTACTGTATAGTCTCCAAAACCAATTGCAGTTATGGTGGTGAATGGATAACAAACTCCTTCAAGTTAAGTCCAATTCTCTAATTACATGAAAACAGACGGTGGTAATACCAGAAAGAAAAGGAATCCAATCATGATGAAAAATACCAAAGGTAAACACTTTTCTAAAATATATTAGAAAAAGAGATAAAATGTTAGCATTTACATCATAGACCAGAAGCATTAAAAAACTGTTTGTTCTACTAACTTAGAGTTCTTATTTACCCCTTCACTGCTGAAAGGCTTGGGGCCCTTACTATAAAGGGATCATGCCTTTGAATAATCCTGCCCCTAGGAGTTTGTCCAGGCTCTACCAGTCTACCTCCTAACATCCTGTGTTCTGTCATCTGTTGTCTTCTCTCCTAGTCTCTCCTTGTTTCCTAGTCTCTGCGTCTACACCATGATTTAAGATTAACTTCCATGTAACACTTTAACTTGACCCTCTTCCTTCTAAGATCGCCCTTGCCGAGGTATCAGGCTACAGTTCTCCATTGTTCTAGGTGCGGCCCACATACCCCCAGCCTACTCCAGGACACCTCATCCAGACTAAGCTCTACACCTTTCTGTGTGCTTGCATTATAAGTTAAATTAAACAAAGTGTCAGCTTCGTAGAAGATCAGGTCACTGACTGGCATCAGTGAATGGATCATTTACTGTTTAGAGAACCCCACAGAAAAAAAACATATTTACATTTTCAAGCAGAATCAAGACATTCATCTTGTAATTTAATTTCTTCCTTCTCACTTTCTTTTTTTTATCATGACTCAAGTCTCTACCCATTTATTATAAAGTCATCATTCATCCAGCATCTTTTGCCCATACTGCCAGCTAGCATTATAAGAGATGCAAAGCAAGAAAAAGGGGAAAAAAAAGACATATTTTAGGCCTTCACCAAGCTTTGATAAATCGACATTTGGAAAACTTGTTTTTCATTTACATAAAAAATATCATTTACTTATATTTACATATAATTTACTTCATAACACCGGGGACTGTGAATTCTAAGTACCACAATGACAGGGCTGAGTTTTAAAAACACTATTGCCTAAGGAGATTTAGGTTTTTATAGTAATTAGTTGTAGTGGTCACATTAGATCCTGATGTGTACTGTATTTTCTTTCGTGGGGGCACAATTTAATATTTGTAGATTATTCTGAACGCTAGAAAGGGGGACACACGGGGAAGGGCTTTGGAATCAACCAACATTGGAAGGGCCCCCAACTGGGAAGTACCCCCTCCCCCAAGCCCTCCTGGATGATACAGAGAAAATTTAGGGAAAAAAGGCAGCAGACAGACATTTGGTATAGATTTTGTGGATTTTATTTTCCTGTGGAATCAAGACGTGTTGAAGCATTCATTTCTCTATGAGCATAATGAGAATGTTCTCATTTTATTACATTAAATCACATTCAGACGGAAGTTGAGCATTTCAAATGTTGGAAATGTCTTATTTGAATTCTGATAATATCTAGTGTAGTTTTTATAAGCTTTCCTGAGTGTGGATGGGCAAGATTGTGGGAGCTTTATTTGAGAGGGGAAATGGAATGAGTTGGATTTGGCCCTGTTGTGATATAGCACTGACAGTGATTATGGACTATCTTAACCTGATTTCAAGGCTTCTGAAGACCACACCAGGGAGGGTTTGACCTAAGGATCTGATGGTTTCTGTTACTAGGTGGATTTATAGGAGAGGAGAGAAAGGTCGTTGAAGAGGTCCTTGAAAGCATATACAGATTTCCCTGAGAGGCACAGCAGCAGGCCTGGCTGATCACACCCTATGTCTTTATGTCCACTGGGTTAACAGAAGAAACAAAAAGGCTGAGAAAGCTAGCTTGTAGTGAGGGCTAAGGGATCCCCAATCCACTTCTTCCCTACCATTGTGTCCAGGTAGGGAACACTCCAGGACCAAGGGCTCGGCGTGTATCCTCACTGTGTCTACCTCCTGGAAGTTTTTCTATCTTCGGATTCAGTTATAGGATCAACTCTATCGTCTCAAATTCATGGGGAAGCCCTAACCCCTACTATCTTAGAATGTGACCATATTTGAAGATAGGGCCTTAAAAAAGGTAATTAAGTTAAAATGAGGTCAGTGGAGTGGGCCCTAGTCTAATCTGAGTGATTTCCTCATAAAAACAGATTAGGAAAGACAGCAGGGGCTGACACCAGGGGCTTCCCAGGACAGGCTTGTGAAGAGGCAATGCGAGGGCAGCCATTTGGAAGCCAAGGAAAGATGCTTTAGGAGAAATCAAATCTGTCTGCACCTTGACCTTGGACTTCTAGTCTCCAGAATGGGAGTAAATAGGTTTCTGTTGTGGAAGCCACCAAATCTGTAGTATTTTATTATGGTGGTCCTAGCTGACTAATAATACTCTTTTGTCCCACAGGCCGAAAGATCTGCATCAATTTGGAGGCTACATTGCCTTGAGAAGTCTTAGTCTCCACTCAGTATTGAGGCAAACACTCTTCTTTTGGTGCTTGCACTTTCCTAACAGGCATTTGTCTAAACCTGCCATTCTTTCCCTCTTATCAGTTACACATGAATGTGGGCCCAGGGCAAAGGACAGCAAAGAAGCCATTTAAGTTTGACCAAAGTTATCTTTATGATCCATCCTGTGATCCACAGGACCACATCCATTTGGTCCAAACACTTCAAAGTTACATAAAGCATCATGGAGTGCTGGTTTTAGCAAAAATGGACAAGATCTTGTAAGCCTGCTTATCTAAGTTTATTATTGAGTATCTTGCCCTAAGCTCAACACAATTCACATAGCACTCTTTCATTCTATAGGCCTGAGAAACATTGTTGTATGTGAATGTATTAAACAATCTATTGTACAGAGTAGTGATATGGAGAGAAGCAGAAGAGTTAGATTTTGGCTCTGATGTTAGAAATCTCGACCCTATCAGTTTGTTTCTATTGTTTTAGATAGTAATAGCTTCCCCACCTTCCCCCACCACAAATGGAGTTGTCTTGAGGACCAGATGATAATATTGTAAAACTAAACTACATATTGCAAATCTCTAAACAAATACTTATTCATACATGTGACTTAAAAAAAAAACTATTCAGATATTACAATATTTCCCCCACCCCCAAAGTTCTGTAATTGTCGGCTAAAGACTAATCACTTGATCCCAAATGTTTAAAATATTTTAGACTTAGTTTTTTGTTCTTACTGCCTCCCTGTCTCCCCATTTATGAAACAAGATTACATAAATCAGTTTTTACATATTTAACTTTTACAGCGAATAAAGTTGTGTTCTGTAAGCCAGAGAATTATTACAACTGGGGATAAGATAGTAAACAAACTGCATACAACAGTTTCTGGCCCCTCACTCAAAAATAAAACTTCTTTACACAATAATATATAACTAGCAATAAGAACAAACTAACTGTTAAATGCTAAAGATGAAAATTCACATGTACCCATAATAATATGAAAGTTTTGCTAGATGCTTAAAAAATGTAAAACGATTAGAAGTTATACAGAATATATACAGTTTTTTCTTTTTAGCATGTTTCATTATCATGACAAATCCATTTTAACCACTGTTAAAGTTCTGTTTACAAGTTTGTGAATGGGCAGGAGAGATTTAAAAAGTTTGTGAATAGTTTGTTTAAATTATTAATATAAATATAATTTAACATGATATAATTGTAGATACATTATAATAATTTAAACATAAGTAAATTATGAAAAAAATGGAATACAATTAAGTCATTAGACTTCATTAAGTAGCTTTTTAAAATACCATTACAGAGAGGTGTCTATAATTTTGAAGCTAAAGAGATAATAAAATTTTAAAAAATACTGTGTAGGGAGTGATATCAGCATCATGGTAGCATAAGATATCCCTTGTTTTTGGCCCTGTTCCCCCAACAACAAAAATTTGGCATCCATCCATGGACAAGAGTGCCTTTGAGGGAGCTGTGGGATCCAGCCCCATATACCAAGGGACCCAAGAGGCATCTAGCCCACCTGTATGCCAGGTAATAGGCAGAGAAGCCTTGGTCCCAGCTGTGGACCCCCCAGTGGTCTATGAACCACCTCTAATTCCCCTTGGCTGCTGTGCTTTCTAGAGAACACTGACTAAGACAATCACTCCTAGGTGAGAGAACCTTTGTGGACCTCTAGGTTTCCAGAGGAAAAGTTCCGGCACTCGACTGGAGAAAAAAAAAAAAATCAGACAAACAAAACAAGTTTGGCCATATTTGAATTGATAAGAGGAACAATTTGACTTTGCCTGTATCACCTCTACCCTAAAGTGGCCCAGCTGAGGGCCAGAAAAGATCTTTCTCTACCTATGTTTTACCCTGTGGGGGAAAGAGAGAGAATGAGAGTGAGCACTCGAGTTTCTCTGTGTGGGATGCTGCCGAAGGGGCTCATTTCTCTCTCACCACATTCAGAGGACTGAATTGTGAGCTATGTGACTGGGGCAGGGGTGTGGGGAGAGGCTGAAGAGTACTCTTGGGGCATTAAAGGAACACAGATCCTAACTGTGTCTCAGATTCCATCAAGAAGCCCAGCTCTGACCACTGGGAATGCCTCACTGGCCCACAGGCCCCCCAGGGCTCTGTGTCTCACCCACACACTCTCCTTACCCTATGGCCAGCCCCCTGTGTACATTTCTGACATGTGTGAAGTCATGTGTCAAGGCTACTGAACAAGTGCAGAAAGTCAGCCAAATACGTGGGCCAGACAGGGACCACAAATTTGAGCTTTAGTGTCAGCTTTGGGAGAACAAAAGAGAGGCTGTCAGCACTCAGCTGGATGTGTTGAGGCTCCAGAGAAGGCACATTGGCTTAAGCATTCTGCCGAAAGAGCGAGAAAGAACAGGTACACACTTACAAGGTCTGAGATCGCCTCGGAATCTCCAGCAGGGTTGACAGAAAGTATTTCTATCTTGAAGCTAGTAAAACTGGAGGGGGTGTCTGCTATTTCAAATGAGAAGACAGCAACGCATAACTTCAAAGCCCATGAAAAATCAAAGCAACGTGACACCGCTAAAGGATCACAATAATTTCCTGGTACCCAAACCCAAAGACAGCATTCTGCAATTTACCAGATAAAGAATTTAAAAAGTAAAAAAGACCAGAGACAACAAATGCTGGCAAGGTTACGGAGAATAAAAAGTCCTTGTGCCTTGCCGGTGGGAATGTAAACCGGTGCGGCCACTCTGGAAAATAGTATGGAGGTTCTTCAAAAAATTAGAAATAGAACTACCATATTATCTAGCAATCCCCCTTCTGGGTATATGTCCAAAGGAAAGGGTAACGATCTCAAAGAGGTAGCTCCACTCTCATGTTCACTGCAGCATTACTCACAATTGCCAAGGCATGGAAAAAACCTAAGTGTCTTCTGACAGATAAATGGATAAAGATACGCACACATATAATTGTAGATACATTATAATACAATGAATTATTATTGTATTGCATTATTGTATTGTATATAATTCATATACAATGGATTATTATTCAGCTATGAGAAGGAAGTAAATACTGCCATTTGCAACAACATGGATGGACTTTGAGGGCATTATGCTGAGTGACATAAGTAGGAGAGAAAGATAAAGAGTTGACCCTTCAACAGCACTAGTTTGAATTGCACAGGGTCCACTTAAATGTGGATTTTTTTTACAGTACAGTACCATAGATTGGTGCACACCTTCAACTTATATAAGGTTCTATGTCAGTTATATCTCAATAAAGCTGGAAAAATCCTGTATACATATGTTTGTGTATACATTGAGAAAATTCTGGAAAGATATATAATGAACTGCGTCAGCTGAGTGATTAATTATAAGGTGTTAATACAAGTCGGAATCCCGTTCATGTGCCCCATCCTTCCATCCTCCCGAAAATAACCACTGTACTGACTTATACAGGAATCACTTCCTTGCATTTCTTAATGGCAGTGGTTCTTAAAGCGTGGACTGTAACTTCCAGGAGCCCCAAAACCTTTCTGCACATCTACAAGATCAAAACTGTTTTCATAATAATACTAAGACATAATTTGCCTTTTTTACTGTATCGACGTTTGTACTGATGGAGAGAGATGGTGTTAAAACTGCTGACACCACAAATATCAAGGCGACAGCAGCTGACTGTACTAACAGTCATTATATTCTTGAACATGAGGCATGCGTGGTTAAAAAAAAAAAGCCAGCCTCACTTAAGAATGTCTTAATCTAGTAATTTAAAAACTATTAAGTTATGAGTCTTGAGTACATGAATTTTTAATATTCTGTAAAATTAATTTATTTTTTCTGATATTAATATTCTGGAGAAAATGAGAAAGTATGCTTACTGCACTTCTGCTGATTACTGAGGTATTGTGCTTTTCCTAAAGAATAGTTTATCAACAAAAGCCTTTGAGCTGTTTGCACTCGATAATTTTTAGGAGTGGAAAGGCATCTTGAGACAAAGAAGTCTGAGAATTACTGCTTTATGGTTTTATCACCCTATGTGGATCCCTATACACTTTAATTTAGCTAGTCCAGTTTTTAACTTGATAGGAGTTTTACAGCTTCCCCTCCTTTTTTTTTTTTTTAGATGTTTGTTTATTCTGGAGACAGAGAGCATGAGTTTGGGAGGGGCAGAGAGAGAAGGAGACAGGGAATCCCAAATAGGCTCCATTCTGTCAGCACAGAGCCCGATGCAGGGCTAGAACTCATGAATTGTGAGATCATGACCTGAGCTGAAATCAAGAGTCAGACGCTTAACCGAGTGAGCCACCCAGGCACCTCCCCTCCTCCTTTTTTTTTAAACGGTTATTTATTTTTAGAGACAGAGAGGGTGTGTACACTCACATGTGTGCGTGCAGGGGAGGGGCATAGAGAGAGAAGGAGACAGAGAATCCCAAGCAGTCTCCATGCTAGCACAGAGCCTGATGTGAGGCTTGATTTCACAACCATGAGATCATGATCTCAGCTGAAGTCAAGAGTCAAATGCTTAACCAACTGAGCCACCCAGAGGCCCCTCCCCTCCTTCTTTTAAAAACAGGTTTAACTGATGAAAATAAACTTTGGACAACTTCATAAGTTTTGACATATGTATCCACCTGTGAAACCACAATCACAATTATGATAATGAATTTGTCTACCAACTCTAAAAGTTTCCTCATTTCCTTTGATGGTCTGACTTACCCAGCTCTCCACACCCTATCCTGACCTCTGACCTTAGACCCTAACAGGTCTGCTTTCTGTCACTCTACAATAGCTTGCATTTCCTAGAATTTTCTGTAAATCATATGGTATGTAGTCTTTTTTTTTGTTTTTGGTGTGGCTTATTTCAGTAAGAATGATTACTTTGAGGTTTATCCATGTTGTGTAGTGTTATAAATAGTTCATTACTTTTATTGATAAGTATTCATATATATATATATATATATATATATATATATATACTATTCATATATCAATCACAGTTGTATATTCATTCACTTGTTCATGGACATTTCAGTTGTTTCCAGTTTTGAGCTACTACAAATAAGGTTGCAATGAATATTTATGTACTAATCTTTGAAAGGACATAAGCGTTCATTTCTTTTAAGCAAATACCTAGTAATGAAATGGCTAGATCATAAAGTAAATGTACACTTAATTTTTTTAAGGACTTGCCAAAAACTGTTTTTAAAGGTGATTGTACCATCTCATGTTCCCATTTCATGTATGAGAGTTCCAGTTCCTCCATATCCTTGCCAACACTTGGTGTGGTCAATTTTTTTCTTTTGAACTGTTATGTTAGATGTGTGTTGGTATCTCATTGCTGTTATTATCCTGCATTGTCCTAATGACTAATACTTAGGATTTTTTTCTTAGCATTTTTTAATGTGCTTGTTTGCCTTGTGTATATTTTTTTTTACCGGTAAAGGTGTGTTTAAGTCTTTTTCCCATTTAAAAATACTGAAGTATTACTGAATTTTAAGAATTCTTAAATATTCTAGATGCACACCCTTTTACTGGGTATATAATTTGCAAACATTTTCTCCCAGTCTGTAGTTAGTCTCTCCATTGTTTTAACAGTTTCTTTTGAAAGGCAGAAGTTTTTCACATTTTAATCTTTAGTGTCAATCAGGCTTTAGGTCAGTGTCTCTTAAACTTTTGTGTGCATCTTTATCACCTGCAGGGCTTGTTAAGACAGACTCATGGACCTATCCCAGAGTTCCTGATTCAGAACTCATGGATGGGACCTGAGTATCTGCATTCCTAAAAATTCCCAGATAACATTGATGCTGCTATTCCTGGGACCATGCTTTGAGAGCCAGTCATCTAGATCAGCGTTTCTCAGCCTTGATACTAATGACATTTTGGACCCAGTAATTCTTTGTGGTGAGGGCCTGACTTATGCATTGTAGAATATTTAAGAGCATCCCCAGCCTCGACCACCTAGATGCTAGTAGCACTTCCTCCTGAGTTGTGACAATTGAATATGCGTCTAGACATTGCCTAATGTCCCTCTTGGAAAGCAAAAATCACTCCAGTTAAGAACCATTGGTCTGGATCCATGGTTCTCAACCTTGTTGCACACTGAAATGACTTGGAGTGGTTTAAAAACCATTGAGAGGGTGCCTGGGTGGCTCAGTCAGTTGAACGTCTGACTTTAGCTCAGGTCATGATCTCATGGTTCATGGGTTTGAGCTCCACATCGGGCTCTGTGCTAAAATTTCAGAGCCTGGACCCTGCTTCAGATTCTCTGTCTCCCTCTCTCTCTCTCTCTGCCTCTCCCCTGCTCACACTCTGTCTCTGTCTTTCAAAAATGAATAAACAGATGAAAGGAGAAGATGGTGGTGTAGGAGGACGCTGGGCTCACTGCATCCTGCGGATCACTTAGATTCCACCCACACTTGCCTAAATAACCCAGAAAACCGCCAGAGGATTAGCAGAACGGAGTCGCCGGAGCCAAGCGCAGACAAGAGGCCCACGGAAGAGGGTAGGAAGGGCGGAGAGGCGGAGCGTGCTCCACGGACTGGCGGGAGGGAGCCGGGGCAGAGGGGCAGCCCGCCGGCCAAGCAGAGCCCCCGAGTCTGGCTGGCAAAAGCGGAGGGGCCGGACAGAGTGTGTTCTGACAGCAAGCGGGACTTAACATCTGGAAGGTAATAAGTTAACAGCTCTGCTTGGAGAACAGGAGGGCTAGAGGACAACGAGAGGGAGAGTTGTTGACCCCCGACGACAGAGCTCAGCTTGGCGGGGAACAAAGGCGCTCAACAGCGCCATCTCCCTCGCTCATCCCCCAGCCAAAATCCCAAAGGGAACCAGTTCCCGTCAGGGAACTTGCTTGCACCGCGCAAACACCCAACGCTGTGCTTCTGCAGATCCATCCCTCCAGTGGCAGGTCTGACTCCCTCCCGGTGCTGCAGGGCCCCTCCTGAAGCAGACCACTGAAGGAAAAGCCAGCTGACCACCCCAGCTAATACGCCAGATCCCCAGCACCACAAGCCTGGCAGTGTGCAAGTAGACCAGACGGGCCCCACAGTGAATCCCGCCCCTAGGAGAGGGGAAGAGAAAGTACACACCAGTCTGACTGTGGCCCCAGCGGTGGGCTGGGGGCAGACATCAGGTCTGACTGCGGCCCTGCTCACCAATGCAAGTTACTCAAGACAGCACAGGGGAAGTGCCCCGAAGTTCTGCACCACTCCAGGGACTATCCAAAGTGATGAAACAGAAGAATTCCCCTCAAAAAAACCTCCAGGAAATAACAACAGCTAATGAACTGATCAAAAACGATTTAAACAATGTAACAGAAAGTGAATTTAGAATAATAGTCATAAAATTAATCGCTGGGCTTGAAAACAGTATACAGGACAGCAGAGAATCTATTGCTACAGAGATCAAGGGACTAAGGAATAGCCAGGAGGAGCTAAAAATGCTATTAATGAGCTGCAAAATAAAATGGAGATGACCACAGCTCGGATTGAAGAGGCAGAGAAGAGAATAGGTGAACTAGAAGATAAAATTATGGAAAAAGAAGAAGCTGAGAAAAAGAGAGATAAAAAATCCAGGAGTATGAGGGGAAAATTAGAGAACTAAGTGATGCACTAAAGAGAAATAATCTACGTATAATTGGTATTCCAGAGGAGGAAGAGAGAGGGAAAGGTGCTGAAGGTGTACTTGAAGAAATAATAGCTGAGAACTTCCCGGATCTGGGGAAGGAAAAAGGCATTGAAATCCAAGAGGCACAGAGAACTCCCTTCAGATGGAACTTGAATCGATCTTCTGCACGACATATCATAGTGAAACTGGCAAAATACAAGGATAAAGAGAAAATTCTGAAAGCAGCTAGGGATAAACGTGCTTTAACATATAAAGGGAGACTGATAAGACTCGTGACGGATCTCTCTACTGAAACTTGGCAGGCCAGAAAGGAATGGCAGGAAATCTTCAATGTGATGAACAGAAAAAAATATGCAGCCAAGAATCCTCTATCCAGCAAACATGTCATTTAGAATAGAAGGAGAGATAAAGATCTTCTCAAACAAACAAAAACTGAAGGAATTCATCACCACTAAACCAGCCCTACAAGAGATCCTAAGGGGGATCCTGTGAGACAAACTACCAGAGACATCACTACAAGCATGAAACCTACAGACATCACAATGACTCTAACCCCATATCTTTCTATAATAACACTGAATGTAAATGGATTAAATGCGCCAACCAAAAGACATAGGGTATCAGAATGGATAAAAAAGCAAGACCCATCTATTTGCTGTCTACAAGAGACTCATTTTAGGCCTGAGGACACTTTCAGATTGAGAGTGAGGGGATGGAGAACTATTTGTCATGCTACTGTAAGCCAAAAGAAAGCTGGAGTAGCCATACATATATCATACAAACTAGACTTTAAATTAAAGGCTGTAACAAGAGACGAAGAAGGGCATTATATAATAATTACAGGGTCTATCCATCAAGAAGAACTAACAATTATAAATGTCTATGCGCCGAATACAGGAGCCCCCAAATTTATAAAACAATTACTCACAAACATAAGCAACTTTATTGACAAGAATGTGGTAATTGCAGGGGACTTTAATACCCCACTTACAACAGTGGATAGATCATCTAGACACACGGTCAATAAAGAAACAAGGGCCCTGAATGAGACATTGGATCAGATGGACTTGACAGATATATTTAGAACTCTGCATCCCAAAGCAACAGAATATACTTTCTTCTCGAGTGCACATGGAACATTCTCCAAGATAGATCACATACTGGGTCACAAAACAGCCCTTCATTAGTATACAAGAATTGAGATCATACCATGCATACTTTTGGACCACAATGCTATGAAGCTTGAAATCAACCACAGGGAAAAGTCTGGAAAACCTCCAAAAGCATGGAAGTTAAAGAACACCCTACTAAAGAATGAATGGGTCAACCAGGCAATTAGAGAAGAAATTTAAAAATATATGGAAAAAATGAAAATGAAAATACAACAATCCAAATGCTTTGGGATGCAGCGAAGGCAGTCCTGAGAGGAAAATACATTGCAATCCAAGCCTATCTCAAGAAACAAAAATCCCAAATACAAAATCTAACAGCACACCTAAAGGAAATAGAAGCAGAGCAGCAAAGACACCCCAAACCCAGCAGAAGAAGAGAAATAATAAAGATCAGAGCAGAAATAAACAATATAGAATCTGAAAAAACTGTAGAGCAGATCAACGAAACCAAGAGTTGGTTTTTTGAAAAAATAAACAAAATTGATAAACCTCTAGCCAGGCTTCTCAAAAAGAAAAGGGATATGACCCAAATAGATAAAATCATGGATGAAAATGGAATTATTACAACCAATCCCTCAGAAATACAAGCAATTATCCGGGAATACTATGAAAAATTATATGCCAACGAACTGGACTACCTGGAAGAAATGGACAAATTCCTAAGCACCCACATGCTTCCAAAACTCAAACTGGAGGAAATAGAAAGCTTGAACAGACCCATAACCAGCGAAGAAATTGAATTGGTTATCAAAAATCTCCCAACAAATAAGAGTCCAGGACCAGATGGCTTCCCAGGAGAGTTCTACCAGACATTTAAAGCAGAGATAATACCTATCCTTCTCAAGCTATTCCAAAAAATATAAAGGGAAGGAAAACTTCCAGACTCATTCTATGAAGCCAGTATTACTTTGAATCCTAAACCAGACAGAGACCCAGTAAAAAAAGAGAACTACAGGCCAATATCCCTGATGAATATGGATGCAAAAATTCTCAATAAGATACTAGCAAATCGAATTCAATGGCATATAAAAAGAATTCTTCACCATGATCAAGTGGGATTCATTCCTGGTATGCAGGGCTGGTCCAACATTCGCAAATCAATCAACGTGATATATCATATTAATAAAAGAAAAGATAAGAACCATATGATCCTGTCAATCGATGCAGAAAAAGCATTTGACAAAATTCAGCAACTTTATTAATAAAAACCCTCGAGAAAGTTGGGATAGAAGGAACATACTTAAAGATCATAAAAGCCATTTATGAAAAGCCCACAACTAACATCATCCTCAACGGGGAAAAACTGAGAGCTTTTTCCCTGAGATCAGGAACAAGACAGGGACGTCCACTCTCACCGCTGTTGTTTAACATAGTGTTGGAAGTTCTAGCATCAGCAATCAGACAACAAAAGGAAATCAAAGGCATCAAAATTGGCAAAGATGAAGTCAAGCTTTCACTTTTTGCAGATGACATGTTATTATGCATGGAAAATCCGATAGACTCCACCAAAAGTCTGCTAGAACTGATACATGAATTCAGCAAAGTTGCAGGATACAAAATCAATGTACAGAAATCAGTTGCATTCTTACACACTAATAATGAAGCAACAGAAAGACAAATAAAGAAACTGATCCCATTCACAATTGCACCAAGAAGCATAAAATACCTAGGGATAAATCTAACCAAAGATGTAAAAGATCTGTATGCTGAAACTATAGAAAGCTTATGAAAGAAATTGAAGAAGATATAAAGAAATGGAAAACCATTCTGTACTCATGGGTTGGAAGGATAAATATTGTTAAAATGTCAATACTACCCAAAGCTATCTACACATTCAATGCAATCCCAATCAAAATTGCACCAGCATTCTTCTCGAAGCTAGAACAAGTGATCCTAAAATTCATATGGAACCACAAAAGGCCCCGAATAGCCAAAGTAATTTTGAAGAAGAAGACCAAAGCAGGAGGCATTACAATCCCAGACTTTAGCCTCTACTACAAAGCTGTAATCATCATGGTACTGGCACAAAAACAGACACATAGACCAATGGAATAGAATAGAAACCCCAGAACTAGACCCACAAACGTATGGCCAACTCATCTTTGACAAAGCAGGAAAGAACATCCAATAGAAAAAAGACAATCTCTGTAACAAATGGTGCTGGGAGAACTGGACAGCAACATGCAGAAGAATGAAACTTGACCACTTTCTCACACCATTCACAAAAATAAACTCAAAATGGATAAAGGACCTGAATGTGAGACAGAAAACCATCAAAACACTAGAAGAGAAAGCAGGAAAAGACCTCTCTGACCTCAGCTGCAGCAATTTCTTACTTGACACATCCCCAAAGGCAAGGGAATTCAAAGCAAAAATGAACTATTGGGACCTCATGAAGATAAAAAACTTCTGCATAGCAAAGGAAACAATCAACAAAACTGAAAGGCAACCAACGGAATGGGAAAAGATATTTGCAAATGACATATCGGACAAAGGGCTAGTATCCAAAATCTATAAAGAGCTCACCAAACTCCACACCCAAAAAACAAATAATCCAGTGAAGAAATGGGCAGAAAACATGAAAAAACACTTCTCTAAAGAAGACATCCGGATGGCCAACAGGCACATGAAAAGGTGCTCAACGTCACTCCTCATCAGGGAAATACAAATCAAAACCACACTCAGATATCACCTCACGCCAGTCAGAGTGGCCAAAATGAACAAATCAGGAGACTAGAGATGCTGGAGAGGATGTGGAGAAATGGGAACCCTCTTGCACTGTTGGTGGGAATGCAAATTGGTGCAGCCACTCTGGAAAACAGTGTGGGGGTTCCTCAAAAAATTAAAAATAGACCTACCCTATGACCCAGCAGTAGCACTGCTAGGAATTTACCCAAGGGATACAGGAGTACTGATGCATAGGGGCACTTGTACCCCAATGTTTATAGCAGCACTCTCAACAATAGCCAACTTATGGAAAGAGCCTAAATGTCCATCAACTGATGAATGGATAAAGAAATTGTGGTTTATATACACAATGGAGTACTACAGGGCAATGAGAAAGAATGAAATACGGCCCTTTGTAGCAACATGGATGGAACTGGAGAGTGTTATGCTAAGTGAAATAAGCCATACAGAGAAAGACAGATACCATATGTTTTCACTCTTATGTGGATCCTGAGAAACTTAACAGAAACCCATAGGGGAGGGGAAGGAAAAAAAAAAAAAAGAGCTTAGATTGGGAGAGAGCCAAAGCATAAGAGACTCTTAAAAACTGAGAACAAACTGAGGGTTGATGGGGGGTGGGAGGGAGGGGAGGGTAGGTGATGGGTATTGAAGAGGGCACCTTTTAGGATGAGCACTGGGTGTTGTATGGAAACCAATTTGATAATAAATTTCATATATTAAAAAATAATAATAACATGAAAGGATAATGCAGTCAAATCTAATTCTAATAAATGCTACATTAACAAAAAATGAATAAACATGAAAGAATAATTAATTAAATAAATAAGATAAAATAAAGTAAAATAAGTAAAATAAAAACCATTGAGTTTCCACCTTCAAAGATTCAGATCAAATTGGCCCGGAGTGGAGCCTAGGCATCAGGATTTCTTAAAGCTCAAAGGTGATTATATTGTACAACCAAGCTTGGGACCACTGGTCTAAACTCTAATTACCTGTGCAGATTTTATAGTAACAATAGACTTCCAAAAATAACACAAGAAAAAACAAAGAAAGTGACACCCCACATTCTGAAGCCTCTCTGCCCCCAGAGTAAGGACTCTGATTATATCAATTAATGGGATTCTCATCTTGCCTACCTACTCCCTGTGGGCATTCTGAACAGGATCCCATCTTTATGTTCCTTTATAGAAAATAAAATACAGTTGACCCTTGAACAAGGTGGGGGCTAGAGGTATTGACCACATATAGTGGGAAACCCATATAACTTTGGACTCTCCCCAAACTTAACCACTAATAGCCTACTGTTGACCAGAGGCCTTACTGATAACAGTCAACGAACACATATTTTGTATGTTATATGCATTGTGAACTGTATTCTTACAATAAAGTATTCAGAGAAAAGAACATGTTGTTTAAAAAAAGCATAGGGAAGAGAAAATATATTTACAGCACGATACTAAAAACAATCTGCCTATAGGCAGTGCACCCAGCGGTCCCTCAGATCTGTCTCTTGCTTCAACAGTATTTGGGCAGAACAGGCCCAAGGATGCCCCTCTTCCAGCCTCCCACCACCCTCCAACCTCTTTTCCAGTCACAATTTTTAGAATTGTCTTCTCAGCTACCCTCTGTCTGTGGGACCAGCCAACACTGTTTTCTGAGCTTAGCTGCTTATTGCTGATCAACCATGAGCCCCCCAGATCCATCAGAATTATTCCACTCAGGTGGAGGCCACCATCAGCTACCTGGTCAACACGCATCTGCCGGCCTCCTACACCTCTCTCTCTGGGCTTCGGTTTCAAATTCCACCATGTGGCTCTGGAGGGTGTGGGCCACTTCTTCTGTGAGCTGGCTGAGGAGAAACACTAGGTCACCAAGCCTCTCTTCATGCAAAACCAGCACGGCAGCCATGTCCTGTCCCAGGAGGCAGAAGCCAGCCCAGGATAAGGGGGGTAAAACCCCCAATGCCACGGAAACTGCCAAGGTCCTGGAGATGCGCCCGAGGCAGGCCCTTCTGGATATTTATGCCCTGGGCTCTGAGCTGGCAGGCTCCCATCCCTGTGACTCTGTGGAAAACCACTTCCTGGATGAGGAGGTGAGCTGCATCAAGAAGACAGGGACCATCTGACTAAGGTCCGCAGGCTGGTCAGTCCTCAGGGCTGGAAGAGGATCTCTCAGAAAGGCTCACTCTTTCATGTGACTGGGAGCCTTCAGGACCCAGCAGCCCTTCAGGGGCCCCTCTGGCATCCTCCTGGCATCATGGTTTCTGATTATCTCAGCCATGATAGGGCTCTTTAAATACCCTAGAGCCCTCTCCTAAGCTGTGGACCAAATGGAAACAATAAAGCTTTCATAGTAAGGGGAAAAAAAGAAAAAAAACCCTAGCAAATAAAAAAAAAGTATTTAAGTGGACCCATGCAGTTCAAACACATGTTGTTCAAGGGTTAACTGTAGCTTCTTGAAGAATGTGTACAACTTAGCAATTTGGTAATAAATTATTCAATTTTTAAATAAAGAACTGTGTTTCTAATTTTTTAAAAAGAGTAAAACCTGTGCTAATTACTAAGGTGACCACACATGTTTCAACCTGATACGTAGACAAAGTTTTGCACCTCTCAGGTCTGCACGACCTCTAATTCTTTGGGTAATCTTGGGTAAGTCATTCAGCCTTTATAAAATGTTTTCCTCTTCTGTAAAATAAAGGAGCTGGCTAAATGACTTTGAGAACATTTAGGTCATACCAATTCACCACTGCTCATCTTATAAGTTAAATAATTGGAGGCAAATCACCTAAGAGGAAACAGATGGTCTCTTGAATGCTGGATTTTCTCTTCTGTTTTATAACACAGAGTGCTTTGCTTTTTCGACTCCTACAAATTTCATTCAACATGAATCCAGTAAATATAAAATGTCATGTGCCTGGTCAATCTAAGGTTGTGAATCCATAAACAAAATTTCTCTCCCAGATATGTGTGTGTGTGTGTGTGATTGTGTGAAGAGAGAGAGAAAACCTCATTTATTCCCTTATATTTAAGGTAGTTTCCAAGGTTTTCAAATGGCAGAGAAATTAATTTACCAAGATGTTTAAAGAATATGATAGTTAGAGGGATTCCAATTGCAGCAAAGACAACACGGAACATCTGTCCACCAGCAGTTCTAGGAAATATTGTTCCATAACCTGATAAAAGAAAAAAGGATAAATGTGATCCCCCTCAAAATATGGTAACTTGGTATAATTTGCACATTTGACACTGGGCTTTGAGAACAAATCTTTAGTCGTTGGTACTCTAAGAGGCCTAGCACACACAGCACATATTAAAAAACAAAACAAAACAAATAAAAAAAAAAAAAAAACGTGAGAATTCAGATTTCACTCTAAGAAAATAATCAAGAAATGTGAACGAAAACGAAAAAGATTTTTCACAGTGTCAGCGTTACAAATTAAAAAAAAAAAAATTGGAATCAGTATACCTGTTCAGCAATAAAGGAGCCTGATCATGTACAATATGGTATATCAATGCAATGAAATATTGTGAGATCTTTAAGGATTATAATGAAATATATATGACTAGAAAGATACTGATGACATATTGCTCTGAGAAAGCCATCTAAAACTGACTATTGTCATTTATATATGAAGAACTTTCTGAGACAAAAGGTTGACAGTTCAGGTATGGGGAGCTGTGAGATTATGCTTAATTGTTTAAAAATTGTGGTTTTCTATGTATCCAAGTTTTGCATGTAGCACATTCTACTTTTGCAAGCAAACCAGAAAGTGAAGAGCATTTACTTTACCAACTAATTTTTAAAATGCATGCCACAGGGGCGCCTGGGTGGCGCAGTCGGTTAAGCGTCCGACTTCAGCCAGGTCATGATCTCGCGGTCTGTGAGTTCGAGCCCCGCGTCAGGCTCTGGGCTGATGGCTCAGAGCCTGGAGCCTGTTTCCGATTCTGTGTCTCCCTCTCTCTCTGCCCCTCCCCCGTTCATGCTCTGTCTCTCTCTGTCCCAAAAATAAGTAAACGTTGAAAAAAAAAATTAAAAAAAAAAAAATTAAAAAAAATAAAATAAAATAAAATGCATGCCACAGTTTATGAGCTCGGGCCTTCACCCAGATTCCTTTGAACCTTTTGGTATACTCTCATTCCCAGGTGCCATAAGTATCAACCGCGAAGGCAGTGTGTCCTTCTCTCGAGAAGTAAGTGTCCCTAGCCCAGTGGAAATGCTGCACCTGGGAGGTCTGCCCACACCTCACCTTGGGAGGCACGAGTCCCAACAGCTGACTGACAGAGGGTTATAAAAACACATCTTGTGGGGGCGCCCGGGTGGCTCAGTTGGTTAAGCATCAGGCTTCAGTTCAGATCATGATCTCATGGTTCGTGAGTTTGAGCCCTGCATCAGGCTCTCTGCTGTCAGTGCAGATTCTGCTTCAGATCCTCTGTCCCCCTATCTCTGCCCCTCCCCTGCTTGCACGCGTGCTCTCTCTCTCTCTGTCTCAAAAATAAATAAATATTAAAAAAAACATTTGTGGTGTAATTTAGTAATAAATTATCTGCGGTGCAATCCCTGCTTCAGAGCTACTCTGTTGGATTAGACTAATGTTTGTGGTCATACCTCCCTTTGTTGATTTATCAATTTTAGGTATTTTGTAACTGAAAGGGATTCAACCCCTATAACCATCTTCTTCCATCGCTCCAAGTTTGATATTTATATTACCACTTCTCATTCTTCTATGTTTGCCTTTGTACTTAAAAAAAATACCCCTGTTTAAGGGTGTCTGGGTGGCTCAGTCACTTAAGCATCCAACTGTTGGTTTCAGCTCAAGTCATGATCTCAAGGTTTGTGAGTTGGAGCCCCAGGTCCAGCTCTGTGCTGCAGCCCAGAGCCTGCTTGGGATGCTCTCTCTCTCCCTCTCTCTCTGTCCCTCCCTAACTCATGCTCTCTTTCTCAAAGTAAATAAACTTTAAAAAAAAACACTGTTTAAATATTCTTTATAAATTCTTGATTCCTGATATTGTAATAAGGAGTTTATCTTCCCTATTATCTTTTCTCCCTCTTTCCTTCCCCTCGTAATCATTCCATATTCTAGGTTTTTTTTTAAATGTTTATTTATTTTGAGGTGGGGAGGGATGGAGAGAGAAAGAGAGAGAATCCCAAGCAGGCTTGAAGCTATCAGTTCAGATCCTGACTTGAGGCTCGAACTCTCACACAGTGAGATCATGACCTGAGCCAAAAATCAAGAGTCAGACCCTCAACCAACTCACCCAGGTGCCCCTCTGGTTTCTTTTTTTATCATCCTCTGTAATAGCATTTGCACACTGTTCTGCAGCTACAACCTACCCTTTTGGGGAGCTCCTTATTCTAAGAAAAAAAATTTTTGAACCTCATTCATGGGTCCTTTTTTGCCCACGAGTTGATGATGCACCTTTTGGGGGAGTGCGAGAAGAGAATGAAGTCCCAATTGACTTATTTGGGCACATTTTTCTAGCTTTGAAACATTTTTTTGTTGAGATGGGGTGGGGGTGGGGGACAACTTTTTTACTCCCCACACTTTCTGGTTCAGAGACCATACTTTTAGGCCAAGATTTTAAGAGACCCAAGTGTAGGAAAGAAGAAAAAATGTCCTTTTCACAGACAGCCATGAATATTGCCAGCTTCCCTTTTTTATCTTAGTAGACCTAGTTCTGGAAGGGTACCTGCCCCTTAAACTGACTACTTTATTTCATTATATCTAAGATACCAAACATATAAAGATATGGACAGTATGCAGGCAGTTCCTTATGCAAAACATTTATCAAATATTTACATCCTCAGAAAAAAAAAGCACAATATCTACCAATTGTAGATATGATGATTAAATAAGTCATTAAAGAGTTTGTAAACATCCAAAAGGAGGCACTAGTCTTATTTCCTAAGGGAGGTATTCCTGATAAGATGAGAGAAGTCATCATCTGCAAATTAAGAGAAAAACAAAAACCAAAGTTGGGGGTTGTGTAATTTATATTTCTTCGAGAAGAACACTAAAGAAAATTAGTTTCATTTAGTTGGGTTAAAAACAAACCCATATTTAACTGGGTCAAGTTAGAAATTTTCCTTAGGCTCAGGTGAAATAGAAATGCTTAGGATGATCATTTGTGATGAAGAACCCTATTTGTTTTCGGGGTGTCATAACTTTAAGAAGTTGTATATGGATTAGATATGACTATAACAATATTTTTGGAGGAAACTGGTGAGAGTGTGTATATAAATTTAGCATCAGGATTAAAATGTTAATAAAGTTCAATTATTTTAAAGTAATTAGCAAATCTGGGTCATAGATAGCTACAGAGAGACTTCCAATTGAAGCAAACTGCGATCATGAGACATAAAAGAAAAATAATATAAGAGCACAGTGATTTTATCACATCACTGGAGAAAAGAAAGGAGTTCATGACAGAGCCAGCAATTTCTGGAAAGTTTAAAATACATAGAATTTTGTTGGTGAAAGAACCTTGGCCAAATCTAAATCTAAAACAGTAATAGTAACAATGGGGTGTCCCGGTTGGTTAAGCGTCCAACTCTTGATTGCGGCTCAGGTCATGACCTCATAGTTTGTGAGTTTCAGCCCTGTATTGAGCTTGGTGCTGACCATGTGCAGCCTGCTTCAGATTCTCTCTCTCCCTCTTCTCTGCCCCTCCCTCCCTCCCTCTCTCTCTCTTAAAATAAACTTTTTTTAAAAAATTTTTTTAACGTTTATTTATTTTTGAGACAGAGAGAGACAGAACATGAATGGGGGAGGGCCAGAGAGAGAGGGAGACACAGAATCGGAAGCAGGCTCCAGGCTCTGAGCCATCAGCCCAGAGCCCGACGCGGGGCTCGAACTCACTGACCGCGAGATCGTGACCTGAGTTGAAGTCGGACGCTTAACCGACTGAGCCACCCAGGCGCCCCAAAATAAATAAACTTTAAAACAAAACAACAATAAAAAAAGAATGTACTTTTTTAGGCTATCTAGATATTTCTTTTCAAGAAAGTTAAGTTATATGGTTATTTTTCTTCCATTAGAAAATCAATACAAGTTAGTCTTATAACTAATCAGACTTTTTTCCTTTTTCTGTAACAATTAAGATTGCAAAGTCGGAATCTTTTTTTTTTTTTTTGGTTGCAATCTTTTAATGTATTGTTGCCTGTTTTACATAAGGATAATACTGATGTTACCACAGAATTTAAAGACTAAAACAATTCTGGCCAGAGTAGACTCACATCTAGATGACTATAGCTTAATTTTTGATTTTTGATCTAGCCGAGTTTCAGTAACACCTTTCAGGACAGATATATGTGCTAGTATGGGGCGCCTGGGTGGCTCAGTTGATTAAGCGTCCAACTTTGGCTCAGGTCATGATCTCATGGTGCATGAGATAGAGATAGCCCTGCATCAGGCTCTGCACCTGGCATGGAGCCTGCTGGGGTTTCTCTCTGTCCCTCTCCTCTTGCCCTTCCCCTGTTCATGTGTCCTTGTGCATGTACACACTCTCTCCCTCAAATAAATAAATAAATAAATAAATAAATAAAAATAAATAAAAAGTAATAGTAGTGACCTGTTCAAGAGGTCAGTGCCTTAATTCTCTAAATGCTCCTGAGAAACTGCAAATACAGAGTCAGGGAGAAAGTGGAAAGTGACACAATGAGGAGAATAATTCAAAGATTTTTTTTCTGTGCTTCCTGATTCCTTATGAAATGTCAGAATAAATCTGGTACTAATATATCAAAACTAGACATGGATAGCAGAGGTATAAAGGAAGGAGGGAGAAAAGGAATAAAGGAAGGACATTATAAACTGCCTATAAACATAGAAGTCCAAATCTAAATAAAATATTATTAAATAAAATCTAGCAGAGTTATAAAAGAATACATTATGACTAAAAGCATGTACTAACGTTGAATAGGAAATCACTAAAAACATAATAAATTTAATATAAATATATATAATAATATAATAATAAAGATGAAAGCATATATTAATTATTTTAATTAGTACAAAAATAGATGAAATAGTTTTAGGGTAATATTTTGTAAGTTAGAAATAGGAACAGAATGTTTAAATTTGATAAAACAAGTAACTATAACAAACCCCAGCAGCTTCATGTTTAATAGTGAAATATTGGAGGTATTCTATTTCAAATACCTCTAAAAGCAAGGTAAGAATGCCATTATGGGAGTCACAGATAAATCTAACAGCAAAATTAAAATCCTAAAATTTCAAATATTGTAGTGGTTGGATACAAAGTACAAAATATGTTTAATTTGTTTAATGAGACAAAAAAAATAGAGACAGGTAGGAATACAAGATTATCAAGAAACACCAAACAAATTTAAAGAGGATAAAATAGAACTTCCAGAAAGGGAAAATATAATTCTCAAAATTAAAAATTCAAAACATTAGAAAAGAATATGGAGTCAAAAAGAAAATAAGGAAAGGTATGTCTTATTGTATTACTCAAAATACAGCAAAAAAGACAAAATAGCAGAGAATGTAAAATAGGAGTTAAGAGAAGACAGAGGAGTGAAATAATAGGTCAATAATATTGGTCATTTAAAAAAAATTAATGAATTTCCCAGAATTGGTAAGAGAAACAACTATGAAGATTCAGGAGGCAAACCCCAAGCAAAATAAAAACAAAAGCTACATCTAGACTGTTAAATTAAAACTGAAAAAGAGCAGAGATCAAAAGAAGCTCATAGAATCAGAGAAAGTAGTTTCTGATGCCAGAGAGAAAAGATAAATTACCTACAATAGTATAGGCAATTAGATTGACAGAAAATGCCTTAAAAGCAGCTGAAGGAAGCTACAAAATAGTGAAATAATTTAGTCTCCCATGTTCTGAAAGAAAACAATTGTCAACCTAGTATTGCATACTCTGCTAAAATACATTTCAAGAAAGAAGATGAGATGAATACACACTTAGGCCAAAACAAAATGAATAAAAAAAAGAGTGCTTTCACTAGCAGACTCTCACCAGAGAAATGTATTAAAGATGTATTTCATAGAAGAATTAAACTGGACCACTTTCTTATACCATACATAAAAATAAATTCAAAATGGATGAAAGACCTAAATGTGAGATAGGAAACCATCAAAATCCAGGAGACAACAAGCAGCAACCTCTTTGACCTTGGCCACAGCAACTTCTAACTAGACATGTCTCCAGAGGGGAGGGAAATAAAAGCAAAAATGAACTACTGAGACCTCATCAAGATAAGCTTCTGCACAAGAAGGGAAACAATCAAGGAAACTAAAAGGCAAATGGCAGAATGGGAGAAGATATGAGCAAGAAAAAAAAGGGGGGGGGTTAATATCCAAAATCTATAAAGAACTTATCAAACTCAACACCCAAAAAACAAAGAATCCGGTAAAGAAATGGGCAGAAGACATGAATAAAGCACTTTCCGACGAAGACATCCAGGTGGCTAACAGACACATGACAAGATGGTCAACATCACTCATCATCAGGGGAATACAAATCAAAACTACAGTGACATACAACATCACGCCTGTCAGAATGGCTAAAATTAACAACTCAGTAAACAACAGATGCTGGCAAGGATATGGAGAAAGAGGAACCCTGTCGTATTGTAGGTGGGAATGCAAACTGGTGCAGCCACTCTGGAAAACAGTGTGGAGGTTCCTCAAAAAATTAAAAATATAACTACCCTACAACCCAGCAATTGGGTGACCTACTAGGTATTTATCTAAAGGATACAAAAATGCTGATTTGAAGGGCACATGTACACCAATGTTTATAGCAGTGCTATCAACAATAGCCAAATATTGGAAAGAACCCAAATGTCCATCAAATGATGAATGAATAAAGAAGATGTGGCATATATATATGTATATGCCATGGTATACTACTCAGGAATCAAAAAGAATGAAATCTTACCACTTGCAACAATGTGGATGGAACTAGAGTGTATTATGCTAAGCAAAATAAATCAGGCAGAGAAAGACAAAACATGATATGATTTCATTCATGTGTGGAATTTAAGAAACACAACAGATGACCATAGGGGAAGGGAAGGAAAAATAAGATAAAAACAGAGAGGGAGGCAAACCTTAAGAGACTCTTTTTTTTTTTAATTTTTTTTTTTTTTACATTTTATTTATTTTTGAGAAACAGAGTGAGATGAAGTGTGAGCGGGGGAGGGGCAGAAAGAGAAGGAGACACAGAATCTGAAGCAGGCTCCAGGCTGTGAGCAAGCAGTCAGCACAGAGCCCAATGCAGGGCTTGAACCCACAAACTGTGAGATCATGACCTGAGCCGAAGTCAGACGCTCAACCGACTGAGGCACCCAGGCGCCCCCTTAAGAGACTCTTAAATACAGACAACAAACTGAGGGTTGATGGAGGGGTTGTCTGTGGGGTGGGGGGGGGGATGGACAAAATGGGTGATGGGCATTAAGGAGGGCACTTGTTGGAATGAACACTGGGTGTCATATGTAAGGGATGAATCACTGGGTTCTACTCCTGAAACCAATACTACACGGTATGTTAACTAACTTGAATTAAGGTAAATAAATTTAAAAAATAAATACAATGACATTTAATATTTATACAACAACAAAAAGATATATTTCACTAGGAAAATTATCCCTGAAAGAACCCCCGAGATGAAGAAAGAATTAATAAAGAAACCAATAAAATGTGAGCAAGTCAAAACAGAAACTACATGTATAATAATACATATGGGAGTTTTAAAAATGAGACTGAACAAGAACACTCTGCGATGACATGTTAGATGAGAACAGGGTGATGGTAACCAGAGGTATAATACCCCAAGAGACAGACTGTAAGCATTAAGAGAAGGGAAGCAAATGAAATGAGCACAACTGTCCAGATGGTTTGGAAGTAATTTCTAGAATGGGACATAGAGAGGGGGATCCCCAAAGAGCATGATGATGTTGCTGAGTTGAGGAGACAGAGATTGGATTTCTGTAAAGCTGAGGTGGCTACAGTTTGTGGGCAGAGTTTCACGGTGGAGGAAGCTACACAGAGAATGAGTTCTAGATATCTACACTGAATCTTTGGCTGGCTGAAAAACATTCTGCACATGAAACAGATGCAACTTTGTAAGGCTGGTCAAAAACAATTTTCTGAGCGTGGCAGACAGACTCTCAAAGTGGCCCCCATGGTCTAGTGTTCATGCCCTGAGTGATCCCTTCCCTTTGACAGTGGGTAGGACCTGTGATTTATTTCTAGTGACACATAATGTATCAAAAGTGGTAGGACACCCATGATCCCAATTATGTGATTAAGATCAAATGAGATTGTGTGTTGCTTCTGCTAGTCTCTCTCTACCTTGTTGGCCTTGAAGAAGGAAGCTGCCATGTTGTAAACTGCCATGGGCAGGGACGTGGAGATAGCCTTGGCAGACAGCCACTGTGAAACTGGGATCCTTGGTCTGACAGCTGAAGGAACTATATGTAGCTAAAAGCTACATGAGTTTGCAAACAGGTTTGTTCCCAGTTGAGCATTGGATGAGACCACACCCCTGTCTGATACCTTGACTGTAGTCTTGCAAAGGACTCCTCTAAACTGTGCTGAGACTCCCGACTTACAGAAACAGATAATAAATATGTTTTAAGTTTGTGTTAATGTTGTTCCGAAGCAACAGTTAACTAATGTATTGGGAAAAACCAATTACTGTGGCCTGTAAACTGGAATATTCCTGGAGTTCACACCAGGTTAGGAACTGTTTGAGTTTTCTCAGCTGGGGTGAACAAGGCTTCGTTGTGTGTTCAGGGCATTCAGTAGAGAACCCAAAAAGGCAGGGACTAAGGAGTGCAGCACAATTTGCTCCTGAGAAAGGGCTACTTTAAGCCTAAAAGGACCTTAAGACAAATCTTGAAAGGATTAAAGTAATGTGTAAGTAACTTAATTGCCTGTCACAGAACGTTAAGGAATTTAAAGGAATATAATAAAACAAAGCATCTCAAAACAATTTGCCATATCTATCATCTGATTTCTAAAAATCAATGGACATACAAATAAGCAGGAAAATGCAACCCATTACCAAAAGAAAAACTACTTAAGAGAAACCAACCCATAAATAGTAATTCCATTAAACTGATGGAATTTGTAGACAAGGACCTTAAACGGGCTAATATAAATATGCCCAAAGATGTAAGGAATCATTAACATAATGAGGAGAGAAATGAAACATGTAAGAAGAAACCAAATGAAAATTCTAGAAATGAAAAATACAATATCCAAAAAAAGAATATTTCACTAGATGAGATTTTCAGAAGAAAAGATTAATAAACTTAAAGATACAGAAGTAGATTTTATACAAACTATCATAAGCAATGCAAACCAGAAGACTGTGGAACACTTTTAAGGTGCTGGACTAGAATTATATATCCAATGAAAATGTCTTTTTAAAAAAGGCAAAACAAAAACTTTTTCAGACAAATAGAACCTGAGAGGATATATCACCAGATTTTTGTGATTCTTCATATGCTGAGTACTTCTGGATTGTATCATCTACATTTTCAATATTACGTTATGAGACTCTGAGGCTAATTTAAATCGTATGTTGGATGCTGATATTTTCATGTTAGCAGGCAATCCACCGGTTTAGATTCAGGCTGCGAGTTCCAACTCACATTCTATGGAATGTGTTCACCTCCCATGGCTTCTGCAGTATCATTTGGACCTGTCCCACATGTCCATCCCTCGGGGGTCAGTCTGAGACCCAGACTCAGGCCTACCCACTAGCTCAGTGCTCAAAGTCTTTGATGTGCAAATTAGGACCAGATCCAGGCATGTGCCTGTCCAAGTGAGGCCAGATCTTCAGCAGTTTGATAGGCTCACTTTCCCAAACAGCTTCCTCTCTGTGATCTCCCTTTCCTATTCCTGGGGGCTCCCCTTGTTGGTCTTCTAGCCAGAAACCGGCTACTACTTTCATGATTGCACCGTATCTGGGGCCAGACGGTGGGGGAGAGAGAAAGAAGGAAGAAAAGGTGAAGGATTTGGCTCTGGCCTTGAAACTACAACTTCAGGGAACAGAATTTCCCTCAGGACTTTGCCTCTTGTGGCTTCCTTATTGCTTCCACTGTTGCTTTTGTCACCACCCTAGGATTGCCTGACAGCTTGGGTGCAAGACAATGAAGACAAGGAATAAATGGGAGAATTTCCACACGTTCTCTGAGCCATAAGAGCTCCCTTCCTGCTCCTGAGCCAGAACCAGAGGGTGTCTCCAAGAGCTCTCTGACTATTCACTTCTGACTTTTGAGTGCATTAAGGTTAGTCTGGGGGTGGGGGGATACCAGAGCGGGGAAAATGGTTAATTCGCTGCCAGTACAGTGCTTCACATTCTGGTGTTCTTCCTCAATATCTTGCTGCTACTATTTACTTTTCAGGTTCTTCAAATACCTGATCCATATATTCTCTCTAGATTTTATAGTTACATTCCGGGGGGCAGAAAGCGTGCAGTGTGCTTACTCTACCTTACCCATTACGGGAGCCCGGTCAATCGACTTTGGACAAAGTTGCCATGGCAATCTATGAAAAAACAGATAGTCTTTTCTTTCTTTCTTTTTTTTTTTTTTTTTAATTTTTTTTCAACGTTTATTTATTTTTGGGACAGAGAGAGACAGAGCATGAACGGGGGAGGGGCAGAGAGAGAGGGAGACACAGAATCGGAAACAGGCTCCAGGCTCCGAGCCATCAGCCCAGAGCCCGACGCGGGGCTCGAACTCACAGACCGCGAGATCGTGACCTGGCTGAAGTCGGACGCTTAACCGACTGCGCCACCCAGGCGCCCCCAGATAGTCTTTTCAACAAGTGATTTTGATACAACAGGTTGTGCGCATTAAGAACACCACCACCAAATCTGGATGCTTACCTCACACAATTCACCAAAAATAACTTGAGATGTATCGTATAGATACATATAAAAACCAAACTATAAAACTTCTGGAAATCTTTGTGACTTTAGTGTAGCTGAAAACTTCTTAAATAGAACACAAAAAGCACAACCCTTAAGAGAAAAAATTATAGACTAGAATTTATTAAAAAAAAAAAACACAATTCTCTTCAAAAGAAACCACCAAGAAAATGAAAATCAATCCACAGTCTAGGAGCAAATATTGGCAATTCATACGCCTGACAAAGTGCTTTTCCCCAAAATGTATACCAAACACTTATAACTCTGCATTAACAAGACAAATGAAAACAAGGGCAAAAGATTTGAACAGACACTCACAAGAGATGATATAAAAATGGCCAATAATCTCATAAAAATGCTCAAGATAAATAGTCATTAGGGAAGTGCAAATTAAAATCACATTGAGATATCATTAGATGGGCTAAGAGACTTTACAACATCATTTTTTTGGTGGGGTGTAGAGCAATTGAATTTTCACTTTTGCTGAATGGCGTGTAAAATGACATAACCACTCTGGAGAACCACTCTGTTTGGCAGTTTCCTACAGAGTCATACACACTCACCCGCATAGTTCATTTCATATAGTAATTTCCATAGTAATTCCTTCCCTAGGCATTTACCAAAGCAAAATAAAAACACGTTTCCTCACAAATACTTACATAAAAAAATATTTGTAGCAGCTTCATTTATGATAGACAAACCTAAAAAACAATTCAAGGCTCATCACTGTGAATGGATTAACAAATTTTGGTATAGATATATAATAGAATACTACTCAGCAATAAAAAGAAAAGACATACTGATAAATGCAGTAATGTAGCCTAATGTCAACAGTATGGAGGTTCCTCAAAAAATTAAAATTAGAAATCCCATATGATCCAATAATTCCACTATTGTTTACCCAGAGAAAATAAAAACACTAATTGGAAAAGATATACACATCCCTATATTTATTGCAACGTTGTTAATAATAGCCAAGATACGGAAGCAACCTGTGTCCACCAATAGACAAATGGATAAGGAAGATGTGGTTGGTATGTATGTACATATGTATGTATATATGTATGTATATATCTATCCATCCATCTATCAGCTACATTATAGAATACTACACAGCCATAAAAAGGATGTCTTGTGTTATTTGAGACAACACGGACAGATCTAGAGGGTACTATGCCAAGTGAAATAAATTAGATTAAGAAAGACAAATACCGTATGATTTTACTCATAAACGGAATATATAATAAAACAAAAAACGAATGAACAAATAAAGAATAGAATCAGACTATGAACGCAGAGAATAAACTTATGGTTGCCAAAGGGGAGGGGGTGGGAGGTTGGGAAAATAGGTGAAGAGGCGTGGAAGATACAGGATTACAGTTACAGAATAAATAAGTCACAGGAATGAAATGCACAGCATAAGAAATATAGTCAATAATATTGTAATAGTGATGCATCCAGACTGTAGCTACTTGTGAACATAATGTATAAACTTCTCAAGTCACTGTTATACACCTGAAATTATGTAACATTGTATGCCAACTATACTAAAAAAACAAACTCAACCCCCCAACAAAATAAAACGAAACAAAATCATGCCAAATGGAAGAAGCCAGCTGTAAAAGACTGCATTACATGATTCTTTTATACTAAGTGATTCCAGTTTGTCTTTAAGAATAGTCAATATCATCACATAATAGTTCTCCCCAAGTTCAAAGAAATGTCAGTCAAAACCCCAGCAGAATCCATCATAAATTTGACAATCTGAATCTTGAAATTTAAACCCAAGAATAGGAAAGTTTATTCCAGGACTTTTTGCAAGGCTATTGTAATTTAAATAGGAGGGAATACAATCAAAAGCCAGAAACAAATTTATGTCCAAATGAGAACCCAGAATACGATAGAGGTAACACTAAAAGTAATGAGAAATAATGAATTAATCAATAAATTGTTCTGGAACAATGGACTCTTTATAGAGAAAAAATATGTTCAGCTAGATCGTACTTTACACATACACATACACACACATGCATACACAATCCAGGTTAATAATTTAATTAGAAATTAACTATTTAAATGTAAAAAAAAAAACCCAAAATTTTAAGACTTTTAGAAGAACGTTTAAGAAGATGTTTTTGTGACATTAAAGTCGGGAAAGACATAAACTGTACAAACGGTAAAGAAAAAGAGTGATAAGAATGCCTACATTAAAATTATATTTACTCTACCGCAAAAGATAGCATAAGGAAAGATTTAAGGGAAATGTGCCCAGAATTTAGACCATAACAATCTCTGGAAAAAGTGGAAGGGAACTAAGCCGTATTTCCTGCCAAAGTCTGATCTCCTTTTCGGAACATCTGTCTGCACTTTCTATGGAATACTGAAAAGGATCGTTTCAATCAGAATATTTTTAGTTTTTATACTCATGTGGTGATTGCATTGTAATTGATTCCTTCTCTGACTTCCACCTTCTTCCACCTTCCTATTATCTGCTGCTTTCTTTCCTCTTTCCAGCCTGCATGATTTCTTATTCCTACTCTTCCCTGTCTGGCCCACAGCTAAGATGTAGTTTCCTGTTTGGGTAAACTATATGTAGTCTCAACGAAGGAAGTTATTGCACAGAATCTCACATCCAATGGCTTCTCCGCATAGATAGCAGTCTTATGACTCTGAAAATAACCGTATCTTCATCTCTTACCTGCACGAAGAGTTCCACATCTTCTTGAGTCAAACTAGAACGATTTTCCAGAAACGCAATTTTTGTTTTAACTGCCAGCTGGTGCTGCTGTACTTCCAAGTCCTTCTCCAAGGCTTAAAATATCATCGCCCCAAGCACGAGGTACAGTATATAGGTGAGCAACAGTGTGCCCTTCTGGAATCTGGTGTTTATCTCCTCTTTCTATACTGGAATGAGGGTCAGAGAATTCAAATCACTTTCATGTAAGGTGTAATGTCCTCTCAGAAGAAATCCAATATAACAAAGCAAAACAAAA
Organism: Lynx canadensis; assembly: GCF_007474595.2. Lineage (NCBI taxonomy): Eukaryota > Metazoa > Chordata > Mammalia > Carnivora > Felidae > Lynx > Lynx canadensis. The sequence goes on along the minus strand of NC_044308.2, from coordinate 105,816,875 downwards.
TTCTCAGGTACAGAATGTGAATTCCCTTTTATTAACCTACCTTTAAACAACTAGACAAAAGAGACCAATCCTAAATAGTCATGGTAACAGAAAAATAACTCCACTTTGTTCCTGACTAGAAATCTGCTTACTTTAAAAACAAAAAACAAAAAACAAAAAACAAAAACAAAAAAAAGCTGAATTGTGCTATTTGGGGAGATAGGGAAATATGGCGGGGTCGAAGTTCGCCAAATGACTCAGTTATTCAGTCAATTTCCTTAGAGGACATTTTACTATGGAGTATGTCCAGCGAACGTTTTTAAAAGAGTACAACGTTGATGCTTTAATTGATAACATGGATTACGTTAGATCATTCACACTGTACCAGTTACTAGCAGTAACTTACGTATCCTTGCTGTGTTGTTACCTTCCTCTGTAAAATGGAGATGATAATAGCTATTTGATAGGGTTGTTACAATGGTTAAACGAGGTAAGACATGTAAACCCTTAGAATGAAGCCTAGCAAATAGGAAATCTTAGCTAGTGGTTGAAGCCGGGGTGGTATTTGTAGTAGCAGCAACAGTGTGGCAGGAGTATCTAGTCTGTATCCGGATTCCTTTACCCCCAGCTCTGCAAGCATGAAGCAGAAAGGAACGGTATCATTGCCGGCAAGATCAAGGAAACTCTTAGCTGAATGAGGCCAGATTCTGATAGTAAGAAAGGTGAAGCCCCTGTGTGTTTCACGTGCCTCTGGGACATTGCTTTGAGACAGGCATTTGTAGCTTTGAAGAAGCAGTGTTCTCCACTCAAATCTGCCTCTTCCACTTTAGAGAATGGGGCAAACCTCAGTAGCACTGACCCTCATCACTCCACTGGGCTTTCTTTGCCAATGGGGTTTTAAAAATAAAGCTCCTGGGGCGCCTGGGTGGCTCAGTCGGTTAAGCCACCAGCTTTGGCTCAGGGCATGATCTCGCGGTTTGTGAGTTCGAGGCCTGTGTTGGGCTCTGTGCTGACCGCTCGGGGCCTGGAGCCTGCTTCAGATTCTGTGCCTCCCTCTCTCTCTCTGCCCCTCCCCTGCTCATGCTCTGTCTCTCTCTGTTTCTCAATAATAAATAAATGTCAAAAAAAAATTTTTTTAATGAAAGCATGTGACTACATATTTTGTATGTGATACCCAGAACTCTAAGAAAACATGACAATCACAAGCACATTTAAAGCCCATATGCTTAAAACATCTGATATGTACCCTAATAGCAACATTACACAAGTAAACATATCAGAGTCAGTTATTAATATACATTTCCAATGTCAAATAATACATTTAAGCATACTGCATGTAAATAATTCAGAACGACAATAAATCAGTACGATCTCGTCTAAGCAGTCCTTTCACTTTTCCATTTCCACTAGAATAATAATATGTTTTTATGATCTTCTATTTCCATGTTTAAACTAACAATAAATACTGTGACTAAAAAAAAAAAAAAGAAAAATATCTGAGTTAAATCTACTCTGAGTTTTCCTTAGGTCTGCCTGGCTTCAGTAAAATATTAAGAAGAAGGAGAAATCAAATAATTATGACCTAAAACTACAACAATGTTAATGTCAGTTGTATTGCAATTAAAAAAAAAAAGAATACTTTCAGGAGCCATTACTTAGAAGAGCATTAAAAACAAATGCATCGGGGCTCCTGGGTGGCTCAGTCGGTTGAGCGTCCAACTTCAGCTCAGGTCACGATCTCACGGTCCGTGAGTTCGAGCCCCGCGTCGGGCTCTGGGCTGATGGCTCAGAGCCTGGAGCCTGCTTCTGATTCTGTGTCTCCCTCTCTCTCTGTCCCTCCCCCATTCATGCTCTGTCTCTGTCTCAAAAATAAATAAAAACGTTAAAAAAAAATTAAAAAAAAAAAAAACCGAATGCATCTGCTTTAGCCATGTTTTGCACGAGGGCTTTCATTGATCTCTTGGGATAACACACTGGCCTGGAAGATTTTACACCTTTCATTAGTACCACTTGGAGATGTATTCTCTGGTCATACTACCAAGCCAAGGCTGCTCCCCACCATCCCTGTCACCCAAGACCAGGCCCCCCACTCTAGTGAGGCAATTTCAAAGTAATCCTACCGCTAGATCGAAAGTTTTGCGATTCAGACTTGTAGGCTGGATTGCTGAAAAGGGACATTTTGAGCCCGTCTAAATGAGCCTTTCACTCCACAGTTCCACCTAGAGCCTTGGGGACAGCTAGTTCTAACACAGTCGCCTCCCTATTATTACCACATCCTTCCCGTTGGCCATGCCCAGGAATGTGATTCACAGACATTCTACACCCACACTCCCCTCACCTGCTACATCTTTGCTGTGGCCTCATTCGGCTCACGCTTCCTGTTCTATCAGGCCAGGAGAGATCCCTTTCTTGGCAATGATGTGGCTCCCATTGGGAACCTCTTTACATTCACTCCTTCAGACCACTTCAACTCTTGTCCCTTCAGACTCATGCTCAATACTGTCAGGCCTCTGCTTTACCTGTGTTCTTTCTACCTTTGTCTGCATGCTGAAATGTTCTTCAGTCTTCCAGACTTGGATACCTGACATCATCTGTGATGACCTCTCTGATCCTAAGTAGAGAGAAGTTTCTCTACTGTTAATTATAGCATATATTCAAGCTCTGTCCCCTACAAAAGGTGTAGATAGACTTTACCTTATTCAAGTTATACCCCCTTTGAATACCTAATAGGGTTTTACACACCCAGAAATGCTTCTTGGATGCAACTGAATAATTTCCATACAGCTTGTATTATTGACAAACTTTGTATTTTCCTCTCTAGATTATAATATCCAGAGACAATATAAACTATTGCAAAAATCATAGGCTTTGGAGTTTGGCTTTGGAGTTTGGGTTTGATTCCTGGCTCAGTCATTATGTAGTTTGTGACCTTGGATAGCTAATGCCTCTGAATCTATTTTCTCATCTGTAATGTAGATTTCATCATGCCCTTGCATTATCATTTTGGATTTGAGTTTCTGTGCAGACTGCCTGACACAAGATAGCGTCTCAATAAATAGTTTTTACGACTATATAACTAGGTGTAATAATTGTCTTTGCAGAAAGAATCTGCATGGCACATTTGATGGTGACGTCCCTCTAGTGTTATTTAAAAAAAAATGTTTGTTGAGAGAATGGAAATGTGGTAATGAACAAACTTGGGAATGGGGTCTTGACCCAAAGTTTCTGGGAATAAGTCTGTGAGAAACGTAAATGGGTCATTTCTCCTTTTCTTGAACCCCAAAGAACCAAGTGGGATTCTTCTTCCACTAATTTATTCCTGGCTGTTGTGAACTAGGAATGAGACAGCTGTTTGAGTGTGTGAACCAAGAATGTGTCTCCCAAACTCTGAGGGAAACATTGGAACTGTTCCAGGTTTTTGTGGACATGAGTGACTTTAAACTTGGACCAACCTTTATGGCTATCCCAAACTGTGTAGAAGGAGGTCACGGTGTCCCTGTATTCAAATGTCCTAGTGGCAGATCACTATTGAACTGGCAGTGTCACCTGCATTGTAATGCTGGGACACACTGAAGGGTAAGATGGGTCAGCTTACTGCAGAGGGAAGCTCCCAGACGCTAAATAACAAGATGGAACTCTAGGGAAGAAAATTATCAATGTTATGCTTTTTACTTCAAAATAGTAACCTAAAGAAGAGGAGGAAAGGGAGGAGGAGGGGGAGGAAGAAGTACAGAGGAAGAAGGAGGAAGAGGATGAAAAAAGGAAGCTCTGCTGTTCTAGACACTTATCATGATTGAATCTTTCTGATCCATTTTAACACCATATAAAGTAATTTTAATTCTGCTGTTTTTATAGATGAAGAAACTGAAGCTTAGACAATTTAAGAAATTTGTCCAAGATCACACAGCCATTGTGACCTCAATAAGGTGAGATTCAAAATAATGTCTAAATAGCCCCAAACTTATGGGTGCCCTTCAATACTATTCATTCATGTATTAAATAAATATCAGTTGAGTACCTATTATCTCTTCTGGCACTGAGGATATAACAGTGGACAAAATAGACAATAATTCCTGTCTTCCTGGAACTTGCATCCTAGTGGGAGGGTTCAAATAACAAATCAATCAATCAATCAATCGGTAAAATACACAGAAAGTGAGATGATGAATGCCCTAGAGGAGAGTAGAATCACGAAGGGAGTGGTGGAAGTGAGGGGCCAGGGGGCCGCCACTTTTTTAGAAAATTGCTTGTTTTTTAAAATTCCAGTATAATGTGCATTGTTATATTAATTTCAGGTATACAATATAGTGATTCAACAATTCTATACATTACCCATCCTCCCACCCACTTCCCTTCTGGTAGCCACCCGTTTGTTCTCTATTATGTAAGAGTCTGGGTTTTTGTTGTTGTTGTTTATTTCTTTTTCTCTTTGATTGTTTCGTTTCTTAAATTCCATGTTTGAGTGAAATTACGTAGTATTTGTCTTTCTTTGACTTGTTTCACTTAGTATTATACCCTCTAGATCCATCCATGTTGTTGTAATGGCAAGATTTCATCCTAAGGCTGAGTATTATTCCATTGTGTGTGTGTGTGTGTGTGTGTGCATATTCATATATATACTCACATCTTCTTTATCCATTCACCTACAGATGAACATGGGCTGCTTCCATAATTTGGCTATTATAAATTATGCTGTAATACACAATAAACATGGGGGTGCATATATGTTTTTGAATTAGTATTTTCATATTCTTTAGGTAAATACCCAGTGGTGGAATTAGTGGATCATATGGTAGTTCTATTTTTAATTTTTTGACTAATCTCCATACCTTCTTCCACAGGGGCTGCACCAGTTTACATTCCCACCACCAGTGCAAGAGGATTCGCTTTTCTCCACATCCTTGCCAATGCTTGTTGTTTCTTGTGTCTTTTGTTTTAACCATTCTGACAGGTGTGAGGTGGTATCTCATTGTGGTTTTGATTTGTATTTCTCTGATGATGAGTGATGTTGAAAATCTTTTCATGTGTCTGTGAGCCATCTGGATGTCTTCTTTGGAGAAATGTCTAGGTCTTCTCCCCATTTGTTTTTTGGGTGTTGAGTTATAGAAGTTCTTTATATATTTTGGATACCAATCTTTTAACAGATATGCCATTGGCAAATACCTTCTCCCATTCAGAATGTTGGCTTTTTGTTCTGTTGATTGCTTTCTTTTCTGTGCAGAAGCTTTTTATTTTGATGTAGTCCCAAGAGACATCGGGAGATCTATCTAGAAAGATGTTGCTATGGTGGGGACTGCCATTTTAAATGGCACAACTAGGGAATACCTCACTGACAAGATAAACGTTGGGCAAAGACCTAAAGGATTAAGGAGGAGAGTTGTGAGGATCTAGGAGTAGGCTTTCCAGGCAGTGGCAGTGACAAATGCAAAAGCCCTGAAACTAGAATATTAGTTCATTTTTATGTGTGTGAAGAACATTGGGGAAGCCAGGGTAGCTGGAGCAGATTTACTGGGGGAAAAGTGGGCACGCCACAAAATCAGAGTGCTGTTGCAAACAAGAGAGAATGGATGCTATGTGATTGAAAACAGCATTAGTGCATACAGGGTATGTGGAGGAAATTCATAAAAGAAATAAATGCATAGATAATGTCTGTGATTTAACCCCAGGAGTTGAACTCCTTAACTCCAAGGAGTTGAACAGGAGATGGGATGGAGCTTAGATTTTCCACTTAATATGCTTCTCTACTTTTTATTTTATACCAAGTCTATATTTCATTTTTAAAGTTTATTTAAACAAGGGAATGAGTACTCATAGAAATGTACCTAGGTATGGGCACAAGAATACTTATTTCTTCACTTTTCATAATAATAATAAGTAGGGAACTGCTTTTAGAAAATGGACTATGCATAGAAGGCAATATAAAGATAATGACAAAATAGATCTACATACTGGTGTGGAAAGAGGCCTACAGTCTAGAACTCAAAACACTGGAGTAAGAAATTTATCTTATAGATGTAATTGAGTAAACGTGTTTGTTTATTTATGTGCCAATGTACAAAATTCCTCCAAAAAGTTGTTCCTGCAATAATAGCAAAACACAATGGAAACTATCTGTTCAAATTATGGAACTGGATAAAAACAGCTAGCACTCTAATGCTAACCTATTAAACAGTCATTTAAAATTACTGCATAGATCTGTATTTAGCATGAATGATGTGAGGTATATTTTAAATTGATAAAAAGCAAGTTTTAAAATTGCAGATGTGGAAGAATACACTTTTTCTTTTTAAAGAGAGAGAGAGAGAGAACAAGCAGGGGAGAGGGGCAGAGGGAGAGAAAGAAAATCTTAAGCAGGCCCCATGCTCAGCACGGAGCCTGACGTGAGGCTCAATCCCACAACCCTGGGATCAGCACCTGGGCTGAAGTCAAGAGTCTGACGTTCAACTGACTGAGTCACCCAGATGCCCCAGGAGGATTCACTTTTTATAAAATATCCTAGAATATAAGCTCCATGAAAGGAAGGACTTTATTTTTAGCACTGTATTTTCTATACCTGGTTCCTACAGCACGGCTTACACACAACCAATACCTGTTAAAGGTTTTTGTTTTGTTTTTTTTTTAATTTTTTTTTTCAACGTTTATTTATTTTTTGGGACAGAGAGAGACAGAGCATGAACGGGGGAGGGGCAGAGAGAGAGGGAGACACAGAATCGGAAACAGGCTCCAGGCTCTGAGCCATCAGCCCAGAGCCCGACGCGGGGCTCGAACTCACAGACCGCGAGATCGTGACCTGGCTGAAGTCGGACGCTTAACCGACTGCGCCACCCAGGCGCCCCAAAGGTTTAAAGAATAAATAAAAATGTGCACCCACACAAAAACACAAAACCAAAGGACCTGTCACAATATGTTAACAGAATTTATCTTAAACTAATAGCATTTACGTGGTTTTTACTTTTCTTCAGACTTATCTACTTTTCCTAACTTTAAACATTAACATATATCACGTAACCAAAATACCACTCTCACTTAATGTTTATTTAGAGGATTCAAAGTCTCAATACATTTCAAGGCTAAGAGTTTAGAAAACACCTAATGTTGAGAGTAACTACGATTCATCGTTTTCTGCTCAGGACTCAAACAGGGTTGGTTCACTCAGCGGGACCACTGACTTCTACTGGGTAGAAATGGTAGACTTCTACCATTTCAAGGCGCTGAGAAGGGGAGACTGAACAAATAAAAGGTAAAACCCAAGCAGAGTTCCTAAGCCAAAATAATTTCATGGTGCTGCTGGATCCTAGAAGGCATGCAAGGTATAGATAGCCCCAATCATTGAGGAACTTGATGAGTATGGTTATTCTTGTTTTACTTTTTGAGGCTGTGCTTGCAAATTAGGCAACTGCCTCTTGTGGACTCTCCAGTTAGGGTTCCCCAGGCGTGGGTGTGATGTGCACACGTACAATCAATTACGCATTTTCTCGTGAAAAATGATGCCCTCGTGAAAAAAGCAAGAACAAAATATGGACTTGCCAGTCTGCCTGAGCAGGAATAAGGCAGAGGCTTTGCATTTCCACTGGGACCAGGGAAAGAGCAGTTGGAGCTGGACCAAAGTGAGTTGGCTGTTTCTTTAATAGAAGGTTTAAAAAAAAAAAAATCTAGACAGACCTACCTTCATCACGAGGCTATAGGGATACCTCCGTTGTTGTTGTTGTTGTTTTGTTTTGTTTTTGTTTTATTTTGTTTGTTACCTCACAGAATTCTATAAGAAATTTAAAAAGACTTTTCCTGGACTTGTATAACTTCTACAGCCTGAAGAGCTGTGAACTAAAATCATATGAACCCCAGGCTTTCTGGAGCTGTTTCTTCCTTTTTTTTTAAATCTTATTTTAGCTATGTGCCTTTAATTGAATTTGTTGTACACTGTGTTTGATCTTTTTGTTCTTCTATTATTTCCTTTTATTCTTTTTTTTTAATGTGTATTTATTTTTGAGACAGAGAGAGAACACAAGCAGGAGATGGGGCAGAGAGACAGGGAGACAGAGAATCTGAAGAAGTAGGCTCTGTGCTGTCAGCACAGATGTGGGGCTCAAACTCACGAGCCACGAGATCATGACCTGAGCCAGAGTTGGACGCTTAACCAACTGAGCCACCCAGGTGCCCTTCCAACTCCACTTTTTCGGTCTGTGGTCATGGACAAGTTGCTTAACCTCTTGGAGCCTTAGTTTCCTCATATGTAAAATGGATATAATAGTAACAGCTCTCTCCTAGGCTTGTTGTGAAAAACAAATCATGCAAAGGCTTGAAATAGGATTTTTGTGTTATTTTCACATTCTCAAATGTAAGTAAAACACTCATCTCTGAAGACATCATTAAACGTAAGTCACTTTTTGCATCTCTGATCATTTCTGGGAATCCTTTCCTAGGATGGGAATTCCTGGTTAATGTCTATTTGTGTTTGATACCTTAGCAGAGTTTTATAAAAATAAAAAAAAGCAGGGAATTCAGGCCTCAAGAGACAGTAGTGAGAGGAATATATTCTATGAAAAAAAATTAGTATTTTTCATTTTGGTTGGTCTTTTGGTCACTCTCCCAACATTATAGAGTAGATTCACCCACTTCCTCTAAAGTTGAAGTCTTCCTAAAGAAGAAGGCTTCCTGTCCTTAAATTGAAGTAATCCGGTCCGTTCACAGGTCAAAATTAGCTAGTAACATATCAACATGTCTATTCTGGGGGCCACTCAGATGACGTACTAGAATCGTATTTTCTTTTTCAGTTAAGGATTCTCATTTTCCTTTTTGAAGAGAAATGTGATTTAAACAAAAATCTAGGCTTTTTCCTCCATACAACTTTTGAAAAACTCATAGGAGCACAAGGAGTAGGTAAGAGAGTCCTTTCTGGAAGGAGCCTTATTGCAGCCCCCAGGCATAATTTTATTAAGCAGTTTAACTGACTACTTAATTAGGCAATTATGTAGTTTCATCAACCAATTGTCAATTTCCTCAGGTACACTTTCATTCATCCTATGTTTTCATTGAAAATGTTAGTATATCTTTAGCTGCCTGCTTTCCACAACATCGAAGAAAGGCCATAGGCTTTGTCCTGAATTCTTAATTACTAATCCTAGAATTCTCTACCCATCATAGCAGACAAAGAGAAAATAAGGAAAGGAAGAAAGCATCTTCTGGTTTTTCCCTACTTGGAAAATCCTTTCACAAGACCCACTTCTACATAAATCTTTGAATCTTTAAACTACATATAAACGTTATTTTGGATTAAATTGCATTAAACTCATGAAAAAATATTTCATTGACTCCCAGCAGTTTTAAATGTAGATTCTGCGGTGGGTTTATATCTTGAGAAAACGCTTCATTCAAGGACACTCAAGAACTTCCATCTATGCTGCGTTTGCTGCCCTCCTGTGGCTGTCCTGGATCCTAACAACCTGCAAAGCCTTTTTTGTCCCTCTGCCCGTCTCCCCCTTTGTCAATGGCTTTCTCTGCCAGTGAGCCTCCTCCTGACTGACTCTCCTCTACGGTGTCTGAAGGAATTCAGTCCTTCAATGACTCATCCAGATTCATGGCTCCATTTTGACCCAAGACTGTAATGTTATCCTCTGCTAGACTCCTATCTCCTTTCCGGCCCCGATTCTCCCACGTGTGACTAAATGCTTGCTTCCTCTTTGATGGAGAGTATACATTGTTAGTAATGGTGCATTCGGTGAGGTGATCATTTGTTTCAAAATGATATTTTCAGTCCTTGCTTATCATCTGGCCCTTCATCGGCCAGCTTATCAGGCTGGACACATTTTTTAGCAAAGCTTGGCTTGTTCACTGAGCATTTAATAGGCATTTCTGGGGCTACTTATTCTAGGGGGGTCTTTTCCCTGAAGCCTTTTTCCTATGTTTTTGCCTTTCCCACCATCCAGTTAAATATGCCTTTTCCTGGTTCAGAGAAGCTCACAAAGATTTTTATCTCCAGTCTAAGGAAGGTTTCTAATTCAGAGTCACTTGCCAAAATGAAATGCCTGATGCAGTTTATGGGAAATTAATCATTTAGCTTTTCCTGGCACTTTCTCAAGTTTTTGGAAGTGATTTCCTCTTCTCTCCCAATGGAAACAGCTTTTTAAAATTAAAATTGAAAAATATTTACGAGGGAAGATGCCAATTTCATTAAAAGCTAAAGACAACATTAAAAATGGGCTAATAAATGGGGTGACACAGAGATCTCAGGATAAGGACAGTTGCCTACTCATTGTCTCTTAACTAAACACACCAGTACTAAAAATGCAGATAAACTGGATACATGACACAATACTAGTGAGTTAGCAATTCAAATGGATACTAAATTCTAGTATTCTCTACCTCTGTGAGCAGGTCATTTAAGCTATCAGTGCCTCAGTTCACTCACCTTTAAAGTCGAGATAATAAGGGGTGCCTGGGTGGCTCAGTTGTGTGGGCATCTGACTTCGGCTCAGGTCATGATCACAAGGTTTGTGGGTTTGAGCCCCACGTCAGGCTCTGTGCTGACAGCTCAAAGCCTGGAGCCTGCTTCGGATTCTGTGTCTCCCCCGCTCTCTGCCCCTACCCTGCTCACTCTCTGTCTTTCTCTCTAAAAAGTAAGTAAACATTAAAAAAAAATTAAAATGGAGGTAATAATACATACTTTTAAGGGCTGTTACAACAAATATGTGGTATTTTTGCAAACTATAAATTGGGATACAAATATAAAATAGTATTGTTTACACCCCATCATTTTGGAGATAAAATTAAAAGCTACATCAAAACAGCCAACCAACAAAGATCCTCCTCTAATAGGTTCTTTATAAAATTTAAGCAACTAGGAACTGATAATTCATACAAATACATTTTATTCCAGACAGTTTCCTGTATTTTTCTGCCATAAATGCAAGAATATTTGTAGTGTGCACAACTGATGGTCTCTTACATTGAAGGAAAACTTCTAAGTACGAGTAGACTTTAGGTTGAAATTCACAAAGCAATGAAATTGGATTTTAGGAAGAAAATAGGGTAATGCCTAGTTAGATACTGTCACAAGAGTCTCTGGCCAGTCTGAGTCTAGTTGATTTCAAGGCAAAAGATTGACTTGATCATCGTACTGGAGAAGTGATCGTCTTACCAGAGGAAATATGATCTAAAAGGCGAGAGCATCATCTCAGAATTAATAAACTTCTCTACATGACCTGGAGAACACAATCGGGAATTGCCTTCCCAATTCCTATGCTATTCGCTTCCATGTGCAACCACCTTGTGTTGTCAGACTTCATTCTGCACAACTGCTAACTTCCACTCACTCACTTGGGTCTTACGAAGCCTAAACTGTCATTGTAAGAGTTCGATTCTATAATGGCTCGATTTAAACACTGCAGTTATTTTTAGCACAGCAGCCTTGCCAGATAATATTTTAAAAGAAGCAGAACCCGTTTTACAACCAATCCCACATGGAATTCCAATTTATAAAAGAGTTCAAAGGAAGCTGCTCCAGTTGAAATAGGAGTTGAGGAATAGTCTAGATCTCTCTGAGATTCTCCCTCAGCTCTCTCTCCCATCTTCCAACAGTGGCTCCCACGCAAACTTCAAGGATCTTTAAGACTCTAGGAAACACAGGTTGGAAACATTGTCTATGCTACAGTCGGGTGGTTTTCTAAATAAGAAATTAGGATAAACTCTAAAATAAAGGAAGGCATCATGAAAGAAACCAAATCGGTCTCTAGAAAGGAGACTGCTTGAGAAGGGGAACAAGGGAACTTTCTAAAGTAATAGTAGTGCTCTGTACCTTGACCGGGTGTAAGTGTAAGCATTTCTCAAAATTGAACTGCACACTTAGGATCTCACAATATGCCTCAATAAAAGAACAAGGCTAGAGCCAGGCTGCAGCTATTAAGTCCCAGATAAATGCTGATTCTTGTTCACTTAACTAAAAAGATGCTCTGTCATTTCAATGGGTTTCATCTATAAAGGTCAAGTTCATGTTTATGGAGCACCACAAATTTTTGGCTAGTTAATACTATAATTCCAAATCAAGTAACACAGTCCAGTGCATCAGCTCAGGGGTTGCAGTTATGTACCAGTATTTAATCTCGAGTCTTTATTTATATTTGATCAAGATAAAGAAGGATGTTACAAGCCCTTATTAAATTTATTAATGCTTTGCATCACATAATTATGGTGAGAGCTAATACTGGAGCACCTTAGAGAGCATTCCTAGAAAAATGATTCCATAAAAACAGCCTAGTTTCAGGTTAAAGTGAAGCATTAATTCTCAAGTGGTATTAGGAGTTAGGAGTTTCATTCCAAAACAGTGGTCCATATTCATGTTGGTTCTTATACACATTTGTGAATCTGATGAGATGGAAACCTTTCTCCCTCAGATATGTGCACGCATGTGTACACACACACACACACACACACACTAAATGTTGGATACATTTCAGAAACTTCCATTCCCTGAAGCCTATTCATGAATTCAAAGAATTCCTTCACTGAATATTTTCTCAGCTTCAGAAAGTCTCATTTGAGAATAATCACTATAGTTTGGTAGAATAACAAAAAAGTTGTCCAGGGGGCAATGATTTGATGCTCTGTTCCTGAGTGGGTTTATTGTTGTTGTTATTATTGCTAAGAAATTTATTTTCTACAAATTGGCTCATGTCTATTAAAGGAATATCTAAGATGTGTGCAGCATTGTTTGATTTTCAGACACTGGCATAAATGCCGTATGATTTACCTTGGGGATTTTACATAATAGACATCTATTGAATCAAATCTTAAACCCATACGATTTTCCCAACAACGCTAGAAGATTTCAGTCTCATTCATGGATAGGAAACCTTAGGTACAGAGATATCCAAGCTGATATCCAAGATGAATTAGTGAGTCAATACAAGATTAAAAAAAAAAAGACTGAATCCTTGCTCTGGTACTGGCCCCTTTTCTTTTGGCTATGTTGCCAACCAAATGTTTTAAATAAATAAATAGCAACAACAATAATAGAATAGTTACCATTTGTTGAGCAGTGTCAAGCATTAAGCTACGAAATGCTCAAAAAATCCACTCAGAGCAATTATTTTGAAATCAGAATTTTAAATGTGGATTCACACTGAATGATGATCTTTAAAAAATAATGTGAACATATTCTTCATCATCTGGTGATTGTCTTAACACTGAGTGTCGCTACTTCATCTTAGTGTTTGAGCTCACGCTTATCCCCGCCACTGTGCTCATGCCGTGTGGAAACTAAATAATTTCATGGCATCCTACACAAAGAAAGGTTTCTGGCAGTCCAACTGGAGAAATGTAATGACAGATCTGTGTTCACGGAGCGCAGAGTAGCTTGAGAAATGTGCTCAAAAAATCCTTGTTGTTGATTGAATAGTTTTGAAAATAATATTTAACTTTTCTTCCCGAATGCCAATTTAGCAGCAAATGTTATAGTAAGTGTAAAGAAATTCTGTTCCCACTTCCAGAACTAAATGGATTAAATTCCTATTTAATGTGGATTTCAATTCCCTAAAAATATTAACCTTGGTGCTAATCTTTAGCAATTAATAAAAATTGGCATGTAAGAATTTCTTGCTTACAGAATTTTGACAAATTACAACATTTGACTAACTCGCACTATCGAACAATTCCTTGGAGTTTTAAATTTCAGTTTGTACAGCATATTTATGCCAGTAAGCCTTTTCTGCACTGGAAACAAGTGAAGCCAGAATGTTGCAAGTTATAGAACCTGACATGAAGCCTCATCATTTTAAAATTAAATTCAACATTAGTGTCAGTGAACCTTATCTGTCATGTTAAATGAATACTATTAACTTATGTTGTGTTTTTATTTGCTTTATGTATTTGTTATGATTTTAATATTTATTGTTGAATAGGCCTGTAAGCGTAAATTACTTATTTCTAGTTTTAGGTTTTTATACTTGAGTGATATCACAATTAAAATTCTAAATCAGGGGCGCCTGGGTGGCTCAGTCGGTTAAGCGTCCGACTTCGGCTCAAGTCACGATCTCACTGTCCGTGAGTTCGAGCCCTGCGTCAGGCTCTGTGCTGATAGCTCAGAGCCTGGAGCCTGTTTCAGATTCTGTGTCTCCCTCTCTCTCTGACCCTCCCCCGTTCATGCTCTGTCTCTCCCTGTCTCAAAAATAAATAAAAAAAAAAAATTCTAAATCAATATTTGAGAGGTCTAAGACTAGATTTCCTTTACAAGGGCTCTACATATTACTCAAGTCTGAGAAACATAGGTACAGATTAGCACTGGTTAATTTATCAGTATTGTTGAGATATATTTTTGCCACTTAGGTATCTAATTTCTCAAGTTTACGTACAAGGGTACCATGAGAAAGTTTGTCAGGTATCTTGATGAAACCAATACATTTTTGGTGCCCTTTTAAGCATTTTGGGTACATTTCTGGCACTCAGGCGATCTTTTCATTTAGTGATGCTATAAAAAATAATAAATTTTGGAATAAAGCTTGGGGGATAACTCGGTCTCTCTAGAGACTCAGGGAAAGCCATATTTGTTTCATGTGATTCACTCTGAAACCCATTCTTCACCACAGAGAAGACAGAAGACAAAATGGAACATAAGGAGCTTTGATTTTGGGTAGGAAAGGGCCACAGAGAGAGATGATCTCAACACTGGGTTAGGGGGTCCACTCTCTCTTTCTCTCCGTCTCTTCCTCTGGTAGGAAGAATGATGCGGCCATGTCAGAATGGCTAAAATTAACAACTCAGGAAGCAACAGATGCTGGCAAGGATGTGGAGAAAGGGCAACACTTTTGCACTGTTGGTAGGAATGCAAACTGGTGTAGCCACTCTGGAAAACAGTATGGAGGTTCTTCAAAAAGTTCAAAATATAGCTACCCTATGACCCAACAATTGCACTACTAGGTATTTATTGAAAGGATACAAAAATGTTGATTCGAAGGGGCACATGCACTGTTTATAGCAGTGCAATCAACAGTAGCCAACTTATGGAGAGAGCCCAAATGTCCACCGACTGATGAATGGATAAAGAAGATGTGGTATATATATACAATGGAGTATGACTCGGCAATCAAAAAGAAGGAAACCTTGCCATTTGCAACAACATCGATGGAACTAGCGTGTATTATGCTAAGCGAAATTAGTCAGTCAGAGAAAGACAGATATCACATGATTTCATTCATATGTGGAATTTAAGAAACAAAACAGATGAACATAGGGGAAGGGAAGGAAAAATAAAATAAGGTAAAAACAGAGAGGGAAGCATGGTGCCTAGAAGGCTCAGTCAGTTAGGCATCTGACTTCAGCTCAGGTCATGATCCCACTGTTCATGATTTTGAGCCCCACATCAGGTTCTGTGCTGACAGCTCAGAGCCTGGAGCTTGCTTCAGATTCTGTGTCCCTTTATCCCTCTGCCCCTTGCCCACTCATACTCTGTCTGTCTCTCTCAAAATATAAACATTAAATTAAACAGAGATGGAGGCAAACCATAAGAGACTCTTTTTTTTTTTAATTTTTTTTTCAACATTTTTTAATTTATTTTTGGGACAGAGAGAGAGCATGAACGGGGGAGGGGCAGAGAGAGAGGGAGACACAGAATCGGAAACAGGCTCCAGGCTCTGAGCCATCAGCCCAGAGCCCAACGCGGGGCTCGAACCCACAGACCGCGAGATCGTGACCTGGCTGAAGTCGGACGCTTAACCGACTGCGCCACCCAGGCGCCCCGAGAGACTCTTACTTATAGAGAACAAACTGAGGGTTTCTGGAGGGGTGTGGGGTGGGGGCATGGGCTAAAATGAGTGATGGGCATTAAGGAGGGCACTTGTTGGGATGAGCACTGGGTGTTACATGTAAGTGATGAATCACTAAATTCTACTCCTGAAACCAATACTACATTATATGTTAACTAACTTGAATCCGAATTAAAAAAAATAGAATAAAACAAAATAACCTGGAATCTTAATAGCCAGTTAAACTTATTGCTAACATTTTGTTGTGTATCCCTCATAGGTATAATTTAAACAGCAAAAAAGACCTCTCATAGTCTTTAGTAACCATTATTTTAGGATTGTGTAATATTGTGCAGTAACAAGTATCACATTTATTTACCTCATAGGGGTGCTCAATATCTTCCCATTTTTTTCCTTTTCTTCCTTCTCCTTCAACTCTTCTTCCTCTTCTTCTTCCTCCTTTTTTCCTACTTATAAAGAGATCTGTATTAAGCACCCTTGTAAATAAATCTTTGCACTCACCTATGATTATTTCCTCAGAGTCCATTTCTAGGAATAAATAATTGTGGCTCAAAAAAAAAAAAAAAAAAAGAGTATGTTGCCTCTGCTGTAGGCCAATATCTGCCTGTATCTTAATCACCAACTACAAGTAGCTGTAGTGTTCTGCCTCCTTCTGGAAAGCGGTCACATCTACCCATTCTAGGTCCTGAAATGGGGATTCTATTACACGTTCAGATTCTAGTCTCTGCCAGTCTCTGGACACAGGCCCCACGGACATGAAACTTCACCTCTGTTTTCTGGTCTCCTTTGAGGCTATGAGTCCCCAGGGAAACTATCATGCATGGTGGCATAGTATAACTGACCCATTGACTTTAATTCTTCCCAGCTCCTATCCCAGCCTGTGCTATACTGTGGCGACTCTAAACCTCAGAACTAACAGAATTCCCGTATTTGGTCTCTCCTAGCCATAAGACCTGCGAGGGCAAGAACTTTGTTCCTTTTGCTTATCTTATTATTTTGAGCATCAGCTTGGTACCCAGCATATAGTTGGCTTTCAATAAATACTTATTAAATGAATGAGTAAATGAATGCACGTCTTGAAACATGTCCTAACTTACCAATTAAACAGAGACCTGAAGCATTTTTTTCCCACTTCAGAAACACAGATGATTTTTTTTAATGCCCAGGTTATTTCATTTGTATGGCCTCTGAATCCAACAACTCTTTGCTTGTGGTCATTCTAGCTTCTAAAGGACTAAAACAAAGGCTTTCCTCACACCTTTCTCAGTTGCAGAGCAGGAGGAAATGCAATACTCCCAGGGCCTGGAAGCCGGCACCCCGTCTGTTCCAGGAGGTTAAAGAGAGGGGGTTCCAGCTGTCCAAATAGTGGAGGCAGAGACCTCTCCTTTACCTCAACACTGGAGGGAATTTTACTTTATTCTGCTCAGAAGTCCAGAAGTCCAATGTGAACACAAAATAGGATTTAAAAATCTGTTCCCAGGAAAACTCGTGTAGTTACAGTAACCATACCACTTGTTCTCACTCTCTGCTTCCATAGAGCTACCCCCCAACCCCTTGCCCATTGTCACACTTGAGCAAAATGTACCCATGTACTGAAGTAATCTTATTTTTGCCTTTGCTTGAAAATGCATCCATAATTTTGCTCATTTTCATTCTCATTTCAAATAAATTTTCCAGAATGAAAGGGCGTGATTATGATCTAACTCTCAAATCTCTACTGGAAATTCAGATTACTCACCAGGAATCCAGGACCTTCTCACACCAGAAAAATCTAATTTCTTGCTATAAAAAGCCACACTGTCGGGTGGCTCAGTCAGTTAAGCATCCAACTTTGGCTCAGGTCAGGATCTTGTGGTTCGTGAGTTCAAGCCCTGCATGGGGCTCTGTGCTGAGCCTGCTTCAGATTCTGTATGTCTCCCTCCCCTGCTGGCTTTCTCTCTCTCAAAAATAAATAAACGTTAAAATAAATAAATAAATAAATAAATAAATAAAAGGCTACACCGTCATTAAAAAGTGACATATTTGAGGAAAGTTAGCCTAACCAGAAATAGAATGATTAATCACACTTAGCCAACATCTCATCTTAACATAAAAATTATGTCAAATTTTCAGTATCCCATTGTGCGTCAGGATGTTGAGTATTTTCAAATAAAAGGCCACAGCCATATTCCTGGTCCTGCACACTTTTCGTCAAGCAGTAGAGTCTACTTTCCTTCCTCTTGAAGTTGAGGTGACCACTGTGAATGTCGCCTAAACAAAGACAACACGGCAGAGGTAACACTGCAAACTTCCAAGGCAAGATCACAGGAGTTCTCTCTGGCTCTCAGGCTTGGGACATTCACTCTTCCAACCCAAGGATGACATTGTGAGGAAGCTCAGGCCGCAAGGGGAGGTCACATGTAAGTGCTCTGGCTTGATGGCCCCCCAATCAGACTCAACTGACGGCAGCGTCACCACCAGAGCTATGAGTGAGCAAGCCTTGAGCCTGCAGGTGATTACAGGCTTTGTTTTCAAACCGCCCCACCTGAAGCCCAAATGAAGCAGGAACAAGCTATTTCCACTGTGCCCCGCCTAAACGACAGGGCAAAATAATTGTGGTTATTTCCGGCCACAACACCTTGGGTTGTTTGTTACACAATAGACAACAAGACCAGTCAAATACTATATTGTCTCAATCCTGTGTTCATTTAATCCTCCTAACAACTGAAAGGTAGGTATGATTAACTCCATACTGCCAGCGAATAAACAGGCATTGTGCTAAGCTCTGGAAATACATTAGTGAAGATGGCTGACATGTTTCCTGCCTTCACAAGCTTGCAGGGCACACTGACTATGTTCCTTTTCTTTAGAACCATAAGCCATTGGGGGCGCTCCTGACCCTTCACCCCTTCACTATACATACGAGAACAGAAATCATCTGTTTCCCTAAACATTGTCTTAATCATAATACTCTCCCACAGGAGTAAATTAGATCATGTGTTTCTCTTGGCTTCAGATGCAGCCTGTGTGTGTGTGTGTGTGTGTGGTGTCCTTGCATTAGAATTTTACAGACTGAGTCTTAAATGATAATGGTTGGCTTCCTATTTTTCATTTGATCCTCTTTTTTTTAAATTTTTTTTTCAACGTTTATTTATTTTTCGGACAGAGAGAGACAGAGCATGAACGGGGGAGGGGCAGAGAGAGAGGGAGACACAGAATCGGAAACAGGCTCCAGGCTCTGAGCCATCAGCCCAGAGCCTGACGCGGGGCTCGAACTCCCGGACCGCGAGATCGTGACCTGGCTGAAGTCGGACGCTTAACCGACTGCGCCACCCAGGCGCCCCCTCATTTGATCCTCTTAAATATGTTTTAAACTTTCTTATTATTCAATAAGAATAAATATACAAATAAAAATATATTTATAAAATATAAAACCTAAATACGTGTTTACTGAAGGAAAGTTAGAAAATACAATTAATACAAAACTAAAATTATACAAAAGTGACAATATGGACATAGGCATCCAGAAATTTGTTATGCCTACCTACATTTATCTCTGTCAAATGGTGGAATATTGCTGAGGGACACAAGACTTGTAATTTCTTGCATTTTAACCTCATTCACATTAGTACTAGCAATGAAATGATGGACGCTTAAAATCAATGCAAGTAAGGGGCACCTGGGTGGCTCAGTCGGTTGAGCGTCCGACTTCGGCTTAGGTCATGATCTCATGGCCCGTGAGTTCCAGCCCCGCATCGGGCTCTGTGCTGATGGCTCAGAGCCTGGAGCCTGTTTCAGATTCTGTGTCTCCCTCTCTCTCTGACCCTCCCCCGTTCATGCTCTGTCTCTCTCTGTCTCAAAAATAAATAAACGTTAAAAAAAAAATTTTAAAAAATCAATACAAGTAAAATCAACTTGACTTTGAAAAGTGTGATGAGTCTAAAGAGGACTCCCTTCAATTATTTTTTATTTTCTTTCACTTCAGGAAAGTAAGATAATTCAAATAGAGTATCCCTAATGTTATAGGACTCCTCAACCTGTTGGCTTATGTGTATTCCTGTATACTTACAATTATCTCAGATCTCCAAGTTCATTAACACATCGGCTGTGACTTTGAAGCCTTGGCTATGGAAGTTGTACTTCACCCATTAGCAACATCCCACATTCTCAGATGGCAACCTCTGGATTCCGTTTTAGCTGATTGTGGCAATCTGGGTTTCATTATTTAAGAGAGATAAGATGACAGATTGGGCTGGTTCCCACTATCTCAGAATAGCAGCCTTAAGTATTTGGAAAATGTGAACGCAAAAATATTTAGGGATTTGAAGAGTGAATGCTATTTGCTGTCTGAAAGAGAAAAAGCAGAAGATTATCACCCACACAGTGTTGATATTGGGTTTTATCTTCTTGAAACAAGCAGACTATGGGTGAAAGAGTCTGGTGCCATTTACCATGAGACTGGGACTTAACTCATATCTCCAGCATCTCCCATTTGTTTCCGGCTTCATGTTTAGTTAATAACAGTAGAATCTGGGTACCAACATGTTTTTAGTAAATACTGTCCAGATCTGCCAGCGATTTCAGCTGCTCATGGCCATGTAGAAATAGAAAGCAGGAAAAGCAATGAAGAGGAAAAGAGCTTTCAATGAGGGAATGTTCAGAAAGGTTTCATAGGTTACAGTTCAGCTGTGAATTTCAACTTACTGCACCTGTTCTCTTACAGTATTCACACATTAATGAAGAAATGATCCTGGAAAAGAAATCATTTTGGATTATCTTTTTTTTTTAATCACATGGAGGGTTATTTTTATTTTTATTTTTTTAATGTTTATTTATTTATTTAGAGACAAAGAGAGATAAAGTGGGAGCAGAGGAGGGGCAGAGAGAGAGAGAGAGAGAGAGAGAAGGAGAGGGAATCGCAAGCAGGCTCCACACTGTCAGCACAGAGCCTGACACGGGCCTCAATGTCGCCAACTGGGAGATCATGACCTAAGGTAAAATCAAGAGTCAGACACTCACCCGACTGAGCCACCCAGGCAAACCTGAGTGATATTTTTAATATCCAATGGCTCATATCTTACAATCTTTATTTCTAAAAAGAATTCTATTTTCAACTACTAAACATGGCTCTACACTTAAGGGACTGTCTTCCTTCAGCAGTGAATGGAAGCCATGCACATTAGGTCTTAGCTCTAGCAAAGATCAGTCCTCAGGAAGCCTGAGTTCTTGCCATCCCTCATATGATACTCCGCATTTAAATTAGACCACCCAAATGGAATAGAAATGTGACCAGCAGTCATAAGCGTAGTAGAAAATATAAAGCCAAAATTGAATGACCCAAGAGATAGTTGCTGTTTATACTCTCTGCTTCCTCATGGTGTTACATGTGCATAAATAAAAGTACCAAAGATAGGAACAGAAGGCCAGATTGAACAGCTGGCAAATGTATGACAAATCTATAGTCAACTCACCTTCTGATTTCATCCCAGTTCTTTGCACCGAACAGTCCCAGTTCTATAGCAATTCATAAGCTTATGGGAGAGTCATTATCTTGCTCTGCAACACTAACTCATTTTGGGGTGAAATAGGCAGTGAGATTGCAGGTTACAACAGTTGAACAAAGGAAAGCCAATTCAATATTATTTTTATCTGACTGGGCATTTTAATGTCACTGGGAACAAAAGAGTTCTCCTCTTCCCTTTTCTTAACTGTGACCATCAAGGAAGACTTAGAAATGCTATTATAATTATGGCTTACGTTTCATAATTTCTTGATTCCCTGGAGTATATAGAAAATGAAAAGATAATGTTTTACCTTGAAAGGCTGAAATGGAAAAACCTCCTGTTCGTGAAATCTCTCTGGAATGGAGTGATTTGTGTGATTGCAATCACAGAGCCAGCTAAAATAGCATACGAATTCTCCAATGTCTTCCTTCTGTCAAAAAGAACATTTCGTTGAAACTACCTTTATAGCCTGGAATGGCTGTCTGCTTTCCAAAAAAGAGTTCTAAATGGCTATTAAGCAACCAGTAACTCTGCCTAAATGTGGAGCAATTAGAACCATTTTCAAAGTTTTGAAAGATTTTTCTAACCTCACCCCTTCCTTTGCCAAGACTTAGATGGAATCAAGAAAATAAGGGGCTTGGGGATGAATAAGACTGAAGACGTAAACGAGTCAGCGCGATGTTTGAAAGGGAAGTGTGTCCACACCTTTGGAGCAATTTTTGAATTTTTAATTATTATGATTAACCCTGGAAAATGGGATGTCATACATCACAGAACATTTCCTCCATTAAAAAAACAAAAACCCTCATCGCATCAACCTCAACCCACATCATTACGCGTCTATGCAAGGCCCATCCTTTTTAAATCATTTTTCTCCACTTTCATTCTCTGTAGTGTGGTCATCTTCTCCAATGTGCTTGATATGTGTTCATATGTATGAATAGACACTTATAAATATACTTTGTGTGTGTTAATTTACATAATGGTATTGTGGTATAGATACTCCGCAACAAAAACAACATTTTGCTTTTAAGATCTACCTCTGTGGCTCTATGCATATCAGATGCTTTGTCTCTATCACTGCGTAGTAGTCTGTGGTGTGCAGTCACTGATTTCTTTATCATTTTATCTTTTATCTTTATCATTTTCTCTTTACCATTCTCCACTACGGACACTTCGGTGGCCTCAATCTCCACCACAATAAGCAACACTTGATGAATATCCCTGTACAGTCTTTCATGGATCTGTAAGAGAGTTTTTCTTTTTCTTTTTTTAACTATTGCTATTTTTTAAGTATATTTATTTATTTTGAGAGAGAGCGTGCAAGTAGGGGAGGAGCAGAGAGAGAGGGAGAGAGAGAGAGAATCCCTAGCAGGCTCTGCCCTGTCAGCGCAGAATCCAATGCAGGCTCAAACTCACCAGCTGCAAGATCATGACCTGAGCTGAAGGCGGGCACTTAACTGAGCCACCCAGGTACCCCGAGAATTTTTCTAAAGTATGGATCCAGTGGGGCAACTGGGTGGCTCAGCTGGTTAAGCATTTGACGTCGGCTCAGGTCATGGTCTCACGGTTCGTGAGTTCAAGCCCCACATCGGGCTCTGTGCTGACAGCTCAGAGCCTGGAGCCTGCTTCAGATTCTGTGTCTCCCTCTTTCTCTGTTCCTCCACCTCTCACTCTCTCTCTCCCTCTCTCTCAAAAGTCAGTAAACATAAAAAAATTAAAAAATTAAAAACTTAAAGTATGGATCCAGGAGTAGGATTCCATAATTATATATGCCAAGCTAATTTTACTAAGTACCCTCGGCCCTACCCCTCTTGCTTCTCCAGGACAGCCAGGCCAGTTTCCTCTTCCACCGATGGTACACAGTTTGCCTCCTCACATTCTCATTAATATTTGATGTCCTTCTAATTTTTGATAATTTAATGGGAATAAGGTAGCACCTTGCTGTTTTAACAATGCTGAGATTTTCCAGGGAGGTTGAGTTCATCTTGCTTGTGTGAGGATAGTGACATTAAGTACGGGCTTGCTGTTGCTTCAAAGTTTGAGAATGGGAAAGAGAGTCTGTATGAGTGTTGAGCCGAAGGAGGTGCTCCAGACAGATGTGGATGCCCAGCTTAGACTGTTCCATAAGTCCTCCCAATGATTCTGTAAACTGCACATACCATTTAATAAACCCCTTTCTGCTTAAAATAGTTAGAAGGCATTTTCTTGTTGGCAACTAAGAAGTCTGGTTTATATAGTAATCGGTACCATAAGTGGTTGCAAACCCTCAAGGAATAAAATGGGAATAAAGGATAGGTTATTCAGATAGGTTAAGTGTGAAAGCAGTGAGGATCTGCTTCCCATTATAATATAGGTCACTACAGCATTTTATCTGTGGACTTTCATTTTTCCATATACATTTTGGAATAGATTTGATGATAGTATCAAAAATACTCTTGGATTTTTAGTAAAATCATATTGAATTTATAGAACAATTTGGGGATAATTGACATTATTACAATATTTTGTCCATCAGTGAACATCGTATGGTTTTCTATTTGGGTTTTATTTTATGACCTATAATAATATTTTAAAAAGTTCTCCATAAAAGCTTTGTGGATTTTTGTTGGATTATTTTCATTTCTGGGTGATGTCCATTTCTCCTCTAGTCCAATAATAATCCTGTTTGATATACAGGAAATTATGAACCCTATTTTGTTAACCATTATAACCACATTATATGACAACTGTAAAATAGAAAGGGAATGACAAAGAAAAAAATTAAAAAACTTATTATGTATAAATATCTACTTACGGGTTTTTTAATGCTCTTCTGGATGATTCCTGGATTTCTAATGCATTTTCTAGTTGGTCGTTGCCTGTATAAAGAAATAGTATGAGCTAAGGATACTATCTACACTCTCTTATTCAATCAGCTTCCCAGTTGATTCAACTTTTTAAAATGTAGAGTGATCTTTTCATTTTCAAATAATGACTTTCCTTTCTTCCCTTCTAACCTTTAAACTCATTTATTTCATTGCCCTATTTCGCTAAAACTCTAATGCTGTGTTGAACGGGGTCAATGATAGAGAAAGTCTAGTCTTGTCTCCAGTCTTAAAGGGAATGCATAATAAAAGAAAGATGAATAACTTTGCAATCTGGCCTCTCCATTTGCCACCCCTTTTCCAGGAATTGTCTCCCTCAGTTGTAACCAGCTGTCCTTGGAGTGTGCAGTGCTAGAGAAGGAGGGAAGGTGGGGAAGCCCAGGCCCTGTTGAGTTGTTTGCACTCATTTTATTCCTCCCCATCTCTCCTCAGCTCAAAGATCGCCCTTGCATTAATCTCACTGATCTGGGCTTCTAATTTGCTGCCTCAAGTTTAGACGGAGAAGGCAAGAGCCAATCAATGCTCTCTTTCTATACCCATGCTATCTTCCATCGCCTCTTCCCTTCCGAGGCTCTTACTTCAGCTAGGACTCAGAACAGAGCCAACTTCTGTCTCCCCAGGGACTTTTCAGTTTTTCCAATATTTTCTTAGATCCACCATTTTCTTCCTCCCTTCTGTGACATCTTCAGGATTGGGTTTAGAGTAGGGCTCCAGAAATTCCTTCAGGTAACATCTTAAATTTTTGCTATCCTGGAATGTTGTCTAAAAATGAAAAGATAAGAGATAAAACTTGGTTGACAATGTAATAAGGAGGTAGCCACAACATGCATGCCTACTGCATTATCTGTGGAATGCTATGAAAGTTGGCCTCAGGTGCCTGGGTAGCTTAGTTAAGTGTCCAACTCTTGATTTCAGCTCAGGTCATGATCTCACAGTTCGTGGGTTCAAGCCCTGCATCGGGCTCCGCACTGACAGCTCAGAGCCTGCTTGGGATTCTCTCTCTCCCTCTATCTGTCTCTGCTCCTCTCCATACCCCCCACCCCATCAAAATAAATTAATTAATTAAAAAAAAATAAAGTTGACCTAAGACTAGAAAGGAGACTAGAACTGACCCAGACCTCCGTATACCTCAACCTAAAAATAGATTTCCCTAAAATCTTGAGGGTTTTCATAAAATCTAGTGTCACAGTGCTGAAAGACACATCTTGATCCTTTGCACAGAGTGAGAATAACAGAGAAAGTGGCTGCAGCTGAAGAAGATGTACTCATATTGTATTTCCATGTGTCTAAAATCTAAAATCTAATTTTCAGTCTATGGGGCTAGATGTTGTGAAATTGGGTAAGAGAAAGAGGGAAGGTGACAATGGGCAGATCATACACAAAAAAACTTTGGCCAGAGGTCTTTGCCCTTGAACACCAAAAACTGAGAGAGACATATCCCAGGGCAAAAGAAACAAACAAACAGATACAATGGCATTTATGATAAACCTAAAACAGCTTTGGACTGCCCATCTTGGGCCTCCTCCTTCTTCCCCACAATATTCTCTAGTAGGAAATTAGCACTCCTCCAAGATGAGCAATCATCAGACAAGTACTGATACTGGACCTGTGCACAGATATTAGATCTAAGTGGAAAAGAGGAAAGGAACATAAACAAAAGACAAATTAAAAACTCACATCACAAAGAAGATTTATTTTTTAAAAATGTTGACTTATTTTGAGAGAGAGAGAGAGAGAGAGAGAGAGAAAGAAAAAGAGGGAGAGAGAGCCGGTGAGGGGTAGACAGAGAGGGAGAGAGAGAATCCCAAGCAGGCTCTGCACGGTCAGCACAGAACCCGACAGGGGGCTCAGACTCATGAGCCATGACCTGAGCCAACGTCAAGAGTCGGGCACTTAACTGACCGAGCCACCCAGGCGCCCCATAAAGAAGCTTTTAAAATGAAAATCTAAATGAGGAAAGAGTTCATTATCTCAAAGCAATTACAAATCATGTTCACTCCACACAGGAACTGCTGCTGTTGAAGTCCCTCATTTTATGTGACTCCAGGTCTTTTCTCATACCTACTCCAGGGGAAATACCTTCCTCGTCTAGCTCTTGGTGAGAGTCTCATCACCTCCCAATCTCGGCCTTTCTACTCTTCCCAGGCTGGTTTGTTTTTCCCATGTATGAGCCAGTCACCACACACTTGAAAGGTCCCAATGATGCTCACCTCCCACAGCCTCCGTCAAGTCTCCTTTGGAAGCAGAAAAATTTCCAAGTAAATATACTGTATGAAAGAAAAACATAAATGTTGTAAAATTTGATTTTATGTAAGCAAAAGATAATATTAATTGCATGGATTCAAAAACCAGAAGGATGTTTATATAACTATAGGCAAAAAATTATTATTTTCAGTAGCATTTATTTTTATTCTTTATTGTTTATTTATTTATTTTTCAACTTTTTTTTTTTTTGGGGGGGACAGAGAGAGACAGAGCATGAACGGGGGAGGGGCAGAGAGAGAGGGAGACACAGAATCGGAAACAGGCTCCAGGCTCCGAGCCATCAGCCCAGAGCCTGACGCGGGGCTCGAACTCACGGACCGCGAGATTGTGACTTGGCTGAAGTCGGACGCTTAACCGACTGCGCCACCCAGGCGCCCCTATTGTTTATTTATTTTTGAGAGAGAGAAAGACAGAGACAGAGACAGAGCATGAGAGAGGGAAGGGCAGAGAGAGAGGGAAACACAGAATCTAAAGCAGACTCCAGGCTCTGAGCTGTTAGCATAAAGCCCAACATGGGGCTCGAACTCACACACTGTGAGATCATGCCCTGAGCCAAGGTCGGGGCTTAACCAACCGAGCCACCCAGGCGCCCCTCATTTAGTTTTCTTTTTAAAAACTTGTGTTATGGGGCGCCTGGGGGGCGCAGTCGGTTAAGCGTCCGACTTCAGCCAGGTCACGATCTCGCGGTCCGTGAGTTCGAGCCCCGCGTCGGGCTCTGGGCTGATGGCTCAGAGCCTGGAGCCTGTTTCCGATTCTGTGTTTCCCTCTCTCTCTGCCCCTCCCCCGTTCATGCTCTGTCTCTCTCTGTCCCAAAAATAAATAAACGTTGAAAAAAAAAATTTAAAAACTTGTGTTAAATTTACATAAAATTTTACCATTTTAACCATTTTAAGGGTACAGTTCATTGGCATCAAGCACAATCCCATTTATGTGCAGTCATTACCACTATCCATCTCCAGAACTTTTTCTTCTTTCCAAACAGAAACTCTACCCATTAAATAATTACACCTAATTTCCTCTTCCCCTCAACATTTTTTGTCTCAATGAAGTTGACTACTCTAGGCCCCTCATATAAGTAGAAGCATTTAGCATTGTTAAAATCAAATAAATCATATTTTAGGGGTGTCTGGAGGGCTCAGTTGGTTGAGTGTGCGACTCTTGATTTTGGCTCAGGTCATGATCCCAGGGTCATGGGATTAAGCCCTGGGTCGTGGGATCAAGCCCTGGGTCAGGCTCTATTTGGAGTGTGGAGCCTACTTAAGATTCTCTCTTCTCTCTCTCTCTTCTCTCTCTCTCTCTCTCTCTCTCTCTCTTTCTCTGCCCCTCTCCCCTGCTTGTGCTCTCTCTCTCTAAAAAACCTAAAAGAAAATTTAATTTAATTTAATTTAAAAATCACATTTTATTTTTCTATTAACCTCTACTTTGCACACTCACCATTCTTGTTGTTCTCCAGACTGATTAGAGAGGTTTGTTTTAAGTCCCAATTGTAACCATGTTACAGGGGGCTTTTCTTGGTACCAATAAGCAAGTCTCTCTGAGCTTTAAATGTACTAATACCAGAGAAAATTTATTCTGGATGGAGAAATAAAACTGAAAGAGAAAGTTGAGAGAGTTCTACAGAGAGGAAAGAATCACAGAAAAGACCCAGCTAACAGAAGTCAGTGTCTCTCAGTGGATTGTGTAGGTTTAATTTAGTCATTAAGTAAGTGTACCAGCTGCCTTGAAACCACAGGGCTGGACATATCCATCCTGGACTGGAATAGAAGGCAAGGTATCTGGCTTTCGTTCATCACAGGAGCTCATTCATAATTCAGAAAAAGAAAACATAGGCGTTTGTTCTTATTCTTGGTTAGGAAACTTTCAAATGCTGCAATTGTGAAGAAATAGTAAGATGATGGACGCCTGGGTGCCTCAGTCAGTTAAGCGTCCAACTCCTGATTTTGGCTCAGGTCATGATCTCAGTTCAGGTCATGATCTCACAGTTTGTAAGATTGAGCCCCAAGTCCAGTTCTGCGCTGACAGCACAGAGTCTGCTTGTGATTCTCTCTCTGCCCCTCCCCCACCCCTGAGTGAGCGTGTGCACACGCTCTCTCTCAAAATAGATCAACATTAAGAAAAAAAAGAAATAGTAAGATGATATTTCTGACTTTTAAAATTGATTCACTGGCTTTTCATAATAGATAAAGACTTCACATTTCAATTTTTTTATGTCTATTTTTTGAGAGAGACACAAAGTGTGAGTGGGGAAGGGGCAGAGAGAAAGAGGGAAACACAGAATCCGAAGCAGCCTCCAGGTTCTCAGCTGTCAGCACAGAGCCTGACACGGGGCTCAAACTCACAAACCACAAGATCCTGACCTAAGCCAAAGTCAGATGCTTAACCGACTGAGCCACCCAGGTGCCCCAAGACTTCACATTTAAATGGTATTCCAAGATGGCCTTTTATAACTGAGCTTTGTTTAGGTAAAATTCTGAAAGGCATCATTCACTAATCATCAATCATTTCATGATTCTCTCTGATATTTCAGACACTGTGCTGGGCACTGGGGTAGAAAATACTACACTCAAATGCTTCATGAGAAAACAGTTGATAAGTGGGTAGGTAGGTTAAGTAGTTAGCTACATAGATGAAGATCAGGGTGAAGAAAAGAAGAGAGAGAGAGAAACAGAAAGAATAAAAAAACAATGTGGCAAACTAAGAAATCTGGGTAAAGGGCAAATAAAACTTCTTTGTACTATTTTTACAACTTAAAGTTCGAAATTACTTTTTAAAGGTGCTACAAAAAGTAAGAAAATAGAACATATAAGTGGTTATAACTAGTTCATTTAAAAAGTCATGTTATAAAAGGGACTTCCAACGTCATTTTTAAAAGGAATGGTTCCTCATCACACTAATAGATATTTAGAGGAAAATGGAGCTCCACAGTTATAAGTTCGCAAAATATATACCATGCACCTCTCCCAGTTGAATGTACATCTTAGCATACTCAAAGATCAGAGAAGTCCCGTAGGAAATAAAGCCAACTACTGTATAATGTTTAATACAAAATATCCCAACGCATTTGACCATTGACTCCCCACCTCTTTTTTTTAGTGACATCTACTAAAATAGAGATTTCAGAAATGCCATTGTGAGATAAGGAACATTATCTCGATGTGTGCAAACTCACTTAGAAGAAGGAGTCTGCTTGCAATGCATTATATGTTCCTGAGTTTACACAGATGCAATTCCACTTGGTTCTCAGAGATCATTGTGTGAAGGTATAGACATGTGGTTCCTCTTTTAATTGGAAACTCTTATGCTTAATGTGGTATTTATTGAATTTCATGCTGAGATAAATAGCTTTTTGTTTATGCAATTTCCCAGGACTAATTGCTGAGTTTTTAGAACAGTCTTTCACTAAGCGTTAATGATTACAATTAAATGAACCACTAAGATAAAACAAATTATCAATTCAGCCACCTATTGTGAATCTGTTGATCTTGAACTACCTGACGTAAATATGTAAGATGGCTGGCTTTTTCCCATGATTGCTAGAGGCAAGATGATCCAGGTCATTTCTGCTTGTTCCCTGGAATCTTTTTCCTCAAAATTCCCTAAGAGTAGAAGGTGACTTCAGAAATACAACATCAGGTTTTTCTCTATATCAATAAAGAAATCTCTGTTATATGAATCCTCACGGTATGCTTTGTTAGTGGAAAAGGCTACAAGTGAATACTTTGAGAAATTTTAAGAAGTAGTTGAGAACAATTTTTCTTTCATAAAAAAATTCTAATAAAAATCTTGAATAAGATGTCTTATTTCTTAAGTGATAAAGACACATCCTCCTGGAAGTGAATTCAGAGAGTGCTAATTTTTAAAGTTCACAAACCATTGTGTATGCAGATGTTACTGATTAATTCTAGTATTCTATTCTCATATATATATATATATATATATATATACACACATATATATACATATACATGCACATTTAGGGCAAATGCCCCAATACCTGATCAAAAAATGGAAATACAAATCCAGTTTTATAAGGCATATAATGAATTGTATCCACAATAATAATGTATATTGCTAGTAATAATGTAATATTATTGCTAGTAATAATAATGTAATTGCTAATAATTTTAAAAATATTTCCTAATTAAAGTAGGTTTTCTTCATAATTATACATGTAAAGTCATAAAACAGAACACAGTGATTCTTTTTGTTGTTGTTGTTTTTAAGTTTATTTATTCATTGTGAGAGAGAGAGAGTGCACCTGTGCATGGGAGAGGCGAAAGAGAGGGAGAGAGAATCCCAAGCAGGCTCCACACTGCCAATGCAGAGCCTGACTCAACATACAAACCCACAAACTGTGAGATCATAACCTGAGCTGAGACCAAGAGTCAGATGCTTAACTGACTGAGCCACCCAGGTGCCCCCAGAACACAGTGATTCTTAAAGAACAAGTAAAATCTATTAATGGACCAATTCTTATTTAATTAATTGACTACACTGCTAAAAAAGTAAGTGTATGATGTAAAGCATGGTATTATTAAGTAGATAAAGGGAAGCAAGGTATAATGCCAAACAGACGAAACTTCAAAACATCAAATTGTCATCTTTCAATGATATTCCTAATTTGCATTTTTTTGAGAGAGAGAGAAAGAGAGAGAGAGACAGACAGAGAGCACACAAGATGGGGAGGGGATGAGGGAGAAGGAGACAGAATCTTAAGCAGGCTCCACATCCAGCAAAAAGCCTGACACAGGGCTCCATCTGAAATCAAGGGTCAGTCCCTCAACCGACTCAGCCAACCAGGCACCCCCTTTATTTTTTTTAATGAGAGAGAGAGAGAGAGAGAGAGAGAGAGAGAGAACACTCAAACAGGCTGCACACTCAGCATGGAGTCTGATGCAGGGCTTGATCCCACAACCCTGGGATCACAATCTGAGCCAAAATCAGATGCTCAACCAGCTGAGACACCCAGGTGCCCCTACGTATTTCTTCACTGTTCTCTACAGTTATGCTCAGTACACTATGTAAATTGTCATTTAACCCTGTTAATTACCATCTTGATTTCTTTGCTTAACCTTGTGCCTTGGATTACGTGAAATAAGAAGAAATAAGAAAATAAAGATTAAGGGGAAGAGAGACAAAGAAGAAACCAACACTCCCTGAGACAGTTCTGTATTAAAATATAAAACGACATAAATTTTGTTCCTGAGGGGGAATTGTTATGTGTGAAATGCTAATTCCTTATTTTTCTTGGTTAGACCAAAGGTAGAGAAAACGGTGGGCTTTAATTATTTGCAAAAGAACTACAAATTAGAGTTTAGTTAATTCATTGACTCACTTCATAACCACCTATCACTCATTCACTTAATTCAGAGATTTGTAAAGCACAACCCATGGGACAGCCTCCAGGTTCTATAAAGTTGAACTGGAACCAATCCGTGCCCATTTGTTATATTTTCCATGGCTGCTAAGAAATCAGAGTGAGTGGTCACAAAAGAGACTTTCTGGTCCATGAAGCCTAAAATATTTCCTATCAGACCCTTTACAGAAAAAGGTTGCTGACTCCTGATTTAAGCAGGCCTTTAGTCATTTGTTTTCATTCAACAAGTATTTTGCAGTAGAAGTGGCATTGGCCTCAGTGCTAGGACCACAGCCATGAACACACAGCCCTAGTCTCTGCCCCTGTGGACTTTACATTCTAGTGGAAGAGACAATTAAACAGCAATGACATCAACAGTGTGATCAGGTCTAGAATACGGAAAGATGTAACAGGTGATGGGAACCCAGATCAAAGGCACCAAGCTGGAGTTGAGAGGAGCGAATGTAGTAAGGGTGCTCCTGGAAGGAAATGATACCTAAACTGAAATCTGAAGAGTGAACGAGAGTCAGGAAAGTAAAACCCGGGGCTGGGAGGGGTGAGGCAGAGAAGGAAGGAGTCTGAGGTAGGTTGTGAGTATTGCAGGGAGAAAGACATATGTTGAGTCCCATGGGTAGATGAAAGTGTGGCATGAGCAATGTCTAGTCCAATGAGAACAAAGGCTTATTGGGAGAAGTAGTAAAAGGAAAGCTAGAAAAGCAAGCAGAACCCAGATTATGCGTTTTATAAGGAGCTTAATCCAAGGAAAATGGAAAGCCATGAAAGGATTTAAATTATGAGAGAGATACAATCATATTTATATGTTAGCATGATCACATACTCTTCAGTGTGGAGTTGGAGGGGAGAAAGGCTAGAGTCAGAAATAAGAACTAAGAAGCTATGTAGATATTTGGGCTCTTTCCATAACTTGACTATCGTTGATAATGCTGCTATAAACATCAGGCTGCACGTGCCCCTTCAAATTTGTAGAATTACTAATTTGTAAAAATACTGATTCAAAGGGATACATGCACCTCAATGTTTATGGCAGCGCTATATACAGTAGTCAAATTATGGAGAGAGCCCAAATGTCCACCGACTGATGAATGGATAACGAAGATATGGTATATATATACAATGGATTATTACTCAGCCATAAAAAAGAATGAAATATTGCCATTTGCAACAACATGGATGGGGCTAAAGAGTATCATGCTAAGTGAAATAAGTCAGAGAAAGGCAAATACCATATGATTTCATTCATATGTGGAATTTAAGAAACAAAACAAGCATAGGGGGAAAAAGAGAGAGAGAGGCAAGCCAAGAAACCAACTCTCTTACCTGTAGAGAACAAACTGATCGTTACCAGAGGAGAGAGGGGGTGGAGGGATGGGTTAAATAGGTGGTGGGGATTAAGGAGTGCACTTGTGATGAGCACCGGGTGTCGTATGGAAATGATGAGTCACTAAATCCTACCCTTGAAACTAATATTACATTGTATGTTAACTAACTGGAATTTAAATAAAAACTTAAAAAAAAAAGCTGTAGGGGTGCCTGGGTGGCTCAGTCAGTTGAGCATCTGACTTCAGCTCAGGTCATGATCTTGCAGTTTGTGAGATCGAACCCTTCATCCGGCTCTCTGTTGTCCATGCAGAGCCAGCATCATCGGATCCTCTGTCCTCCTCTCTCTCTCTCTCTCTCTCTGCACCTCCCCCACTCACACTCTCTCTCTCAAAAAAAAAAAAAAAAAAAAAATATATATATATATATATATATATATATATAAAGAAGCTGTTTTAGAGATGAAATTCCCAGTTATAGCCAAGTGAGGAGACTGGCAAATCTTCTACCTGAAAAGCAACTATAAAGCTGGAAAAAACAGCAAACAAAAAAAATCACCTTTTAACAGTCTGAAAATGAACAAAAGCACGCAACAATCCGAGAGCATTTATATTTGAAAATCTGCTTAACTTCCCAAGTAGGAACATGGGAATCTGTGGTGCTCTCTGGACTTGGCCGCCCCCATCCCTCCTCCAGCTCGGTGGACAAGGAGGCTTTCCAGGGCAGGGCAGGTCCTAAGGACCAGCAGCTTCTCCCCGACTGGGGGAAGGGACTTCCTCAATGCGGTGTGGTGGGAAAAGCCTGCACCCAGCAGTGTTATTGGTAAGAGTGACAACACAGCCCTAGTTGAGTAGGAAAGGCTCACAGCTCTGCCAGCCTGAGTTTGTAGTCATTGTGGGAGAAGGCATATTTCTTGTGTGGTTGTGTGTGTGTGTGTGTGTGTGTGTGCGCGCGCGCGCGCGTGCCGCTTCTAATGGAGAAAACCCAAACCAGTTACAATACCTCGCTCACACTGAAGCTGAACATAAAAGGGCCCAGCAAAGGGCAGAAGCCTGGGCATACTTGAACATGGCATGAGCTTTGAATGTCGCCCCCTGTACTCTCATATACATTTATCGGCAGAGAACAGAAGCCTTACGGGCTTGAAGTGGTTGAGTACGACCTCGATCCAACCTCTGTCTAACCAAAGCAATGCAGACACAGCGGTGACTTCACAGAAGCAAGGTTAAAAATAAAAACCAGAAGATTTTTTTTTTAATTTTTTTTTCAATGTTTATTTATTTTTGACAGAGAGAGACAGAGCATGAACGGGGGAGGGGCAGAGAGAGAGGGAGACACAGAATCGGAAACAGGCTCCAGGCTCTGAGCCATCAGCCCAGAGCCCGACGCGGGGCTCGAACTCACGGACCGCGAGATCGTGACCTGGCTGAAGTCGGACGCTTAACCGACTGCGCCCCCCAGGCGCCCCCCAGAAGATTTTTAAAAACAAAACAAACAAAAAACCCATGAAGCAGAGACATCAGCATTCACAGACCAGAGAGGAGACCGATTTCACATATCTTGCCCGGGAAAGCACAAAACAAAGAAATAAGCAAAACCGTAACAACAACAATCTTCATGAGCGGAAAAATGAGAATCCAGAGTTGCACTAATATATTATATGAAATGTCCAGATTTCAACAAAAACTGCTGGACGCACAAGGAGACAGGGAGGTGTGGTGCATGCTCGGGAAATAAAGGCGCCAGTAAAACGTGTCACATGTAGCTGAGTTGTGCGCTTCGGCAGTTCACGTCCTCTAAGAAGCAGTCTGAAGTGAGATTAGACACACGAGAGATTTGGTGGTGGAAATGCTTGTGAACGTGGAGAAGGCAGCAGAAATGGGTAGGGAGAGAGGCACCTGGGTGGCTCAGCTGGTTAAGAGTCTGACTCTTGATTCTGGCTCAGGTCATGATCTCACGGTTCATGAGTTCCAGCCCCAGCCCTGAGTCAGGCTCTGTGCTGACAGCCTGGAGTCCCCTTCCTATTCTCTCTCTCTCTCTCTCTCTCTGCCCCTCCCCTGTGCTCACTCTCACTGTTCCTCAAAATAAAAAAAGAAAAGAAAAGAAAGAAATGGTAGGGAGAGACTTCAGTCCACAGTGCAGGTCTGGGATCTATGAAATGAGAGCAGAAAAGGAAGGATTGGCTAGGGGACCCTAAATCGCAGTGCAGTTCTGAGAAAGTCTGGGCTCTGTGTGGTAGAAGAGCCTCATGCTGGGCGGGTTCAGCTCAGGTACCCACACTGAGTTCCAGCCCGGGAGTGACCCGGAGAAGTGTGGTCTCGGTGCGAGTAGATAGATGTGAAGATGCCGCGCTCAAACTCGAAACCTTTTGGCCTTCCACGACACATTCACGCCGGCACGCTCCCTTCCAGCAGCTTCTTCCTCCTGTTTTGCTCCCCTTTTCTGCTGGCCAGAATAACTCTGGCCTCTCCACTTGACCCGGCATCAGCCATCTCTAGTCTTCTAAGAGCCACCCTAACCGTGAGTTTACCTGATCCTCTGGGGCCTCACCAGAGCCCCCCAAATCAATGAATTCTCACTTAACCATTCTTTTGTTCCAACCCTCTTGATCAAGCACCCTCTCAATCTAATTCCAGGGGTAATCCACTCATTCTTAATGGTACATGCTGGTGAATTCTTAGAATTCTTTTAGGGTGTAATTTCCTCCTTTCTCTTATCAGGCCCCGTACATCCCTGTCCAGGTCACATGAAGATTTATTTAGCCCTGCTCATCACTCTGGTAGCCAGGAGAGGAGGCAGGAGTAGCTCCTGAGCGGGAGCACCTGTTTCCTCGCAGGGGAAATGTCTCTGCACTAGCAATCGCAGGCAGGAGGGGGGATAGCTCCCTACTAGGGAAGGGTAGCCACCTCTGAAAGTCCTGAGTGTTCAGGGTCCCAGGGGTTCCCAGCCAAGGCCCTGACCTTAGCACGAAAGACCTGTCTGGTCTGAGCATTTAAACATCGCTAGGGCTCTGTGACTCTGTCATAGCTTCTTTCTGCTCCTGGGCTGTTTTTACTCTTCCATTTTAGAAGATAAAGATCTTTTCTTAAGCTGTCAGGGCCCTCTGGCTCACACACTTAGCCTTTAATGGTTTGTTAACTGCCCTCAATTTCTCATTATCCCATCAAAGGACATCAATATGGCTTGTTAAAAATAAGGCAATTCAGGGGCGCCTGGGTGGCGCAGTCGGTTAAGCGTCCGACTTCAGCCAGGTCACGATCTCGCGGTCCGTGAGTTCGAGCCCCGCGTCAGGCTCTGGGCTGATGGCTCAGAGCCTGGAGCCTGTTTCCGATTCTGTGTCTCCCTCTCTCTCTGCCCCTCCCCCGTTCATGCTCTGTCTCTCTCTGTCCCAAAAATAAATAAACGTTGAAAAAAAAAAATTTAAAAAAAAAAAAATAAGGCAATTCCATTCCTTGTAGGCATTACTCCCTGATATCTTTCACATGTCAGAATCACTGCATTTCTCTCTAATGGGACATTTTCTAAGGTCACCACCATTGGGGAAACCTTCAGCAACTGGGCTCTCACCTCGTGCCAGAGACTCTATCATGGCCCCCACATTCTATTCAGGATAGAGCCCTTTGTGCCAGCTAGCCAGTGAGGGTGCCAGTCCCAAGCCCTGTCTTTTTTTTTTTAATGTTTTATTTATTTTTGAGACGGAGAGAGACAGATCATGAGTGGGGGAGGGGCAGAGAGCGAGGGAGACACAGAATCTGAAGAAGGCTCCAGGCTCTGAGATGTCAGCACTGAGCCCAACGCGGGGCTCGAGCCCATGAACTGTGAGATCATGACCTGAGTCAAAGTTGGACGCTTAACCAACTGAGCCACCCAGGCACCCCCCAAGCCCTGTCTTAATGTCCGTTTTCCCAGACCCAACACTTGGTACCACCTATGTTAGTCTAGGTCCTTCAAGAAGTACACACTAAGTTGTGTTAGCCAAGCAAGAGGTTTCCTGGGGGGGAGGAGGAAGGGAAGGGAGCAGGGGTAGGTATGGAGAACCTTCAGATTGCAGTGCAGGTAACTCCTGCAGAAGGAGAGAGGTAGGGAAGGATTGGGTGGGAAGAGGCTCAGACGACAGTGTAGTTCAGAGAAAGCCTCAGAGGGGCTGGTGGAGGGCCCCAGGGATGACTGCCTCTAAGGAGTCCCGCAGGAGGGAGGCATGGCCCAGCTCAAGTCATTGGCTTAGTTAGGATACCTTGCTTGGTCACTGGCTTAGTCATTGGACGGGAGCAGCCTGGGAAGCGTGGCTTTGGTGTGAGTGCCATGTGGCTCTAGGTGAGGCGGCTGGAAACTGTCAGTCAACTGTGACCCTCAGCAGTCCTACTGAATGATGATATGAGAAATATAATTCCATCCTCTACATGTGTCCTCTGCTGGTGTTTCTGAGGATCCCCAGACCAGACTGTTTGCACAAATGTCTCCTCTTGTTTTGAATTCCTACTCCTGCTTAAGTGATCTGTTTCCTTTAGTGATCTTACCACTTCTGGCAACCTTAATTCTCTCTTGGCATCGATGGCCCCAATCTGAAGATCTCACTTCATTCCCCAAAGTGGCACTATCACAGTGTTGTAAGTATCTGACATATGAAAGATTTGGTGGTGATGGGGAAAGTTCCAAGAGAGGGAAATGAAACACTTGATTTTTAATTTTAGATGCTCTCGTGCCTAAAGTTCACTGACCCTTGTCTGTTACGAGGCACCTCCGTCAAGGCTTTCCCACCCCCTCCTCCACTTTACTCTCTCAGAGAACTCTTCCCCATCCATTTCTTATTTCAGTCTCCATTTGCAAAATTCTCCTTTCCCTGGGTTGTTTGGAAGGGGAAAAAATAATCAAGATTCCTCTGTTTTGCGTTCCTTCATGTCGTTTGTGGACAATTTTTTTTCTTTTATCTCAACTGCTACGTAAGATGAGGATCTGGGATCTAATTGGGCCTAGCCAGAAAATAAGGTGTTTTTAGTAAATATTATAGTCAATGCCAGATTTCTGGTACATTCTCATATCTTGGTTTTGGCCACTTCTCATCATATTTTTATTTGCTAATAAATTATTAAAGACTCCATCTCAGATTAAACAGAAGGTTACGATAGACCTAATGCAAAGACACAAGACAACAAATAGCCATAAGCCACAGACTTTTCTATGCTATTTCTCATCTTAAGTTTACTTTCCAATCTATTGGTATTTTCATCTTTGAAGGAGGTAACATTCAGTAATGGCAAATGTACACAAAAAAAGATTGCGTATCAATTTATGAACAGATGTAGGCATGTAGCCAACATGTATAAAAGGAAAATGTTTTAGGGAGCTGATTCTTTGATGTGCATGTTCTTTTATAAGAATTTTTCTTTATCTCTCCCATAAAAAAAAGGAGCCTAGTTCAAAGCACAATCAGTCTTTCATGGTAAGGACAATGGATGGAAGCAATTTGAAGCAAATGCCCTTTGATTAAATAGATGACTGTTTGACTTCTTAATAAATAATCAACATCAAAATAAAAGTCTAGATCTTTTCAAGTTCACATGGCTAGGGTTTATTTTAGCAGAATTAAATTGTATATGCACTTTGAACTCTGTAGCTTAAATATTTTTAAAAGACTCCTTGGAAATGATTTTAAATAACCCAACATCATTCATGCACCAAAGCATGGAAAATTGAAAGCAAATCAAGATCCCCAGAATATATATTTGCTTTTCAGCATCACCTTGTACTTAGAGCTTTGATTGCAAAACGCCCCCTGCAGGTGTTGGTTTCGAAGCCACGTTTTGATAGGGGGAGGTACGTGCTGCAATATACAGATAAGCAGGAAATGAACCATGGAGGAAAAATCTATTAGTTCCCAAACTCAAAGAGAACAGTGGCCTCAGCACTGCATGTGTGTCCCTTTGCCAGTTTAAAAGTTTCTCTGTTCCAAATGATGCTGCACGATCGTCCCAATTTTGAATGAGCCTATCCTGCATTTCTTTTAGTTTACGAGTACGGTGAGTTGATTTTTATACCTACAAATTCCTAAGAAAGGTGATCATTTTCACACGTGTTTCCTGCTAGGATGCCCCAGCGATGGCAGCTATGGTTACACCACAGGGACGCCGGGTGCTCTTCCGTTGACAATGCCAGCTGCCTTTTGCTTCGGTTATGGCCAGCTTTTAAAAACCAGACTTTTGAGGCGTCTGGGTGGCTCAGTCAGTTAAGCCTCCGACTGCAGCTCAGGTCATGATCTCGTGGTTTGTAAGTTCAGGCCCCGCATCGTGCTCTGTGCTGACAGCTCAGAGCCTTCATGATCCTGCTTCAGATTCTGTGTCTCCCTCTCTCTCTGCCCCTCCCCTGCTCATGCTCTGTCTCTCTCAAAAATGAGTGAATTAATTTTTAAAAATTAAAAAAAAAATGTCAGAGTTTTATTTTCTTCCCCACGGTTGGGACAATGTGCCCTCCCCAGTGAGTCGGAGATTCTTTTCCTTCTACACACACAAATAAAAATACAAAACAATGGCTCTTCACCAAAGCGTAGTTCTAATTACATAGTTCTCTGAGTAGGCATTAGCCGAGAAAAAAAGACCTCGGTATGTCTGCTTACAAGCTGCTTGGCCCTTGCTTATGGCAGAGAGATTTCCTAAATGGTTATAGTTATTAAACTAGAATAAATGGGGGCACCTGGGTGGCTCAGTCAGTTAAGTATCTGACATCCCTCAGGTCATGATCTCACACACAGTTTCTGAATTTAGAATTATTTGAGGCAAGGACCTTACGTTGTTATTCAAGTGAACACAAACCACCATTTTAATGTACATAATGTTTTCTGAATTTTCAAAAAATACGATTACTATAAAGGGAGAGAACTTTGCATTTCTTTTGTTTGGAATCATATCTATGCGACTTGTCTGCATTTGTAGCTATTGCCTCAAAGCATCAGATAGCACTCTTTTCCCTGGTAATTTCATTGTGCCTGAACATTTACATAATTAAATAAGATATTGTTTTCATCAGGGTTCTCCTGATTAATGTAAAGAGATTTATTGTAAGGAATTGACTCACGTGGTTATAGACGCTGACAAGTCCCAAGAGTGACTTGGCAACCCAAAAAAGCCAATGGCGTAGTTCTTGTCTGAAGGCCAGCAGGGTTGGGACCCAGGAAGAGCTGACATTTCAATTCAAGTCCAAAGGTGGGAAAAACAACAAGAGCAACAAGAATAACAACAACAACACGTCCCGGTTTAAAGGCAGTGAGGCAGGAGGAATTGCTTCTTACCTAGTGAGAATCAGCCTATTTGTTCTATTCAGGCCTCCAACTGATGGAATGAAGCTCACCTACCACAGGAAGGACAATTTGCTCTATTTAGTCTGCTGATTTAAATGTTAGTCCTCTCCACGGGCTCCAGGGTGACTCAGCAGGTTAAACATCCGGTCTTGACTTGGCTCTTGACTTTGGCTCAGTTCACGATCTCACAGTTCGTGGGTCTGAGCCCCACATCAGGCTCTGTGCTGGCAGTGTGGAGCCTTCTTGGGATTCTCTCTCTCTCTCCCTCTCTCTCTCTCTGCCCCTCCCTTGCTCATGTGCTCTGTCTCTCTCTCAAAATAAACAAATAAACTTAACAAAAATTTAAACAATGTTAATCTCATCCGAAAATACCCTCACAGACACACACAGAATAGTGACTGACCAAATAAATATCTGGGCACTCTGTGCCCCAATCAAGTGGACACACAGAATAAATACATCTCAGATATAATTGCTTTTCCTTCATTTCTACCTCATATTTTAGTTAAATGCAATATTGGTTTCTAAAAAACTAATTACCTAAGGTCATATTATCTGTGCATTTTGTTTTGCAATAGTAAAGGGGGAATTACAAAATATTCATTACAAAGAGGAGTCACTGGCTGATAGAAGATCGAGAAGCACTCATCTGGATATGCTGCATTCTACTGTAATGGTTTAACCGCCCACCATATATGAACATACAATAACATATTTAATTAATTAACACTTCTGTTGTTTTTTTAATTTTTTTGCTACTACAGAAATATCATGGAGAACACCCTCATACGTGTATCTTTGTACATTTTACAATATTTCCGTATAATGGCTTCCTCAAAATAGAATTCCTCAAAAGAGTATGCACATTTAAAATGTTAATAGACACTGCAGCAGTGGGGTTCAAGACTAGAACTCCCCTTTCAATGGAAATTATATACCAAAGGGTATAAAACAGATATAAGGAAAGTTGCTTTTTTTTTTTTTTTTTCAACGTTTATTTATTTTTGGGACAGAGAGAGACAGAGCATGAACGGGGGAGGGGCAGAGAGAGAGGGAGACACAGAATCGGAAACAGGCTCCAGGCTCTGAGCCATCAGCCCAGAGCCCGACGCTGGGCTCGAACTCACGGACCGCGAGATCGTGACCTGGCTGAAGTCGGACGCTTAACCGACTGCGCCACCCAGGCGCCCCAGGAAAGTTGCTTTTTAAACGAGGATGGAAATCTAGAAGTTGCCTCCATTCCTTTGTTGACCAAGGCAGTCCTGGGGGCATCTCCACAGAGCTCTTCAGGCATCCTCACAGAGCTCTGCAGGGGTTGGAGCCTAGCTTGAAAACCACAGGCCTGAGATTTACTCCTTTCTTGCTGGCTTTGGCTTTGTGAGGCTATGAGGTTGCTCAATACCTTCTCCTCATATCAGGTGTATAGGTTAACCAGCTAGATTCCTTGCTGCCTTTATTATTATTATTTGATATGCAAACTAAAAAGTACATAAAATGTAAACATTTTATAAACAAATGTAAAAGCCTAATAAAATAGCATGATGCACATACCTCTATAGGCACTACCCAGATGAAGAAATAGAACCCTACTAGCATCCCATGCCAAACACAACCCCCTCATCCCACCCCAAAGGTAATCACTGTACTAACATATATAGTAGTCACTCCCTTGTTTTTCATTATACTTGTACTCTAGAAAGTATTATATATAAGTCAGTACACTATAGTTTCTTTTTTTCCTTTTGGAGGGACTTCATATCAAAGGGATAATACAGCAGCCATTTGGTCCAATACTGTTTTTGTGAAATTTTTAATTTTTATGTGCTATTGCATATGGTTATAGTTTGTAATTTTTATTGCTATAGGACATTCAATTTTTAAAAAAATTTTTTTTAATATTCACTTGTTTTTGAGAGACAGAGAGACAGAGCACGAGCAGGGGAGGGGCAGAGAGAGAGGGAGACACAGAATCTGAAGCAGGCTCCAGGCTCTGAGCTGTCAGCACAAAGCCCAATGCAGGGCTTGAACTCACGAACTGTGAGGTCTTGACCTGAGCTGAAGTCAGATGCTTAACCCACTGAGCTACCCAGGTGCCCTGATAAGGCATTCAATTTTATGAATACACCATAATTAATTTATCCACTCTATTGTTGATGGGCATTTGGCTGTTTTTAGTTTAAGGCTGTTATAAATAATGCTGCTATGAACTCTCTCATACCTATCTTCTAGTTCACATAGTCTTACATTTCTATTTCACAAAAAGCTAGAGATAGGATTGCTGGGACATAGGACATGAACGTGAACTTTCTATTCTAGGCTGTTTTGCCAAGTAAACAAACAGCTCTACAAAGTATTAAAAAAAAGTTTGTTTTAAAAAAGTATTTGTTCTGTAGATTACCTGATATCCACGTGTAGTTGCAATAATCAGTTCTCAGATATTTTTCATAATATCTATAAAATATGGGATTGTACAGGGTTTCTTTTGTGGTAATGAAAATATTCTAAAATTAGTGGTTATGATTATACAACACTGAAAATACTAAAAAAGCTCTGAATTATACACTTTAAAAGAATGGACTTTATGGCATGTGAATTATTCTCAATTGTTGGTATAAACGAACAAACAAACTCCCAAATGACAATAAGAATTCAGGATTGTTGGGGCACCTGGCTGGCTCAGTTGGTCAAGCACCCGAATCAGTTGGTTAAGTGCCCAGCTCAGGTCATGATTTCACAGTTTGTGAGATTGAGCCTGATTCAGACTCCTTGCTGACAGGGCAAGCCTGCTTGGGATTCTCTCTCTCCCTCTATCTCTCTGCACCTCCCCTGCTCGCTCTCGCTCGCTCTCTCTCT
Organism: Lynx canadensis; assembly: GCF_007474595.2. Lineage (NCBI taxonomy): Eukaryota > Metazoa > Chordata > Mammalia > Carnivora > Felidae > Lynx > Lynx canadensis. Next base: position 105,773,691 of record NC_044308.2, on the reverse strand, counting down.
CTCAAAATAAACATTTATATATAGATTTAAAGAAAAAAAGAGTTCAGGACTGTTGAAGACAGAAGCCATGTAATACGAGACTGTTTCAACCTCCAGCCAACCTACCAGGAATTATGCGTTGGGGGTGGGGTGGGGAAAGGAGTGGAGAATTGGGGGCAAGCTAGGGGGGGATAGGTAAAGGAGAGAGGACAGCAGAAAGTGATAGGTTTAAATGGTAGCTTACAAAAATGTTTTGGTAGCTTGTATTATTTGTTTATGGGAAATAAGGAAAAGAAAATGGAATAAGGTTGGTGGTGTACTTTAAGCAATGATCATGACTTTCTGATCTGCAGATATCAACTCTCCACATCCCAAGGAGTGTTGTTATGTTCACAGAATACATGAAGAAAATTGAGTTTTAGGGATAGAACTGGGGGTCACAGGGTTAATATATATATATATATATATATATATATATATATATATTATATATATATATATATACACACACACACACACATATATATATGTGTATATATATATATATGTGTATATATATATATTAATAATGATGCTAACAATCACAGTTAACCCTTATTATTTCATATTTATTTTGTATTTGTTATAAGATTTCAAGTTCTGTTATAGCACTTACTAACTGTGTGACCGTGAAGAAGCTACATGAAGAAAATTGAGTTTTAGGGATAGAACTGGGGGTCACAGGGTTAATATATATATATATTATATATATATATATATATATATACACACACACACACACACATATATATATGTGTATATATATATGTGTGTGTATATATATATTAATAATGATGCTAACAATCACAGTTAACCCTTATTATTTCATATTTATTTTGTATTTGTTATAAGATTTCAAGTTCTGTTATAGCACTTACTAACTGTGTGACCGTGAAGAAGCTACTTAGCTTCTCTTGACCTTACTTTCTTCATTCAATAAGCTGCTATTGTGCATTTCAGTTCTGGAAAGTATGTCATGGGAATTGCATTGTCCCTCCTCTGCTTTACTTAGTAGTAGATACACCAGTGAGAAGGAGCATACACTTATCCAACTCTTCCCTTTGCACACCCCCAACATAATCCCCTTAATGAGGTAAGGCTGCTGACAAGAGACAGGGACATCTCCTGGGTCAAGAGAACACAGAAAACTGCCTCGCTGCTCGAAACTAGAGAAAAGAGGAACATCGGAAAAATAATGTCTCAACAAATCATCTTGTCACATAAGCATCGTGCTAGCTGAAGAATTCTAAGCAGTGGAATTACTACAAAAGCCCTTGTTTGAATTGTATGGTATTCTGTGCCTCTTAGGCTCTGGTATGGGAAATAATCTTTTTAAATCCATAAATGACTCTTTGAAATACATCTTTTTACCTTTTTTAAAGTACAGTTGGGGATAAGCTCATTTTTGTTAAGTATAGGTAACTAACACAACTCATGTCAGTTTTGTTCATTTAGAAGGTTTAGGGACCTGTAAAGCGCCCAGAAAATTCCAACAGGCTGTTGCTATCAAATGAATCAAGATGGCTTCTTCAGCAGTTGAATATCACTCTATATAACACTTTCCTTCTATAAATGAAAGCCTTGTTTTATAACTGGCCTGGATGCTTCTGATTTTATTGGAACTATACTAAGAAGCTGGTTTGCTGTGAATTCCTGCCTTGTGGCTAAAGGTGCACAAAGTCAATACAGTGCCTGAGCTGCCCCTGGGTCTCGCGCCACCCACGTCCCAGGTGGAATTAAATGTCCTCAAGTAGGTTACTTTGAAATTCTAGTTTTTAAAGCATGCTTTTCAGAGCAGCAAAAACACAAATGACTGTGTGTATATTTACCGCACTTTATGCATCTCATATATAAAAGCTGTATTGAACATTTATGAGGGTTCTCCTCTGAAAAACTGCAGATCATAATAGAAAGTATGTTTTTGCATTTTTACTCAAACCTCAGACTCCAATAGAATGAGGGCCTAATGGAGCCAAGAAAAAAGAGGGAGTTGCTTACCACAACATACAGTTTTCCTGGCACAAACAAATCTGTCTCACTCACTCAGCCCTTGAGGCAAAGGAACAAAAGAACCCAAGAAGTTCCAGAGAATGCTTTGCTCACATCTACCCATGCCCCTGCTCTTTTTCTGCACAGGGAGCCAAAGGGGAAGAAGTAATACAGGCAGTGAACACGAGCTCTGCAAGATGGGGTGAAAGGGAATACTGGGAGCCCTTCCATCTTTCTCTGTTGCGTATCTAATACATTTTCCTTGACTTTCAGATTTCAAAACTATTTTACATTGTTGAGACGGTAAAGGTCTAATGATGAGTGGCTTCCAAATGTTTGTGTTAAGCAAGTCAGCTTGTTTCCAAGGTAATGTAGTAACAAATGTTCCCTGTATTTATTGGTTGAAAAGTATTTAAATATACTTGCTTTCTTCCCACCCATCTACTTGTAATAGTCAGGGTCCAACAAGGAAACCACTATTTTTTTTTTAAAGAGAAATCCATGCTGGGAGATAGTTACAGGGGTGATAGAAGAGCTGGAAGCCAAACAAGAGATAGTGAAGCCAAGCAGAGATAAACAACAGCAGAGAGACAAAGGGATGTAAATGGAGGTCCCAAGAACTCAGAGCCAAGGTCACCAGACAGTAGCTGGTACCACAGCAGACCTGTCCAGTGGGAACTGAGCCAAAGGAAAGAAGCAGTCACTGCTGGAGAAGCCATTCAAAGCAGAGAGCTGTCCTGTGTGTACCCTTCCTCCTGCACCCCTACTCCTAACCCCACACTATAGCCTCTGGCCAGTATCTTGCAATGCTCAAAAGCCAGAAGCCAACTAACATGAGAGTCTAAGAATCAGCCTGCAGGCAGGTTCAGCCTCACCACCTTGGAGAGCAGAGAAGAGGATGGGAAATGAAGCTGAGAGCACGCCCGAGTTCGCATTTTTCTTGATCATTCTCTGAATTCTCAGAGCTAAAGAAAAAATATTCCTGACAGGAAATCTCTAGCTTACTGGGGAATGGGGAAGATTGAGTTCTGAATGGCTGCAGCCACCAAATAAACTCTGCCCTGCGCCTACCTGCTAACTCGGTACCACTCACCTGTGGTATTACCAGCCTCTACAGTTCATCCGGCAAAAAGTTGTCCAGTGGGACCCAAAGAAGACGGATCCAGGGGACCAGTTGCCTTTTGCTTGATTCTCTTGACGTTGTTTCAGTATTTTCTCATACTCACACAGGAACTATTATGCAGCATTTTATGAGCTGTCACAAGGGGGAAATGGCTGTGGGATGTGTCCGTGGTTGACAGGGTGCTTTTATCATGTATATCTTCCAGAGCTTTGAGGTATAGGGAAAGAAAAAGAGGAAAAAACTGATGTAAATGAGTGGTGAGTTACCTCTCCTGTCCTCTTTACTAGAGTGAAAACACCTTTTCCTTTTCTTATTTTTTTCCTCCTTTTTAAGAAGAAAGGATATACCTAAGAGAAATATTTGGATTATCTAAGGGTGGGGAACAAGGGCAGTTCAGCCGAAAACAGCTGGAATGTATCTGCAATAGGAGTGGACAAAAAACACTCTTTTTGTGCCATCAGTGAATCCTTGCTGTGAGTAAGCCAAAATAGCAACTTCTTTATCTTCAAAACAATTCTCCCTGAGGCCAGTTCCCAGCTTTAGATGCATACCCAGGACACTTCCCAGCTGTGTGGCAGTGCTGAGCTCTTCTCCACTGACCAGAGCCTTAGATCACAAAGGAAGCTGCTATGTCCAAGGACACCACATGCTTGCAGTAGAGGGGGACATCACATGCAGTAGAGGGGGACAGCAGGTCTGGGCCAGTCATGTAGAGATAAGACACTACACTGGTCAATCTGAATACAGAACGAAACTATTGTCTTTAATATAAGTGACATAACTGGCATCTATTGGGCACTTGCTATGTGCCAGGCTGTCTGCTGTCTTATTGAAACTTCACAACAGCACTTTTTGGTCACCATTCTTATTTTCCCCATTTCCCAGATGAAGATGTTGAGGCTTTGAGGTTGGGTTATTTGTCTAGCATCTCACAGCTAAGAAGTGGCAGATTTGAGACTCAGACCTATGTCTGTCTCTCCCCCAGATCCAAAGTTCTTCCCCTTTACACTATCCTGCATATCAACTCTAAGGGAAACTCAATGGACAGTTTGTATGTTCAGTGCTAGCCAGCATCGCAAACAATCACTGATCTCATTACCCATGGTTTATGGAAGAGATAGTAAACAGAATCATTGCTTGTTGGTTCTCTCCATGAATATCTGAGTGCAAATGATCAGTGAACTCTTGTTACCTCTCTAGTCCTAATGACTGAGTCATAGCATATCTGCTGATGTTCTAGAAGCTTCTATGTTCTGAATCTCTCCAGCTACCCAAACCCTAGAGAATAAATGCTCCATTTCTGCAACTTTTCTTCCCAGAACTTCTCAGCTGGAATCCCAGAGATTGGAATCTGTAGGCTGAGATCCTGGCCAGTTCTGGAGTGACTCCTAATCTCATCTTCAGGGAAGGTCATTTATCTTAACAGCTTTTTGCCCAAGATCTTTGTATCTGTGATGGATACTATGGATTTCTATTCTACTCCAACTGGTATAGCTAGACTTTGCTATCATCTCTGCTGCATCACTAGAGCCCAGATGTCTCATGACTAGTGTATAGACTCTTCTCCCTAGAAGTTGACCCTGTCCCTTGAATTCTTATATTTATAGAAGTAAAAGCGTTAGCACAGGATGACAAATACATTGCACATACACTGCTACTTCTCTTTCCTACACCCATAGTTAGGATGATCATTTGATTTATTGTCTGAACCAGGATGCTTGGAGAGTGAAAAGAAGGGCTAAATTACATGAAGACAAACAGGTTTGTAAACCAGGGCAGTCCCACAGTAGACAATGCTCATTGATCCTACCCTTCTCAACAGGGATCCAGGCAGCCCTTCAGAGATGGAAACTATGAGTAATCATATAATTGGTACCTTAGGACACTTACTGTTTACATGTGCATGCATCTCATTTCATTTTTTCAGCATAGGTTTGAGTGTTTACTCTGCAAATTTATAGATGAGGAGCTATTCACTTTATAAAGAAAAGGAAGATATAATCCTGTTCACAGATTAGAATCTAGTTATGAAGAAAAGACAACATAAAACAAATAAATAACTTTATGAGTGCAAATATTCTCTTCCATGAATGAATTTCCCTGGGTAAGAAGACCAGGTAGCAATTTACAAGACAAGTTAGGCTTGAACTTGAACATTCCATTGGGTTTCACTTAGAATTGATATGAAATATATTCAAGATTTTAGAGTCAGAAAGTCCTAAATTCAAGTCATGAACCTGAATTTACTAGTTGTGTGAAAAAAAAAATGGAATATAGGAAGTAAGTCCCAAAGGAGAGGTAATTATGCTTTGAAAGTGGAGAAAAGGAGGAGAATAATTCTGTTTAGAGATGTCTGTCTTACTGTGCTCCTTTATATAATTTCTTCCTAAAAATATTTATTGGGTTAAAAAAATAGCACAGAGGTACAAACAAGAAACAAAAAAAAAGATCCACAATCCTATCCTAGATCACCATTGCTGATATTTAAAAACAACAAAAGAAATATAGATACATGATCACAAAGTTCAAATAGTATAGAAAGACACAAGAAAGTCTCTTTCTCCACCCCCAGAATCACTCCCTGAAGTGCCCACCTCTAGTATTTTTTTGCATAGTTTTCATAGGAAAAAAAAGGCATTTATCTGCATTACATACTCTATACCTTGTTTTTTCCCACTTAATAGTATATCTTGGAGGCCTTTCCATCTCCACACATACAAATCTTTATTCTTTTACCAAGAGGAAGAGTCCATCTCAGAGATTATAATTTATTTAACCAGCCATTTTTTATTTATTTGTTTTTGCCATGATAAGCAATGCTGTGGTGCATATGTGAGCCTCTTTAAAAGAATATAGCTTAACCTTATAGGCTTATTAAAAGTGAACCTAAGAATATGCACTTTGTCTCCAGAGTCCATTCATCATCTCTCATTGTCCATTCCTGCCAGCTTCTCCTCATTTCTAGTTTCCTGTGTCCTTAATCCCCTGATTTTTCACAGGCCATCTTATCGTCCATGGTTTGCTTAACCCCCTTGATGATTGAACTTCCTTTGGACTTGCTCTCCTGGCCTTGCCCTCAGCATCTTCCCAGGACCCAACTGTAATATCACCTTTTGGCTCCATAACCATCAAATGTGATTGAGAAGCACTCCCTTTGGACACTTGTGATATTGTGATTTATAAATTAGAAATATATATATTTGATTTTCATCCCAGTTCTTGCATAGAGCTACTAAAATCCTTGAAATTTCCTAAGTGACAAGAGCTTTGAAGGTGCCTTTTGTTATGTTAATGAGTAACTTTGGGAATCTTCCTAGATCCCCTAAGGAGAGGTCTGGTCACCAAAGGCACAAACTGTGCGATCAGAGGGTTGGGATTTTCAGTCTCATAGCCTCTTCCCCAACTCCAGGGAGAGGAGAAAGGGGCTAGAGATTGAGTTCAGTCACCGATGGCTAATGATTTAATCAGTTGTGCCTGTGTGATGAGGCTTCCAAAAAAACTCAAAAGGATGGGGGTTCAGAGCGATCTGGAATGGTAAACACAAGTAAATTTGGGGAGAGTGGTGTACTTGGAGAGGGCATGGAGCTCTGTACTCTTTCCCCATGATTTGCCCTATGCTTCTTTTCCATCTGGCTGTTCCTAAGTTATTTCTTTTTATAATAAATTGGTGATCTAGTAAGTAAAATGTTTCTCTGAGTCCTGTGAGCTGCCCTAGGAATTAATTGAACCCAAGAAGGGGGTTATGGAAACCTTCTATCTATAGCCAGTAAGTCAGAAGCACAGGTGATAACTTGCACTGGCATGAAGTCAGGGGAGGGGGTCAGTCTTCTAGGATGGAGCCCTTAACCTGAGGGATCTGGCACTTTCCAGGTAGAGAGTGGCATAATTGAGTTGAATATAGGACACCTAGCTGCTGTCTGAAAATTGCTTGGTGGTATGGGGAAACCACACACACACACACACACACACACACACACACACTAGAATTTGAGAGACCAGAATCATTAGAACTTGAACCTTGCCAAGTACTCCTATTAGGTGAATGTGTATTTGACAGAAACATTTCCAAGAGTGAGACTCTAGTTGTCCTTTAAAAGACTGATGGATTTTTAAAAGCAGGACAAAGTCCTCTGGGGAGGACTAAACAATTTCTCCAGATACTCTGCAATGCGTGACTCTGTATAAGGCAGGTATTCTGTGAAAAGTCAACTAGTTTAGCAAGATTCCTCTAAGCACCACATTAGTACCTGGAGGCCAGTTTAATGTAAATTAAATTGCAATGTATATTCTCAAGCCAGACAAACTGTCTGCAAGATTATTGAGGGCCCACAGAGTGCCATAATGACCTAGAAACGGAGGCCCAGCGGCACTGACCAGGAGCTTGTGTAGAGTTGATCTCTTGGGAGGATTCAGATGGGGGGTTAAGGGTTTTATGAAGAATTATGATTCTCAGTGATGAATGAAGAAAGCTAGAGCAAAACCACCCTGCCAAAAATGAAAGTGTCTTAAAGACTCGACAACAGTGGCAGTTCTGCCTGCCAACGCTGTAGGATAATTTATGAACCACACAGTTCAGAGCGGTTTAACAACCATTACTGAATGATGAATACATACTTGGAAATGTTATTATTTCTGCAATAGCATAATGATATCAAATTCACAAATTCGAGTTTAGTCTTCTATCTGAGGGTATGAGGAGGCAAATCAACCAGTTAAATATGTATAGGCAAAACCCTACTTGTCGAAGATTCCAATGTTCTATAAAGAGTGAGAACCTCCTACATTTGGAAAAATGTGGAATCTACATGACCAAAGATGGTTTGGTCTAGTTTTTATATTTACCTCATGTGGTAGGAAGACTAATGGCCCCCCCAAAGATATCCAGGTTCAAATCCCCAGGACATGTAAATATGTTACCTCGTATGGCAAAAGGGGCTTTGCAAATGTAATTAAGTTGAAAACCTTGAGATGGAGAGATTATCTTGGTGAGTCCAATGTAATCACAAGTGTCCTTATAAATGAAAGAATGATGGAATAAGAGAATTAGAGTCAGAGAAGGAGATGTGTGTGATGACCAGAGAAGCGGAGGTTGGAGTGATTTGAATAAGGGGCCATAAGCCAAGGAATGCAGATGGTTTCTAGAAGCTGGAAAAAGGCAAAGAAATGGATTCTCCCTTAGAGCCTCAAGAAGGAATATGATCCTGGCAACATCTTGACTTTAGCCCACTGAAACCCATTTTGGACTTCTGACCTCCAGAACTGTAAGAAAATAAATATTTTAAGGCACTTAAATTTGTTACACCAGCAATATAAAATTAAGACACTTAATATCTTTCATTATTGTTTTCTTCATTTCTTTGTCTCATAAATTCACAGAGAGGCCAACAGCCAAGTTCAATACTGAAGGAAAATTCAACAAAGCGTGAGAAAGATATCACATAGATCCAAATGAAAGTAAGAGAAATATAGAATAATACTATAATTTTTACGCCATATTAGCCTAGAACCATCCTTGGTTACTTGTTAATTCAATTTATTTAAATATTTTCAGTGCCTCTTACAGATTCATATGTGCTACAGTTCCCGAAATCTCTTCCATGTATTTCTTGGATATCTGAATATTTTAAAGGCAATAACTTTAAAATTTTAGGATTTCAAAACTTGAATTTAGATGTTGTGATACATCTTTTTTGGATTCTCCTTTAATTTCCCTGATAATTTCCACCTCTTTGGGAATTGCCCCTTGATCTACAGGGTCTAAATTTAATCCTTCCTTCTAGTCAGTCTGAATTGGGACAAGGAAGGGCCAAGAGGAACTCCTGATCCAAGTTAGGCCAATTATTTCTCCTGGGAATCTAAAATCTGAACTGCAAGATTCAGAGTCTGGGAATTGGAAACAGAGTTACTTTAATGTCAGAATGTAGACAGAGGTTCCATAAGTTCCATAGGTGAATGTTAAGTCTTCCTAGGTCTGGTTGTTAAAGTCTTCCTTGGATTCCACAAGACACTCTATGTGGCAGAATGATTTGTGTAAATAGCAGCAATTCTCACCCCTCCCCCTGTCCGGTACTCTTGCCACACTCTTGGGATTTCAGCTCCTCTCAGTGGTGGAATAAGTTAACCTGTCCTGAGTCTGGGATGGCCTTCTGACTTGCATTAAACAGTGGAATGTGGTAAAAATTATATAGAAGTCTCCACACTTCCTCAGTCTGTTTGTCTGTCTGTCTCTCTTTCTTCTCGCCTGCTTCCTATGAGAACAAGCTCAGTGTAGCCTTCAAGGTAAATAGACATGTTACCCACTCACAGCCTTTGTGCCAGCCAAGAGCCACTCAAGCACTGGACATGTGAATGAGGCATTGAAGATATCCTAGACCTGCCAGTCCTCATTTGACCCACTAGGCTAATCACAAATTTATGAGCAAACCCAGCCAAGATTAGCCAAATCTTGCCCAGATCAGTAGATCCATCCATCTGACTCATAGATGTACAAGTAATTTTTTTTTTTTATCATTGTAAGTCAGGGTTTGGGGTGATCTATCATGAAGCAATGTGTCTAATTGATATACCCTAATTTGTTTGTATGTTTCTTCTCTTATTTAAGAAATATTTGTTGTGCATCTAGTAAATACAAGATAAGTTCTTATGTTAAAAATATGAGACTACTATGACATTACTATAAAACAAAGTTCCCACCCTCATAAAGCTGACATTCTGGTGGGCATCGTGGGAGAGGTGAGAAGACCGACAATGAACAAATATAACAAATGGAAAATTAATAAAACAGGATTAGGAAAATAGGGAGTGTCCTGTCAAGGGAAGAAATTGGTATCTTATAAAGAATGCAGATGAGGGGTGCCTGGGAGGCTCAGTTGGTTAAGTGTCCGACTCTTGATCTCAGCTTAGGACTTGACCTCAGGATCATGAGTTCAAGTTCTGCATTTGTGTGTGGAGCCTACTTAAAAAAAAAAACAAAGAATTCAGATGAAAGGTATATTTATAAGATGACATTTGAGTAGATACCCAAGGGGAGTGAGTAAGTCATAGAAATGTCTGAAGAAAAAGCGTACCAGGTAGAAGAAACAGCAAGTGCAAAAGGCCTGTTTGTTGTGTTTGTGAAATAGGAGGTGAATTTCCTGGAGTACAAAGGGGCCAGGGATAAGTCAGAGCAGTGACCAGAGCTCAGGTCATGGGAAGCTTGAAAGTGATGATGACAATTTTGGATTTTACTCTGAGCAAGATGGGAGGCAATTAAAGAGCTTCAATCACAGTAATTAACTGAAAGGAATCACATTTTAGAATGCTCACCCTGATGACTGTAAATAAACTCTAGATGGACAAGGGAGACCAATTGGAAGGCAGTTGCAATACTTTGGTGGATATGATGATGATGTGGACCAACATATTAACAGAGGAGCTAGCAGATTCTGGATGTGTTCCTACAGGAGTGACCACAGAATTTGCAAATGTTTGGTAATGGTCGTGAATTAATGAGGGGGAAGGGAACGCTGTAAGGTTTTGGTCTGATAACTGAAGGGACAGTCATTAATGGGCATGGAGAAAGAAGAGGATTAAGGAAAATCAGGACTTTGGTTTTGGACATGCCACATTTGAGAGTGGTTTTAGTTGGCCACAAGGATAATATCCAGTAGATAGTTGGCTGTATGGATATGGAGCTGAAATCAGAGCACTGAATTACAGACATGAATTTGGGAGTCGTATGTGTATAGTTGGACTTGAGATGTCTGAGTCTGAGAGAAATCCTCCAGGGAGCACAGACAGAGAATGGAAAAAGCTCTGGGGCTCCCTAATGATTATATCCAGGGAGACAGGAAGAACGAGCAAGAGTTGACAAGGTACAAGAACCAACGGGGATTTCTGCCAATAAATTCCTTTCTTTTCTCTTTAACCTAGCTTAAGCTGGTTTCTGTTATATATGTAATTAGATAATACACAGAGATTTTAAGGAGAGGTTTTCCTTTCTGAAAATTATCCCTGTTGCCCTGTGGCTCTCCATGTGCTGGGTCCAGAGCATCTATGGCTGCATGGGTGGAGGGCAAACACAAAGACTTCCACTGACTCAGTGATTTTTTTTTTTTTAAGTTATGGAGGCTTAATAGTCTAAAACCCAAGCATTTTTGATTTGTGAGAGCTAAGAGTACGAGAAAGAAGTGGTTTTGTTTGGATTTCTAAAAGGGTTTGATTGAAGAGTAAGCCAGAGCCTAGGATAGAACATAAAGTCCTGTAGGAAATAATGTAGGACAGGGATTGACAGCAGTTTCTTGTGTCCCCACCCCCAGCCCCACCCCTACCCCAGGAGGGGGACAAGATCACTTCCTGGGCAGGAAAGAGGCTGGAGAGAGAAATCAGCTCTGAGATGCTGGTGAGGAGACTTCCCAGCCTGCTCTTCAACCTCTTCTCTACCTTCCACTCCCCCAACCTTGAAAGCCCTGCTGGGGTGGGGCAGACCAAGACTCTCAGGCAAGTTTGAAAATCTCCCAGCTAAAGGGTTTTGTTCCCCACTTCCCATCTGTGGTGCTAAAGGGACTAACTCAAAGTCCATCTCACACCAATTCAGGAGAGTGACAGCAAAGTGGACAAGACGGCTCCATGTATTTAAGCAGAGAGAGCCTAGGCCAGTGAATGGATACCTCCCACGGTCCCCTCTGATTTCTTCAAGCCAGCATGCAGCACAGATGAGATTCAAAGATTTCCACATCTCCCAAGATGTTGGATGTTGAAGGTGGCTGCAAGTTGAGTGCCTCCAGGCCTGCCAAAGAGCCACCAAGGCCAGGGGCAAAGTCCCAAACCAAAAGTCTCTCACTGCCTGTGTGGGAGACCAGCCTGAGTTAGGTGAATTCAGTTAAAGGGAGATTTGGTTATACCTTAGCTTTGGGATACACATTTAAAGCACTTTTCCATTACACTTGCAATGGAAAGATCCCTGCTTGATTTAGATTTCAAAATTCTAGTTGTACATCCTGCATCTCTTGCTCAACAACTAACCAGATATTCTGTAAATTCTACTAAAAATATTTTGGTGATGTTTTTGCCACTAATAATAACGAGCACTCCCCAACTGGTGGTTTAAAATTTATTTTTCCATATAAATGAAATAAATAGTGGTTAGTATCCCATATTCATTCACCAAGTCTATGTAATTCATAATATAATTGAATTCTAACTCGTCTAGTTGGTGCCAGAGTTGTATAGAGAAAGGGTGTTTCAAATCCCAAGCACCATTACTCACAGCAGATCCTCAGCTATATACTTAGCTTTCCTGGGTCTCAGTTTCCTTATATGTAAAATGGGGATAAGAACATCTTTTCTTGGGTTTGTTGTAAGAATTAGTAGCAATTTTCCTAAGTCACCCAAATCTTCAGATGTGAGGATTAGTATCATTTTTATAAGACACCCAAACAATTTCTATAAAATACTTCAAATCTTAGCAATTGATCTTAGCTTAGCATTGGAAAAAATAATCTGACTGAACAAATCTATTGTAAGCTATGGACTGTTATGCTCCCTTAATCCTCATAGAAGTATTTCTGATCTAACTAAATTCTAAATAAAGAGATTTTTTTTAGTAATTCTTTTAATAACAAAGCCAACTAAAATTTAAAGTACCATGATGATGGGGCACCTGGGTCACTCAGTTGGGTTAAGCATCTGACTTTGGCTCAGGTCATGATCTCAGAGTTTGTGAGTTTGAGCCTTGCATCAGGCTCTGTACTGACAGCTCAGAGCCTGGTGCTTGCTTCAGATTCTGTGTTTCCCTCTCTCTCTGTCCCTCCCTTGCTCATGCTCTCTCTCTCTCAAAAATAAACATTCAAACAAATTAAAGTACCATGAGGGTAATTTCAAACTTTAGTTTGAAGAGGGATGACCATCTTTTAAGCAAGATAGATCTACCTGTCCAAGCTAGCCTAGAGTCATCTGCCTTAGGATTAGTTTGGGCTGCATATACGAGAAAAGCTGTAACAGCTTAAACAAGATAGAAGTTAATCTCTCTCATATACATAAAAGGAATCTGGAAGTTAGCAATCCGGGATGAGCATGGTTACTTTGCAGAGTCCACAGCTCCTTTGCCATCCTTGAGAGTAGTTCTTGTTTGTTTTGTTAAATGTTTATTTATTTATTTTGAGAGAGGGGTAACAAGAGAGAGTACATGCACGCACACAGAGGGAGAGGCAAAGAGAATCCCAAGCAAGCTCTGCACTGTCAGCATGGAGCCTGATGCAAGGCTAGATCTCAGAATCTGGGAGATCATGACTTGAGCTGAAATCAAGAGATGCTTAATTGACTGAGCCTACCAGGTGCCCCCTTGAGAGTGCTTCTTGTCCTCATGTCCAATATGGCTGATAGAGCACCAGCCATCATATCTACATTCTGAGCAGGATGGAAGAAGGAGCAAAAAAATAAAAAATAAATAAAAACAAAACACTTCTTGGAAGCCCCCACATAAAATTTTCACTTTCCTATATTAGTTAAAATATGGTCGCATGACTATGACCATATCTAGCTGCAAGGAAGGCTGAGAAACATCCTTTAGCTGAGTTTTGCCTTCCTAATAATTGAGGGTTCTATTACTAGAAATGAAAGGAAGAAGATAGGTTAAAAATAAGCAACAAGCAATCTCTGTCACAGTTCTATTGAACTTCTCATTCAGCTCTTGCCTCTCAGTGGCAATTTCTCCTTTTATAGTCTGCTTTGTGCTGATGGAGATGGGGGCTTTGCGCACCCCATTCTGCTTTGCCAGGGGATTCTGGAGGGAGACTAGAAGACTTGAGGATGAAGAATGCCATCCCTTTCTGTGTTACACAGCTCTGCTTCTTCCACCTTGGCATTGGCAGTTCTCTCTGGGAGCAGTTTGCTGGTTTTCAGCACTCATAGACCAGCCTCCTCACTCCTCACTTCACATACACGAGTGCCAGGCCAGCTGGCACCCCTACGATGGGCTGAACTGTGTCCACTCAAAGCACATATGTTGATGCCCTGACCCCCATTGTGACTGCATTCAGAGACTAGGCTTTTAGGAGATAATTAAGGTTAAACAAGGTCATAAGGTCGGGGTCTGAATCCTAATCTCTCTCTCTCCACTAGCATGCCTCTCAGGAATGGCCACGTGAGCACACAGCAAGAAGGTGGCCATCAGCCAGCCAGGAAGACAGCCCTCATTAGAAAATGACTCTGCTGGCACCTCGATCCTGGATGTCCAGTGTCCAGAACTGAGAAAATAAATTCCTGTTGTTTAGGCCACCCAGTCGGTGCTATTTTTTCATGGCAGCCCAAGCAAACTAGCATGGCACCCTCCTCAGTGGTTGGTTTTCAGTCCGTGGGACCCATTCTCCAATCCTTCCCTTCGCTCCTCCAGACTACAGCTGTTCTTGTCAGTTGCCACCTTTCTGAGAATTGATGTTCATTTTTTGCCTTTTAGGTTCTTCAATATCTAGTCAATTCTTCATATTAATTCTTTTCTCCTGAAATAGGTGGTTGTGGTTTCTGACCCTTGACTGGACCTTGACTGATATAATATGAACAATTCTAAGTTACCCCCAGCTGTGGCTACAGATACTTTATAGAAGTGCCAGTAGCACAGTTCCCAACCTTCATCTGCCCCAAACGCATCTCTACCAAATCCCATCTGTCGCTTTACATTTCTGCTCATGGCTGGTCTCCACTTTTGCCCTGCAGTGGTCCTCTATCTGGATTCTTTTTCCCTTTACCCAGCTGGATACTGTTGCTGGCTTTTGGTTCTCTTTGTGTATAAAACACAAATTCTTGTATTCTTGCCTCAGAACTGGTTGCACTGATTCCCTAAGTCCCACGTTTTCCCAGATGGGATAAGAGTCATAATCTAAAATTATATACTCAAACCAACTCCCTTTATCAAGCTGTTGTTTTTTTTTCAAAGTTGTAGAACTTTCTACTCTTGTAGCTTGCGAGTTCATAAAATAGTTCCAATTTGTTCTCCTGATGGCAGCAGGGGAATTCTTTGGAGTAGGTGGGACATTTAATATAAGAAAACTAATTAATTAGTAAGGCAGGAATTTTATGCCTGAAATAACTGTGCACTTAGCTGTGTAGTCAAAGATTAATTTCCAGGCAATACATCATCTTCACACATTTCCAGGTTGCTTTCACAGACTCAAGATTTCTTTTCTGCCTCATCTATTCCACGCCATATTTAAATTGTTTGTGTGTTCATGAATGAGAAGCCATGGAAAATAAAAAATTTTTTGGAGACATTATCTTTCCTTTCATAATACTCTTCCATTATCTCTGCTTCTCTTCTTAGGCTGTCTGGTTTAGTTTAACAGACTTTCCTTTACCTGTCACCATAAATCCCACAATCACTAAAAAATGCTAGGGAATAAATATACTCTCTCAAAGTGCTCTCTTATCAGGTTATCCTGTATAAGATAATAACGTTTTAGGTCCTATTCATGTCAAGAATCTTGTTTGTGTGAAGAATACTTCTGGTAAATGTGTTTTTACAGCCTTAGGCATCGGCAAAGAGGGAGGCTGGGGAACTAGTCACTGATGTAAATTCTCTTGCTTTCTCTGTGGCCGAAAAACACGAAAATTCTCATATATGTTCCAACATGAGGAGCTAAATTGCAGGATGTGGGTATTTTAAAAATACCTAGAAGTCCTCAGGACTGATGATGGTCATATTGATTCAACACAGTGATAACTGTAGCCTCTGTCTGTTCTTCTGTGTTCCTAGAGAACCCTGGCATCCATACCCGTGGGGGATATATTTGTTAAACCAAAGAACAAAATACACTATCAAATCAGTATAAATTCCCTCATGTATACATTATGAGGGCAACAGAGAAATGACCCTGGCCAGGACTGTCCCAGGAAATTGTATTATGGCTTCTGTATCCTTACCAGCTAGGTAAAACACAGCAGGCAAGCCCACAGAGACTTTGCAGAAGCTTCGCTCTACTTTAAACACACGAGTTGGCACGCTTCTTCTATAAGGGGCCAGAGAACAAATATCTTAAGCTTTGTGGACCACACGGACTCTGTTTTAACTACTAACTTTCGCTGTTGTAGCATAAAAGCGGTCATAGATAGTATGTAAATGAACCAGCCTGTGTTCAATTAACATCAAAACACAAAGAGAGCCATTTTGGCCCGTGGATCATGGTTTGCCAACCCCTGTTCTAGGATATCCAAGAATGCACTTTTATATAAAAAGAAACATGCCACCAAAAAATCTGTGCTCTGTTTTCCCAGCCTTCTACATAATAACCTACACATGTTATACCTATAAAAACACAAAATGTTGTCCTTCTTCTTTCAGCTTCCTGAATTGAGACAACGAATTTTTATGCCCATACAGAAAGGAATTTAGTGCCATTTTGTCACTTCCTATTTGCTAGGGTTGTATATCAAGGCAAGACGTTGTAACTAACGGGATCATTTATGGGCAAGGCCTGAGTTCTAACTTAACCTCTTCCAAAAGGGTAAGTGTAAGAGCATTCCAGGCCATTACAAACCAAATAACCCAGCAAAGACAGGTGAAGGCTAATGCCTCTAATGGTACTCAGGAAAATCAATCAGCCAAGACAAACAGAGAAGACTGTCAATGTTATGTTGATGAACTGGTGGGTGGTTAAAGGGAAAAAAGGGAGTGGGTGAAAGGAATATTTAGAAGAGCAACAAAGGATGAAATTCTTTCTAGACCCTTGAGGCAAAGGTTCAAGTTCAGGGTTGAAGTTAATGGGGTTCACAGAGAAGAGGCTTCATCTACTAGATCATAAGGATCCAGTTCTTCTGGGATTTTTTTTTTGGTAAATCACGAAGTTTTAAAAGCCTAACTTTAAAGTAATCGTGCTTGAAGTCCTCAGAGTGGGAAAAATAATAATAGCTAATACTTGAGTGTTTGCTTTAGTTTTACATATTATCATATTTAGAATTTATTATTATACCCAATTTTTAGTTGAGGAGACAGGCTCAAAATGGTTAAGTAATTTGTTCAAGGACACATGGATATGAAGAGGCAGGACCAGAATTTGTAAATGGGTCTGGCTGACTTAGAAGCCCATATTCTCAATCTTTACATTATACTATCTTCCCTCCTCACTCTTGTTGATAGCTAAACCTTCAGGTCACAAAAGATTCTGGAGTCATTTTTAAATACACATTATAAACTAACACTCATGTTTTAAAGACACATGATCAAAGATCAAATTCTCCACCTACCGGGTTTTGCTTGAAGTTCCGTTACTGAGAGGATGATATCTTAAACTTGGAAATATTTATCTTGGACCATAAAAAAAAAAAAAAGGAAAGGAAAGGAAAGAGATGGCAAGAGGAAGAGTTTAGTAAGTTTAATATTTAAATAATTTCATCAAATACTTAATTTAATCATTTGTTTCCATATAGGTTTGGACAAAATATTTTAAGGCCAGCACATTGATAAAATTAAAATAGAAAATGCCAGGTTACATAAAGTGCATGATGGTAGTGAGGGAACGTCAGGCAGACACAAATAATGAACAATCTGAAAAATGAATATGTGTGTGTGTGTGTATAATATATGTATATTATATATACAGATTTTATAAAAGTATTCCCATTATTATACCCAGCTAGTCTCTTGAAGGAGCATTCATTTTTTTTTTTTAATTTTTTTTTCAATATATGAAATTTATTGTCAAATTGGTTTCCATACAACACCCAGTGCTCATCCCAAAAGGGAAGGAGCATTCATTTTAATCCAGTGTTATTTCTTCCTTTCTGCCACCTAACACATGTCTTACAAATCCTAGCCTTACAAATTTAAAAATCAATGTGGGGTGTATCACCTCATTCTTTGAGATGGTTTTCATCTCTGACAGATATATTCTGCTTCTTCTTTTTTAGCATAGAATTTGACATGTTTATGTAACACTGATCCTGAAGTCCAGGGTTGTTTTCCTAATTTGTCTTCATTACTTAATCCTGTAGGTTTGGTAGGTGGAAGTCTTCCCTCCCTCTCGCTACAGCACATTACAAAGCTCGAGAGCTTGGTTGCTTACATACTAGTTAAAACGAGTAGGCATTTATTTGTTTGTTTGCTTATTTGTGTATTCATGTGTTTATTTATTTAATTTTTTGGTTAAAGAAAGGCAGAAAAAGGAAGTCCGAGGTAAGGAAGCTAAGTTCCCCTTGGGGAACTGCTTCTCCTTGTTTTAATAAAATCACTTCTGATTCTAAATGTTTTGTCTCCAGAAAACCATCCAGAACTGAGTTGATTTAAAAATATTAGTCATATTCCAGGACCCAAGACCCCAAGGAGTTAAACTGGCTACAGATCATTTAGACCACCCACCTGTAATAGAGGCACGGTCTGTCTAAACTCCACAGAAATGCAAAAGCCTGCCTCTTGCTATCTCTCCAAATAGTGCCCAGGAGGCTTTGCTCCCCTTTAGAACTGCTGAGCTGGACAAGAATTTTACTCCTCTGGCCCAGTGTCACTTGCAGGTGGGAGGGGAAGGGAAATTAAGACCAAATTCCATTGCTAGTGAATACATGTGGGACCCAGGAGACCAGTTTATCTAAAACTGAGAAGGGAATTTTGGGCTTCACGTACTTACGCACTGTGCTTCCATTCAAATATTTTTCTTTTTCTTTTTTTTTTCTTCCAACACATCAGTTCCCATAAAAAGCATTCCCTTTTCAGTAGCCTAATCAAACATGAAATAAGAAAACTTCCACGTCGAAATTACTTTTAGATCTTGTTTATGGGTCATGCAAACAAAATGCACCTATTTCTTTGTATTCAAATCACAAAATGACTTTTGTGCACGTCCAGAAGAGTTGATTCACTCCTGGTGGCCTATAAAAAGAACATTGGCTGTGAAAGTGTGGTAGGCAGAATTCTAAGAATGACCCCTAAAGACTCTCACTTTTGTATAAGACCCTTCTCTGTGGATATGATGGGACATCAAACGTCACATTGCATGGCAAAAGGGATCTTGAAGATATAATTAAGGTTTGACCTTAAAAGAGAGGTCACTTAGGTGAGCTAGGTCTAATTACATGATCCCTTAAAAGCAGAGCATTTTCTCTGGTTGGTGACAGAAGTCAGAGAAATTCCCACCTAAGAATGACTGGACACACTACTGCTCATGAAGATGGAGGGACCACGTGATGAGAAATGAGCACGGCCTCTAGAATTTGAGAATGGTCCCCAGCTGGCAGCCAGCACTGAACTCGACTCTTTTTTTTTTTTTTTTTTTTGGAGAGAGAGAAAGTGGGGAAGGGGCAGAGAGAGGGAGACACAGAATCTGAAGCAGGCTGTAAGGCTCTGAGCTGTCAGCACAGAGCCTGACACAGGGCTGGAACTCACGAACCGTGGAATCATGACCACAGCCCAAGTTGGAGGCTCAGCCCACTGAGCCACCTCACCACCCTAAACAGGATTCTTAAACAGCCTGAATGAGTTTGGGAGCTGATGCTTTCCCTAAGCCTCCAGATAAGAACACAGCCAAACCTCACAAGGACTTCTGACTTACAAAATAGTGAGCTAATCAATGGGTGTTGCTTTTAAGCCAGTAAGTTCATGGCATTATGTTTTGCAGCAAAAGAAAATTAATATAGAAGGAGATAAAGGGGACCTTTAAAGGAGATGAAGAGCCCCAAAGGCATTCAGAGTAGTAATTGCATCCCTGGAACGAGCATCCCCCTTATAAGGGGAGGAGATGACTAGAGCTGGGAATAATGTTCAAGCAGATGTATAAATTCTGGTGTAATTCTTTTCTTTTCTTTCTTTTTTTTTTTTTTTTTTTTTTTTAAGTAGGCCCCACGCCCAGCATGGAGCCCCATGTGAGGCTTGAATTCACAACCATGAGACCAAGACCTGAGCTGAGATCAAGAGTCAGACACTTAACCGACTGAGCCACCCAGATGCCCCTGAAGCAATTTTTAATATGTTATTTGATAGCCATATTCCATCTGCTGTTTTTGGATCTGCTGCTCAGAATTTACTCCTCCACTCCAAACCCACTCTAGGAAGAGGACAAGGAGATAGGTGAGTGTCCCTGACCAGGCCAACAACATATGGTAGCGGCACATTGGGCACATTTCTCCCTTCCTATCCCACATGTGTCCTTCTGCCTTTCAGGATGAAGGATGTGACCCTGTATTCTCTTGGAAACCTGCTCTTGCCACACCGTTGGTCAGTCCCCACAGGCTCCTCTAGCCCCACTGAACATGCTGCCCAACCCCTCTGCCAGTTGACGAACCCATTTTCTCCCTGTCCAAGGAGGTGGAAACCAGAACGGTCCAGAAAGGTCCTTCCTAGACTACATGGAAGGGGTGTTACTGGTACTCCCAGGGGGAGCTGGGATCCATGACCAGGGATCCCAACAGAAAAACAGCAGGCTCTAGCCAAACAGATAGTCACAGGAGATGGTGGGTGAAAAGTAAATAAACAGACTGGCCCAATTTCATTTTGTTGGAAAGAATCATACTGGGTTGAGTCATTTTAAAAGATTAGACACATACCTATTGGACCTGCACTGTGTTCCCACTTACCACTTTGAAATCTCATGCATTTGAATTTCAGTGTTTTCAGCCTTACTATGTTGACATATTTGTAGCACTGACACTGTCACTCGCTCTATATGTCAAAACTTCTCTCATAGCTTTCCTGATACCAGCCTCTCTTGCTTTTCCTACTATATCTCCGGTTTCTTCTTCTCTTTCTGAGACTGCCTGCCTCTACTCACCTTTAAAATTGGTATTATTCCACCATGAACCACCCTTGACCAGCTTCTCACTGTCTCCATTCATCCTATGTTGTTATTTCATTCACTCCTATGGCTTGGTTTCATCACCCACATGTCTGATGATTCCTAAATGTCTATCCCTAATCCATTCACATCTTGAGCTCTAGGAATGCATACAACCATCTTCTGAACAGTGCAAGTTGGATGTTCTGTTGGTACCTCTAACTCAACATGTCAGCTCCCCAAACCATGTTCTTCCTCCTTGGTCCCTTATCTGGGATCTATCACCATGCACCAATTGTTAATTACAAGTCTATCTATTCTGGATGTCGAATTCTCATTCTCACAGCCTGAGACCCAAATTACTTAGGTTAATAATGAAGAGTTAACATTTAATGAAGAAGAGTCAGCCAATTAATCTTTAGCTTTAAGCCAAGAGATAGAGACAGCAAGAGAAGAAATGCCAGTTGTAGGACATCATTAGCTGGTAGGGATATAGGTGAGAAGTGTCTCCTTGATCAAATCTATATGCCAATAGGAACAGACCTCTCATGGGGAACGCTGCTTTAGACAAGGCACAGTCTGACACAGACAGGATAATCTCCTTCTAAAAATTCCCTCAACCTAGTCATAGGAGCTCATGCTTCTCCCTAAACTGTGAAAGTCTGGTCCTTTGATGATTCAAAGCCAGGATCCCGGCAGTTGTCTTACTTGAGGCCAACTCCCTAATAGCTTTAGCTTCCTAACAAGGTGCTAGGATTTCCTGGAACAAATAGTCCGTAGACAGAGCTTTCCCCACTGCTCTAGGTCCACTCGTGCTTCTTTCTATCTTTTCACACAAGCCAGGAAGATAATTTACACACACCTCTTGTTACTATTCCATTTAATTATAATATAATCCTACATATGCAAACATGAAAACAGCAATCATGTTTTATTCCAAGTTCTAATTGCGTGTAGCAATCATGTGCTTTCGCTAAATTATTTCCATCAAGCGTACAGAGCGCCATTATTTCCAACATGCCAAAAGGCCCACCTGCAGCCTCCCACCCCCATCAGAAAAGCCAATCGGAGTTTCGTATTCTTGCTCTGATGTTTCAGGTAGTGGTCCGTCCCCCCACCCCCAATTTCTATGTGCTCAATCTGTGTGACTTCGGCTCCCCTGTCAATTTTCTTTCTCACCAGCATCAGAGACCCTGAAATGTTGAGTGTCTGCTCACCACTCCTCTCTTGCTTTTGTGCATAGAGGTGCCCTTAGTTGGGCTTCCTCCTTAACCATTTCCTATTCTTCTGATGCTAACATGTTCGTCTCTGTTCCTCACAGGCAGACCCCTCAATAATCCCTTTTCTTTTTAAATAATACCTTAAGCTAATCTTATGAGCATCAACCGACAATCTTTCTTCTTCTTTGAACCTCTCCCCCACCCAAAATACAGAATAAAAAAGGGAAAGAGAAGAATGTCCTTTCCCTAAGTTCATCGTGAAACTCATTTCTCACTGTAGGAATTGTGCATTCTTTGCTTTATTCTCTCCCCACTCCTTTTCTACATTACGTCATTGGAAACGAGCCTAGAAATTAGTCAAGTCACGTATATTAAAAATGAACACTAGAGAAAGAAAACACAGGACAGTGAGGTGGCAAATTACTAAGCACTGGGGTCAGAAAATGTTTGAATTTTTGCTTCTGCCCTTCAAAGTTTTCGCTGCTGGGTACGTTCCAAGCTAGGTCTCAAGCCATTACCAGAACAGGTCATCCCAGTAGGTTTTTCTTTTACTTTTTTCCAAAGATGTTATCAATCAAGTTTTCCCAAAGGCTCATGGGCTATTAGCAAAGCAAAAGGGAGCCTCAGTGTCTCAGACGCAGGATTACCATCTGCTACAGGAAGCAGGGCTAAAACCGGAGGACTTGGCCTTGCACCGTGTGTCTGTGTTTGAGAAAAAGCCTGAGAGAGCTCTGAGGACCTGAAAACAACCAGCATGACGTGACCATTTAAAAAAGAAATCCTGGAGCATTCCAGAGACATGAAGACAAGCTCAGTACTGTGCAGCCAAAGGAGATCACTCCTCTGGGACTGGTTTGTGGAATTGAGCGAAATGACTTTTAAGAAGTGGCTGTCTGAGTGAGAACAATCAGGGACTTTCTTTTTCTTTTAGGGCTGAGCTGCATGCTCCCTAGCCTGAAATGCAAAGATTGAATATAAAAGGAAACAGAAAAAAATTAATAAATATGTTTTCCAACTGTCTCCATGTGGCCGGCTGCCAATGTGGCTGGCCTGGGTGGGGATTCTCGCCCTCAAGTTAGCAGAGAGATGGGTTGCATGTTCTTGTTGTTTTTCGTTTGTGTTACATTTTAGCCGCTTTAGTTGGGAAAGGCTTTGAAATTTCACAGGAAGGATGACAAATTGTGGTCAGAGTTCGGGACTATAAATTTACTTCGAGTATTCAACTGAGGCAAAAACGCACACAGTCTCTCAGCCTTGGTTTCCTGATTCATAAAGTGAAGAAATAATGATGCTGCTTCAAGGCTGGCTTCTTACTGTTATTCAGGTCCTGGTTTAAACGTCACCTCCTCAGAGAGATATCCTATCCGAAGTATCTTCTTCCAACCACCTGGCCACTTCCTGTCACATCATCCAGTCCCAATTCCGTTCCTCAAACTCTGCTTTCAAATGTATTTGTTGCCTGTCTCCCCCGAGGAGATAACATTTTAAGAGAGGCCTGAAGACAGGGAAGGGCGAGATGTGCAGAAACTTGGAGCTCGTGTATTCCAGGAAGTAGGAGCATGAAGGGCAAGGGCCTCATGTGGTTTTTCCAGAAACAGCAAGGGCAGGGCGGCTGGAGAAGAGTGAGTGAGGGGCCTGAGGGGAGGAGATGGAAAAGGGGCCCAGCTCCTGGAGGTGCACGTGATTTATGGTCATGGCTTGTGATTCTATACTGAGCGCGATAGGAAGATGGGCTAGTTTGGGGTGAAGGAGTAACTTCTGTTTTGTTTGGCTCACTGTGATGGCTGTGTGGAGAAGAGATTTAAGAAGGGCTTAATGGAAGCAATGTGACTGTGGAAGTTATTTATAGCAATGATCCAGATAAGAAATAAAGGTGTTTGTTGTTGTTGTTGTTGTTGTTGTTTGAGAGAGAGAGAGAGAGAGAGAGCAGGGGAGGGGCAGAGGGAGAGAGAATCCCAAGCAGGCTCCACACTCAGTGCAGAACCTGATATGGGGCTCAATCCCACGACCCTGGGATCACCACCTGAGCTGAAATCAAGAGTCCAACACTCAACCAACTGAGCCACCCAGGTGCCCCAGAAATAAAAGTGTTTTGAATGGTGGCAGCCACGGCAGTCGTGGGATGGGCTTCAATTCCAGACACATTTTAGAGATAGAGGCTACACAATCTCCTGACAGACTCAATGTATAGGGGCAAGCAGGGAGTAGGGAGAGAGCAGAATCAAGAGCGTTTCCAAGGTTTTGACTTGAACAACTGGCACAGAGATAGAGAGCTTAGGGGAGGAGAGGATTTATATGAGAAGGGTGGAGGCAAGGGTGAGTTTGGGTTTGACATATTAGTTAATTTTGAGATACGTATTAGAAATCCAGGTAGAAATGTTGAATCAGTTAGCTTAAAGGAAGCTATAAAGACTGGAGATATAAATTTGGGCAACATGAGCAAATAGACAAAATTTAAAACCATCTCTTTCATCATTGTTGGTGCCCAACACAGTAAGGACACTCAATAAATATTTGTCAAGTGAATAAATTAATGAGGACCAAATGAGATTATGGGTATGAAAGTGTTTGTCAAACTGTAAGTGTCTCTGAAAATAAAAGGAAACAGAAAAACGTTGAATGAGCAATAAAGATTTAGCAAAAGCACAACTAGAAATTTTGCTTCTAACAGAAACAAACTCCAGATGGCTCCTTTCCTCCTCCCCTTTTCGATATTTAAAGTTGAAAGTGTCTAATACTGTAATTAAGGGTAGTAAAGCACCATAAAAAACTGAATGCGAGTGAAATATAGCAATGCTTTTTTTTTTCTCCCAATGATGGCTCTTCAAATTGTCAAAACGATTTTCACAGCAATTTTTCAAACTGTTTCAGGAGTACTTTTTCAAAAAGTAACTCTAAAACTAGATGGCTTTTGTATGGACTTTCCCATCTCAGATCATTCCATAACTCTAAATTCAGCTGGCGTTATTTTGCATTAAATTAAAAAATAGCCCTGGCTTCGTTCTATTTGCCTTTTAAGTCACAACCTGATATTGTCATTTTAAAAAAAAAAAATGTTGCTTGATGAATTTTATGGGGGAAACCATTGGTTTGGGACTTAAGATACCACCTGATAAAATTCTCTGGACTTTTCAAAACATGTGATAGAAATTAGAAGTTGCAAGTTACATTCCCCCTACTGGTTACAGAAATGTAACAAAGTCAAGGGTTTTCTACCTATGAGAGTTGAGCATTGTGATATAAAGACTTAAAGTTCTTCTAACCAAGAGAGGAGACAGTCAGGAAGATGGATGGATGAGGGGATGGATGGATGGAGAGAAATGAGGGTTGAGAGAAAGAGAAGCAGGGAGACATGAAAGAGTGAAAGGGAAAATGAGACATTCTGACTTTTACCCAGGGGTCAAAATAATTCAATAGGGTAAGGACAGTCTTCTTCAGAACTGACTGGTACAATTAATATCCCTACTGGAAAAATAAACCTGAGGCTTACTCCACATGATTTGCAAAAATTAACTTGAAATACGGGTGCCTGGGTGGCTCAGTCAGTTAAGCATCCGACTTCAGCTCAGGTTATGATCTCATGGTTCATGAGTTCGAGCCCCACTTCAGACCCTGTGCTGACAGCTCAGAGCCTGGAGCCTGCTTCAGATTCTCTGTCTCCCTCTCTCTCTGCCATTCCCCCCTCCCCCTCTCTCTCAAATATAAATAAACATTAAAATCCAAAGAAATGCAAGTAAAATCACAGTGAAATACTACTCCATACCCACAAGAATGGCTCAAATGTAAAACAAAACAAAACTGACAGAGATATCTACACTCTAACCTGAGGAAATAATAGGGACCAAACTAGAAACTAAATATCCATCAACTGGTGAAGAGAAAAACTGGCAGGTTCATACACATATTACTCAGTTATAACCACTGACACATGCCAGAACATAGATGAATACCAAAAGCATATACTGAGTTAAAGATGTCAAACACAAAACACACACACACACACACACACACACACACACACAAAATAAAAATTAAAAAATTAAAAAATTAAAAATAAATAAATAAATAAAGATGTCAAACACAAAAGACTATTTTCTGCTTAGTTCCATTTACATGTTTTTTTTTTTTCTTTTAAGGCAAAATTATAGTAACATAAACAGGTCAGTAGTTACCAGGAGCTAGGAGTGGTAGGAGGAAATTGACTGCAAAGGGGTAAGAGAGAACATGTTGGAGTGGTAGAAATGTTCCATATCCTCATTACATGTCTAAATATATTTGTCACCACCCATAGACTTAGTAAATTCTAAAATTGGTAAAGTTTATTGTATGTTAACTACATCTCTCTAAAGCCGACTAAAATAATCACTTGATGGGATTAAAACATATTGGACCATCAACAAGAAAGGGTCAATAAACTAGGAGGCAAATCAATAGCATTTATCCAAACTAAAACACGAAAATCATAAAGTTTTAAGAAATGAATAGGGGCTCAATGACTTCAGGGCCAGTATCCAGCTATCTAAGCAACAAATGTACGTAGAGCTTCAGAAGGAGAGGAAAGAGTGAATAGGGTAGATAAAAATGTTTGAATAAGTATTGGTCAAAAATGTTCCATATTTAATTAAAAACATCAATCAACAGACATAATCAACTTAGTGATCCTCAAACAGGTAAATGCAAAGAAAATCAAAACAAGGCACATCATAATCGAGCTGCTGAAGCCCGAAGATAAAAGCAGCCAGAGGGGCAAAAAGATAAATTACATACATTTTAAGAATGACTACTGACTTACTCAAAGCAATGTAAACCCAAAGAATAAAACTTTCAAGTGCTTAAAGAAAAATTGGTCAGGATAGAATTCTATGTGTAATAGAAATATTCTTCAGAAAGGAAGGCAAAATAAAGACATATCCAGATAAATGGAAGCTGAGAGAATAAAGTCCTTGGAAACTCACAACCAGAAGAACCAAAGAAATTATCCAGGGTGAACAGAAATGACACCAGATTTATAGGAAGGAATATAACCCACCAAAGATACTAAATATGTGGTTAAATATAAAGACTACTTTTAATTAAATTCTTTAAAAGATACTTGACTATGTAAAGCAAAATAATAACCATGTGACTTTGTAACAATGTAACAAATATAGACACTAAAATGTACAACACCAATATCACAAAGATGAGACGGGAGGTAATGGAGTAAGGGTGAATATGGTAATCCCTAGAGCAACCACTAAAACAAATAAGAATACAAAAAGTTTTAGTTCAAAATCCAGTAGAGATAGAATACCATAATAAGTAATATTTTATGAATTCATAATAAGGCAGGAAAGAAGGAATAAAGGGAAAAAGGAAGAGGGGACAAACAGAAAACAGATTTACACTCAACCATATCATGGGGCGCCAGAGCGGCTTAGTTAGTTAAGTGTCTGATTCTTGGTTTCAGTTCAGGTCATGATCTTGCAGGTCTGAGTTTGAGTCCCTCATAGGGTTCCATGCTGACGGTATGAAGCCTACTTCAGATTCTCCCTCTCTCTGCCCCTCCCCTGCTCGTGCTCTCTATCTCTCTCTCTCTCAAAATAAATAAGTAATAAACTTAAAAAAAATATATTAAATGTAAATAGACTAAACATTTCAGTCCAAGACAGAGCTTATCTTATGGGATTAGAAAAACCCAAATACATGCTGTTTGCAAATGATGCACTTTAAATATAAAGACACAGATAAATTGAGGAAATATACATTTTCAATATCAAGAATGAAAGAAGAGATATCTTCACTGTTCCTGCTGCTATTAAAAGGACCATGCCAGTTATGTTCATATTGAAGACTTACAACCTAATATTATATCCCAACTGGCTAAATACTCATTAAGATGATGACCAATAGTTACCAGAAGCCAAAAATTGTGCTAAACAATTCAGGTACACCCTTTTATTTAGTCCTCTCACAATCCTGCAATGTAGGCATATTTCTCTTCATATATTATAGATGAGAAAAATCAAGGCTTACAAAGGGTAATTGACTTGCCCGAGGTCACAAAGCTTGTTAATATCGGAACTACTGGCTTCCTGAACTCACATCTTCTGTGTATTCCCAGCTTCATAAGTATCTCATTCAATGAGTTTAAATGCATGTATTATATTTTAAAGGAAGAAAAGGGTTTGTTTGTTTGTTTGTTTGTTTCCCTGAAACAATCTTACAGCCTGAAGGTCTTGAAGGAAGAATGGAAAAGCTACTCACTGAATTGCTACCACTGTTGCCATGGAAACCTGAAGAGATTACATACACATCAATTTTACAACTCCATCTTTTAATAAGTGCAGAACATAACCACAGGCTGCTGACTCCTCATGGAAAACTCCCTGAAAAATCCATCTAATCAAAAATCTCCACAGCTTTTCTAATACAAAAATCCCAATTCACACAGTAAACTGAACTTTGCCAGATGGGGTGGATAATGATTCTCTTTTCCTAAACTGCTGTCCACCCTTTGCCTGTTGAGAAGTGAACCAAGACAAAAAAACAAAACCAAAAGCAAAATTAAAGTAATACTGAAAAGCAAGAAGGGGCTACAATGCCTTGGATGCTTTTGTCCTAAAAGCCAGATCAGGAGGTGCCGGGCAGAGAGCGACGGGCACTGACTGAAAGCAGTGGTAAATATCACTGAGATAAAGAGGCAAATGTAAATTAGTCTCTCACAATGAAGGCAGCATTTTTCACCAAAATCAAAATAAAACATTCCTTGGCAGTACAGATTTGACTCTGTTGAGGATTTCTGGTACTGCTGAGACATAGACTCTGTCAACTCAAAGTCAGCTGTCATAGTAAGATGAAATTCTGAAATTCAATAAAGCATACGTCTATATACAAAAAAAAAAAAAGGTGATGTCCTTGCTTACCTACATTTAGGCTCTTTAATATGCCTCCACAAAAGCTGATTTGAAAGGTCACAAAAGAGGTGCCTGGGTGGCTCAGTTGGTTAAGTGTCTGACACTTGAATTTGGCTCAAGTCATGATCTCAGGGTTGTGGGATCGAGCCCCACATTGGACTCTGCACTGAGCTTAAGAGTCTCTCTCTCCCTCTCTCTGTGCTCCTACCCCCCTGCTCATGCAAGCTTGCTCTCTCTCTTTAATACTAAAAATTAAAAAAAAAAAAGAAAAGTCACAAAAGAAAAGTGAAACAAGAATAGTAGGTACAGCGAAGGACGACGTGATGTGCCAATTCTTTTCATGACATATGACTCTGGCTCAGCCAGCAGAAACGATTTAGGAAAAATGTTAATTACAATTTAGTTCGGTTGCGAATGGCAGAAAGCCTAAAGTAACAAGGGCTTGAACAACACAGAATTTGATTTCTCCCTTATTTAAAAGTCTGCATAGATCATCTACGGCTGATATAGCAGCTTTACAACCATCAGAGACCCAGGCTCCCCCCCGCACCCCCAGTTTGTCCTTCCACCATTCTTAGGATGCGACTTCCAACCTGTGCACCAAGATGGTTATCGGGATGGCAGAACACACAGTCACAAAAGAGCCCACAGAAAGGAGAGAGGAGTGAAGACGGATGCTCCCGTTCCCTTTAAGGACATTGTTCTCCAGTGTTATACACTTCCACTTATACCCCGTTGGCCGTGTCAGATGGGACTTGGTCTGCCCCTATGTGCCAAGGACAAGCAGGACCTTGCGTGTTGTATAAAAATAGCCAGAGGAAGAGGAAACTATTCCTGCAACTGCAACTCCGGGGGACCACCAGACTCAGGTTTGATTGATTCATTCATTTGTCGTATGTTCACTCAAGACACAATGATCAGTCATCCTGCATGTGCCAGGCTCTGTGTCAGATTCTGGAGAGAAGAAAGATGATAGCGACCCAGAAATAAACAAATCACTTTGGCACAATGTGTAGGGAATTTCAGAGAGGTAGAAAAAATAAAAGGAGCTAACTGTTGCATTGCAAGGAGAGCTTTCAATGAAAATTGCACAGAGGAAATGCCATATAAGGTAAGTCTTTCAAAAATATGACTTCGCCAAGTATACTGGTGGAGAAAAGCTGGGGTGGGGGTGGGGAGACAAGAGTCGGAGAGTGTCGGAAAGTAGAGAAGGCATGCCAGGCAGAAGGAGGAACAAATGCAAATGTGACAAAATGGCTTGCTAGGGAGCTCTAAGCAGTTCCACAGGGCTTGGAATGGGGATGAGGGTGTGGGAAGGGAGCCAGGGAGGAGTGGTGGTTGAGATGGAAATGGAGACAGGTTAGAGAGCTTGTGCTCTGTAGGAAGCACTGGAGAGGTCTAGGAAGGAGAGGATCACAATGAATTTGTGTTTTGAATAATAACTCCAGAGGGTGTGTGGATACTGGAAGGATAATGGAAGATGGGCATTATGGAAAGCAGAAAACATGTTCGTTTACGAAGCAGTTACTGAATGTCAAGTCTGCACCACCCGCTACGGGAAGTGCTAAGGATACCAAATGCAGTGCAACAGACACAGGGGCCCTCAAGGACCCACAGCAGAGGAAGGGACATGAACCAGTGTTAGCAGTATTCTGCAACACGTGTGACCACAGGAAGGTCCAGGGTCATCTGGGAGGGCAGAAAAGAAAGTGTCTAACCCTCCTGGGATGGGACCAGAAAATTTCAGAGAAAAGCGAACTTTAGTTTGTAAAGACTGAACAGAATTTTGACAGGGAGTCAAGAAATGCAAAGGGCATTCTTGCCAGAGAATAGGGTACCTACAGATATAAAGAGGCATGAAGAAAAACCACAAGTAGTTCAGTCTAGGGGTTCAGGATGCAAGTGTGTGCGGAGGGGTGGAAAATTAGGCCCAGATCAGGACAGAAACAGCTGGAGAGTCACATGATCAAACCTGATAAGAGGTTACAGCAAATGCCTAGTTAGGAGGAGATGAGAGCCTGACATAAAGTGGGTGGAAAGAGAGGTCACTGAGCTGTAGCTCCCCCTTTGCTCCCCCCGATCCTGATCCACACCGTGACCTTCTCTACTCTGCTCCACTGCCCAGAAGTCCGAATTGCACGGACGGCATCGATCAGCTCTCTTATCCTCTGACTTCCAGCTGGGTTTGGCCAATGGGGAACGACAGAAAGAGATTAGTGGGGAGGAGAACTTCAGAGAGTGAGGTCAGGTTCCCTGCCCATGGAGTTAGTTACCCAGGGCTGGCTTCATGCTTTCCTTCAGTGTTCCCATCTCCACAGGAGCTCTCGCACTTTTCCTCTCTGCCCCAAAGCCCTGGTTTTCTTTGTTCTCTTTGTCCCCAGAACCATTCCCTGCCCTTCCCTACTTGAGCATGGGAGTGGTAACAACAACCCACTACCTACAGGGTGTCTTACTATCCCCGTGGTTTCCCTATACTGCGTTGTGAATAGTCCCTTTAGTAAGTTCCCAAATTATGCATTAAGTGTGCCAACTGAGTCCTGCCAGGATCCTGACTATGTAATCAGTAAACACCACCCTCGCTTAAACCATTTCTTCACAGTTCTCGTGACTTTTCTGTGAAATCTGGAGCACTCCGTTTTCCAGGGGGGACGATCAAACCCCCAAGATGGCTCATGGCTCTCACAGTACATTTAGTTAGTTCGGTTATGTCAGAGATTACAGTCCAGTGGGTTCAGATGAATTCAGGGGAAGGAAACTAAATTCTTGCTACCAACTAGTTCATGAGTTGAGGGCAGGGGTAGATAAACTTGTGGATAATTAACAGTAAAACCCATCAGACTAATCTCTGGCATACCTCAGCATGGCACAGTTTAAGCAAATAGTCCAGAATGAATAAAAATCATTTCCATGGGGATATATTGGTCAAAGGGTACAAACTTCCAGTTATATGATGAATAATTTCTGGGGATCTAATGTACAGCATGGTGATTACAGCTAGCAATATCTTATCACGTACTTGAATGTTGTTAAAGAGTAGATCTTAAATGGTCTCACCACAAAAAAGAAATGGTGATTATATATGGTGGGATGGAGGTGTTAGCTAATGGTAGGGTGGTAATGCTTTTGCAATATATAAAAGTATCCAGTCAACCTGTTGTATACCTTAAACTTACACAATGTTACATATGTCAGTTATATTTCAATAAAACTGGACTGGTGGAGGGGGAAGACTGACAAAAAAACAAAAACCTAGTTTAAAGGAAACAAAGTCTCAGGGATGCACTTCAGCTTGTGCAAGACCCCACAGCTGGCCCATGTGGGAGGCAAGACTTGAACTCCAAGCAATTCAAAAACAATAGCAAACTCATGTCTGCTCCACCTCATCTCTCTCCCGTGCTAGGACTGCATGCTTCAGAATCTGTTCGTTAACATCTGGTAAGTAATTTTTAAAAAATCATCACTTCCAATTCCCTGTGCCAGATGGACAAAGAATCTGATTGTCCGTCTAAATCGGGTATTCAGTTCTAATCCAGTCCGGGTATCTTGCAGTCCAAACAAGCTGCCTGTAAATTCAACACTCTATGGGGAAAGGAAGTTTCCAGGGAAAGGGTACTGGTGTAAGATGAGCAGACATCCCTAAAAGTATTTATTACAGTGGATCATAGGCCCTGGTTAGTCTTTCTTTAAAGGAATAATTTCATGGGGCCCCTGGGTGGCGCAGTCGGTTAAGCGTCCGACTTCAGCCAGGTCACGATCTCGCGGTCCGTGAGTTCGAGCCCCGCGTCGGGCTCTGGGCTGATGGCTCAGAGCCTGGAGCCTGTTTCCGATTCTGTGTCTCCCTCTCTCTGCCCCTCCCCCGTTCATGCTCTGTCTCTCTCTGTCCCAAAAATAAATAAACGTTGAAAAAAAAAATTTAAAAAAAAAAGGAATAATTTCATAAGGCAGATTTTTAGGTGCCAAGAAAGACTGATTTAAAGTCCATCTTGTCATAAGGTATTTTTAGTACTTTTTTATTTTGAAGAGAAGGAACAATAGTATATTTACAACTCAATTATATTTCTATTATTCTACGTCTAGTCCAATTAGACATTCCTTAGTTCCACAGTGATTTTTCAGGGAGGGAGGGGTGTTGTCACACCTGCCACACAGCTGGGTCCAAGGACTGCCTGCCTGCTCCCAGCATGCTCTGGGGTTAGTTTCCATGCCAACCAATCTAGGAGTGTTTCCACCCTATCTACCCGCTCCAGGACAGGCATTAATAGAATAGGCATATATGAGAAAGAGTAAGAGACAGGTTGAATAAGTGTATGCAATTATTTTTATAGCACTGTGGTCCTAAATTATTCCTTATGCTAGTCCCCTTTATAATACAAGATAATTGGAGACAGATTACCATGTCTTTCCTGCTAAGTGCTCAGAACTCTTTCGAATATGCTATCACATTATCCTCACAGCGTCCCTAAGAGATAAGAAAGGTCTTATTTTGCAGGTTGGGAAACTAAGGCACAGAATGGTAAAATGTCCACTCTATACACACAGGATAAGGTAACACTAGCATTGGGATGGAATTCAAGAACCCTACCTGTAAAATCTGCATTTTCACTACTCATTTCTGCTCCCCTGTCTCCATCAGCTTTAGGCTCCAGAGAAAATCAATTCAATACAATTTTTGATTAAATCTCATCCTGATTATAGTGCGTGTAAACTGTAAAAATAACAAAACCAGTAGAGGTGGTTAACTGGGAAGGACAACTGGGTAAACTATAAAGAAAAAGGCAGGTGAATACAAAGATTGAGAAACAGGAAAGCAAATGTGTATGTTTCACTCAGGTTAAAATATTTCACCAAATTTTCTTTCAAAGGAAAGAAATCACCACTCAGCATTGGAATAGAAGATTAATCTGCTGGCATGAGGCCTCTTTGTGACTCAAGGAAACAATAATATGGCATCAAATACGGCCAACACTAACAAGAGACACCTCAGAGAGTGAAAGGGAAACTCAGAAAGATGCGCCTCCCTCCCCACAAAATGAGCTAAAAGGAGCCCACTTTTCGCCCACTTTAGCCACATTGCTGCCTTTGCCCTCCGCTGCCTCAGGGAAAGGAGGCCAGGAGTATACCACTGGACAGGATAAGAATTGCCTTTGTGAGATGGAGGCTGAGGACACATCAAACCCCATCAAAGTGCTGACTCCATTGTTTGAAAGATCCTGAGATTCCTTTCACCTCATTACTCCACATAAAAAACTACAACAAAAAAGGACAGCACTCCAGCCAGTGAATCCAGAAACACCAGAATGTAATTTCACACCCCTGAAGTTTCTCCAAAGCAGTAACCAATCACTCCAAAAGTCAACTGCCAGTGACATTCCAGTGTCAGGTGCTTTATGAACCCAGTACCCAGAGCTTTGGCACCCAGTATACTTATTCTGAATTCATATCTATGTAACTATGCACCCACACATTTATACTTGTCTCTTTCCTCTCTTATTCCTTTATCATGCAACATAAGATGTATTCACTTTTTATCATAGTATTTGAGTATTGTCAATTTTAAATCATTGTATTTCAGTTACAGGATATCAAAGGAGAAAATACATATTGCTCAAGGGCATTATCTATGAAAGGGCCTCTTCTATCAAAGGAATTAGCATGTTTTTGGTTGTATACAAGATAGTTGTATCATGGTAGGTGGAATTATGACCTTGTTAATGTCTTTATTTGGAGATTAAGTATGGTTTAAGGAGTCGTGTATGAGTATCAAGTCGATAAGGGGTGGATTCGTGATGATTAATTTTATGTGTCAGCGTGACTGGGCCTTGGGATGCCTAGATATCTGGTTAGACATTATTGCTGGGTATGTTTCCAGAAGAGACTAACATTGGAATTGGTGGACTGAGTAAAGAAAATTGCCTTCTCTTCTGTACGTGGTATCATGTACCTTTGAAGGCCCTCACCAGACCCTTGAAGGCCATATGAGGAAGTGTTGATCTCCCCTGACTTCTTAGATCCAGGATGTGTTAACTCACATCATTTCACACTATGTCCAGAATCTTCATTGCAGAGTAGAATACTAGCCTAAGACTGTCTTCTTTGACCTACTATAACAGAGTACCATCTCTGTGCTATCCATTGCCTATTTGCCTTAGGGCAACAAGCTCTAGCTGGGCTCCCCATCCCGTTCTGTCCCCAGGAAAAGGAGCAGGGCTCTGGAGTAAAGCTTAAGAGGTTCAAATCCTGGCTAATGGTGAACACTTTGTTAACCAATAACACTTATAGGAAGTGAACAGAGGCAGTGTTACTTCTCCTCTTTGACATGTAGTGTTTCTGTCTATAAACCGCGATTACTGACAACAACCTCATAAGGATATTGTGAGGATTAAATGAGATAATTCACATAAGTCTAAGTCTAGTTTCGTTTAGTCGGCACGCAATAACTGCTAGCTATTTATTAGAACAACTCTCTAGAAATCTGTCTCAATGAGGAGCTGTGCCTTTGCTCATCAGACAGGACTTTATGTCACACTCAAAGAGGGTAAACACAAAGGAAGGCGAGGAAAACTAAGAACTGGAAAATGGGGAGGCTGTGGAAGTGGCCAATCAGGAAGAGCCAATTAAAATAGTTGCCTGAAGCATGCATAAAGGGTCTCTCTGGACAGAATGGAGCATAGTGTATATAAAACAATTAAATGGGCACAGTTTAAACCTCTTAGGGCAAATCTAAGAAGGGGCATATTAAATGTATTCATAAAAATAGACAGACTTTGGAAAATATACTTAATTAAATGAAAGATTTGCATTGAAAACTAGTCTTTTTCCCAAGCTCATTAGAATGGCAAGTCAATGATCCCTTAATAAATTTAGAATGTTGCTTTTATTATGGTGGGAAGATGAGAAGACTGAAAAAACTCAGTGCCCTAGCAGTAAATCTATGCCACGTCTAGACCTCAAGCAGAACTCATGCATTCTAGGAGGTGAAAAAGTAGACTCTATAGGAGAATTTAAGAGACACAAGTGATATGCTTAACATATTCTAAATGTATTTGCAAAGAAAAATGTATTCTTTGCTGCTTTCAGTATATTGCCTGGAGCAAGAATAATCTCTTCCTCACTCTCTGGTTCGCACTGGCTTTCTTTTTTTTTACATGCTGCCCTTCATTTGCCACAAAGATCTTTCGAATCTGTCATAAACACAGACACTCCCCATGCAGTATAATGATAAACTAGCTGTTACAAAGAGCTTAGAAACCAGACAGAGTGTTCCTACATATCTAACCCAAGTGATTTTCTGTGGCTTAACATATTTTCAATGGCAGTTCAACACATGCTTAACTCTAACATAGAATTCCTTTCACCAGCTTTGGAAAAAAATAATCAAAGAGACTATTGCTTCTGTGGAAGTTCTTGTACATGACTCCAGGGGAGTTATCCTTTCCCTCACTCCAACATGCTTTATGAGGTCGCCCCAAACTGGCTGCACTAAACCCCGAAAACGTATGACTCTGTGTTGACCACAGCCATGGAGGTTGGAAGGGTCCCAGGAGTCTTGGAAAGACAAGAAAGAATGCTTTACAGCCCTGAGACCATTAATTATCCTGCAGAGCACCTCAACAGGCAAAGCATTTCCCCTCCATGATCTGCATTATTCCAGTCCCTTTCAAAGTACAGCAGTACCCCCCTCATCCGTGGGGGATACATCCCAAGACCCCCCATGGATGCCTGAAACTGCAGATACTATCATACCCTATATAGACTATGTTTTTTTCTATACGTGCGTACTCATGATAAAGTTTAATTTATAAACTAGGCATCGTAAAAGATTAACACAAAAACTAATAATAAAATAGAACAATTATAACAATATACTGTAATAAAAGTCATGTGAATGTTGCTCTCTCTTTCTCCCAAAATATCTTATTGTACTATACTCACCCTTCTTCTTGTGATGATGTGAGATGATAAAATGCCCACGTGACAAGATGAAGGGAGGTGACTGATGCAGGCATTGTGACATAGCTTTAGGTTAGTACTGATCTTCCGACAATTTATCGAAATTGATCATCTGCTTCTGGACTGCAGTCGACCACAGGTAACTGAGACCATGGAAAGCGAAACTATAGACGGGGTGGGGGGTGAGTGGCAGTTAGTGTAGCATTTCCAGCAACTGTGACAGCCTCCATCCTTCAGAACTTCCGGACGTCCTCTGCCCTTCCACCTGGATCAAGCTTCTGACCAAGGAGACAATAGGGCCTCGACACAGGAACTGGCTGGAATTCAACTCTAGCTCAGCCTACTGCCACCTTACTATATGATTAAGATTTGGGGTTAAAAAAAAAAAAGTTAGGTTTATGGTAGAACAAACCGGGTTTGAATTCTGGCTCTACCTCTCACTAGCTCTAAGACCTTGGACAAGTTATTCAATTTCTCTGAGCCTCAGTTCCTCATCTATCACTTGAACTGAATAATATACCTACCTCTCTGAGTTTGTGGGAAAATTAAATGAGATAATTTATGTAAAGAGTTCAATAAGCACAATAAGCAGTCAATACATAATAGCTATTGTTATAGACTTCTACTTTAGAGATGCAGAGTCTGACCTTCCCCCTCGCAAACATTCCTTCATTCATTAAATGATGATTGATACATTTCAGAAATTAACAAAGCATCCACAGAGCTCCATCAGCTAGATGTGTGAGAGCTCTGGGTGCAAACTACATACAAACATTCAAATTTGAGAGTACTATATGCAAATATGCAAATTGGAGGACACTAGTGCAGTTAAACCCATCTGCTTCTAGTACCAAATTATCTTTTCCTGACCCCTAAGAATTATTTTACCAGACTGCTGGGTCTGGTCACATGAAAACCCAGCAAGAAAGTCAATCAGTAATTTATATAAGAAGATAAACAGATTACCCAAAAATACATTAAAAAGTTTAACCTTACTAATGATTAAATAAACTGAAAATAATCCAATAACACCAGTATACCTATCCAAAATGTGAACATTTATTTTTTTTAAGTTTATTTATTTTTGAGAAAGAGAGAGAGAGAAAACACACAAGTGGGGGGAGGGGCAGAGAGAGAGAGGGAGACACAGAATCCGAAGCAGGCTCCAGGCTCTGAGCTGTTAGCACAGAGCCCAACTCAGGGCTCGAACTCACAGACGGCAATATCATGATCTAAGCCAAAGTCCAATGCTTAACCAGCTGAGCCACCCAGGTGCCCCAACAATGATTTATTTCCATACAATCAGTAGGCTATAGCTATGCAACTGATCCCCATTGCTATGAAGGTGGAGGCTGAGAATAGTTTCAAACCAGACTTTGTCAGAAATGGCCTGATCTCAGAAGAGTAAGTATGGCAGAACAAACATGGCCCTTTGAAGACATCCTTTGAGTCACCGTCCAGCACGGGCCCAGGATGTGAAGGACAAAAAGAGATACATATTGTGCTGAACCTCCTGGTTTCTGAAGGCACATTCTATCAACTTGGCGAAACTGCAGTATTGTTCATTGCTATTATTTAGCACCCATAGAGTATTCTATTATTCTGGGGCATCCTGCCAACAATAATTAGTAACTTTTCTCATCATTCTGAACAGCATTGTTAGCATGATTAGCCTCTGAAATATACAAGAATATTATGAAAGCCAATGCCACAGCAGTCACAGGCAAAGCCAAAATTAAACTTATTTTCTGGCTTCTTGATTAATAGTTAGAAGTTTTATATAATATAGAATTTTCCTACTAGAAGTAAAAGATGCATTATTTATATATAAGATAAATAAGTTGGTTGTGATTTTCTCTCCTCTCAAATAAAAATTATTGTGTATTCTTCTAATCAAATAATATGATTATACTGTCTGAGTTGCAATTAGTGTCTTCCTTCTCTTGCTTTCCTAGGATGGCTTGGTCTCTATTTAACTTCTTCTGATTATTTGTGTCCATGGCTCTTGCTGGCTTTTGTGTTAGTCATCTATTGCTGCATAACAAATTACCCCTCTAATTTAGAAGCTTAAGACAACAAATATTTATTATCTCACATAGTTTCTGAGGGTCAGGAATTTGAGCGTCATTCAGCTGGGTGGTTCTGGCTCAAGATCGCTTTATGAGACTGCACCCAGGCTGTCCCAGAGTCTGGGGTCATCAGTAACCTGACAGCTTGACTACGGCTGTGGCTGTTGGCCTCAGTTCCTTGCTGGCTGTTGGCAAGAGGTCTCAACCCTCATCCTGTGGGGCCTCTTCATTGGACTACTCACAACATGGTACCAGGCTCCCCCCACAGGGAATGACCCAAGAAAGAACAAGGTTGTAAGACAGCAACCAAAATAAAAGTCACACAGTCTTTAATAGTCTCTTTTTGGAAGTGACATAACATTGCTTCTATCATATTCTCTTGGTTACACAGAGGAACTCCAGTAAAACGTGGAAGGGAACCATACAAAGGCATGAACATTAAAGCAGCATGGATTGCTGGGGGCCATTTTGCCTACCACGGCCTTTAAAGAAAGTGTGATTTGTTTGTTTATCCAATGGTTTCTCCTTGTCTCAGTGGGGGTAAAGTCTTTCACATTCTTCCACAACCTAACCAGCAGCAGGATGATAGCCAAGGAAATGTATTTAAAGTACAATCTTCCAAAATAACTCTGTCTTAACTTAAAAACATGTTTTTAACTAAATACATTTTGATCCTTTTTTAATTAGCTTCACTGGCCATAAGACTGTGGATCTGTTGACATCGTTAGAATTTTTGGTACAATTGGATTTCCAAGACAAAATAGTAACACCATGCTAATAGGAAAAACCATTTAAAAGACTGGAAGGCAATGATACATAGCAATTAAGACTCAGATCCTAAGTCATGCTGGCCTGTGTGCAAATCCTAGGGCTGCCCTGTTCTTGCTATTTGACTTTGGACAAACTGAGCCTCAGAGTGTCAGTTTCCTTATCTATAAAATGGACACATTCTGAGCTCTGTTGCCTGAAAACCAGGCAAGTGCATAGCCAAGTGTGATCACTGTTAATAATGAGGCTTTTGTGTTTTGTATAGAACCCACGCGGGCAAAAGGGTCTTTAGGAAGTTTTTTCCAACTTCATTGACCCCTCCCTCTCCTTTCATCTTAAGGAAGTTATTTAGTCCTTTTTGCTTTCTATAGAAGGGGGATGTTTCTTAAGAGATTCTTTATTTTCAACGTTCGAAGGCTGTGACCAGCAAGGGAAAGCAGTGAATAGGTGTTTTATTTCATTTTTAAAATTAATTTCAAGAATCTGTCCGAGGCAGGCATTTCGAAGCTAGTCTGCTGTGGACTGTGAAGGTTGTTCCCTCACCTTTCCCCTACTCTGTGCCCTGTCCCCCAGAGTGGAGCA
This sequence comes from Lynx canadensis, assembly GCF_007474595.2. Classification (NCBI taxonomy): domain Eukaryota; kingdom Metazoa; phylum Chordata; class Mammalia; order Carnivora; family Felidae; genus Lynx; species Lynx canadensis. Next base: position 105,733,347 of record NC_044308.2, on the reverse strand, counting down.
AGTACGTGACCTGAATTGCGGTGGCAGCTTTCACGTGTAGAGCTGGCCTGTGGAGGTCCCAGGAGAGGTGAGTGGCTGCAGTGTACCAGGAGGCATCTATTCGTTACCAAGTACACCGATTCTCGCTGCTTAAGTCTTGAGCAAGGTCATTATCCTCAGTCTGCGATGCAGGGGTGCACGGCAGGCCCAGCTGATTGTGCACAACCCATTAGTATTCTGCACATTCCATCGGCTAAATTTGCCATTTCGTTTAGAATGCTTCTGATTGCACACTTTTAATACTCCCGGCCTCCTCAGAGAAACGCATGCCGCTGTTGGTGATCTGACAGGCAGCAGGGCACACAGTGACGCGTCTGTGATCAAACTAAAGGGGAAAGTTATTAAAACACTTGGCCGTCAACCACGAATTTGGTCAGAATCATTTAAGTCATAAAAGTGCTTTTACAGGCAAGAGCCAAAAATAAATAAGTAAATCAAGGAAGAATTGTGGGGGGGGGGGAATTTTCATCTCATAAGTTAGAATTTACTGAAAAGACTGCCTTTCTTCTATAATTATGTCCAAATAAAAGTAAATGAATGCAGACTTTTTTTTTTCCAGGCTACAAAATCATTATTGGGCCATTGATCTCGATATCTGCTCAAGGCACATTTGGCATCACATACTTTGCAAACGCCAGAAACGACATGTTTTAAAGTATGCACCTTTAAAAGATAATTAATATTTATATTTAATTATGCTCTTCTCAATATTTCTTCGATGTGATAGGCCAGAAGACATCTGAATTGCTACTTCACAAAAGAAATAAATGAGGAGCATTGTTTTATGGGCTGTGAAGGGAATGTAAAATTTGTACTCCTATCAGCAGACCTACTAAAAAATGGAAATTTATGATTTTTGCCCCCCAGAAAAACCTCATTAAGCTCCTTGAAGAAATGGAAACCTCATGAGCAGTAATCAAAGCATATGAAGCCTCCTGAGTGGTTAACAGAACCCACTTCATCAGACAATTCCACTGAGGACGGAGTTGCCCAAGGACATGCTTCTTGCGGAATGTATTATGAATTAAAATTCAGCTGCAGAGAGTGACTGAGCTAGAAAGCTTGAACACTAGGATCCTTCCTGAGAACATATTGGCCTTCCATCATCGTCAAATCCCCCAGGAACCATAAACAAGCAAGAGGCAGACTGATGGGCTCCATTCAGGGCAAATCCATGGACAGAACATTCCAGACAGATAGGCAGTGGAAAGCCCCACTGCTGGAGGTAAAGGCAGCTAGATAATACCACTCCTCAACAAGTCAGTGTGATTTTGAACCACAGTCTGTGTATGTATCAGCTTGGACTAAGCACGCCCTCTCTGTTTCCACCAAGAAGACCACTCATACATGAGCCTAGATACTACTAGCCTGAGGAAGGAACATCCAATAGAAAACATTAAAAATACTTTGATTTTAAGGACATCCTGTAGGATGGTCCAGCTTGAGGCTGCTGTAACAAAGTACCACAAACCAGGGAGCTTAAAACAACAAAACATTGTGTCATAGTTCTAGGGGCTAGAAGTCTGAAATCAAGGCGTTGGCAGGTTGGTGCTCCCGCCGAAATCTCTAGGATGGAGTCCTTCCTTGCCTCTTCTAGCTTGGTATTTGTCAGTAATCCTTGGTGTTCCTTGGCTTAAAGATGCATCACTCCAACCTTTGCTTCTGTGGTCGCCTGGATTTCTTCTCTCCATGTGTCTCTGTCTTCACATGGTGTTTGCTTTTCTTATAAGGATACGAGTCATTTTGGATTAGGGCCCACCCTAATGACCTCGTCTTAACTTGATTACATCTGCTAAGACCCATTTTTCAAATGAAGTCACATCACAGGTACCAATGGTTAAGACCTGATGTACCTTTTAGGAGACACTATTCAACCCACAACGGACCACTTTGGTTGAAGGAGGCTGGAACAATTCATTTAGGTGGATAGGATGCAGACTATGAGAGAATTCACTGCAGAACACAGAGGAAGAGACTTTTAGAAGAGTGTGGCCAATAGCAGTGGATTGATTAAATTAAAACATTAAGTAAAATAAAAACCAGGTATCCATTGGATTGAACAGCAGGGAAGTTTGTGACTATGGAATGATCAGGGCTAGGACCATATTGCAATGGGTAACAGAGTGAGCAGCACATAAGGGCATGAAGACCATGAGTGTAGGTCAGTCTCAGGACATTTAGCTGTGCAGAGATCCGAGACAAGAAAGCTGTGGGAGAGAACACCGATTCCATGCAGGGCTTTAGTGTCAAGAAGCTGGAAGCACATAGCATGTTTTGGCGCTTCTCCATACTGAATGGCCCTTGATTCATTCATACACCTGCCGTGGATGAAAACACTAGCACCTCCCTTTTGGTGGCAACGATTCTATTTGAGAGCATATTGCCCCTGCTTATAATGTGGTAGGCAAGGTGTTTAAAAAGGTGGTTTCAACTGGGAGGGGCTTGTTAAGCATGCTTCAATGAAGACCACGCTTTCCTCTACAGACTGTCCCCAAAACTGACTCTGAGCAGCTAAGTTTGGCTAACTCCGTGACACTTGCTTGTGTCAAGGGCCCAAAAAACTCTCCTGTGATTTGCGGATCACCTGTCTCTATCTGTCTTTCACTACCTGTATCAGTCAGGGTTCCCCAGAGAGAACCAACAGGATATATATGTACGTAAAAAATATTCATTTTAAGAAATTGGCTTAAAGGATTGTGGGGCCCTGGCAAGTCTAAAATTTGGAGGGAAGGTCAGCAGGCTAGGAACTCAGGTAAAGAAGCTGATGCTGCAGTAATAACATTTAGAAAAGCAGCATTAGGATATAGAAATGCAGAAATAGCATTTCTTCTCTGAGAAACCTCAGTTTTTCCTCTTAAAGCCTTCAACTGTTGGGATGAGTGAGTCTCCACCCTCATTATCGAGGGTCCTCTCCTCTACTTAAAGTCAACCGATTATAGATGTTAACCACATTTACAAATACCTTCACAGTGACATCTACATTCATGTTTGATTGAATAACTAGACAAATTATAGTCTAGCTAAGTTGACACATGAAATGAACCATCACCTCCTCCTACAGACCTCTGAGAGGCCACAGCTTCTGAAAAAGCACACCCATTCTGTCCACAGCAATCAGGCTACTTTATTGTTACAGGCTTGGATTTAGATATTTATAGAACAGTATTTTCAGAGAAAAATCTATATGGTAAATGGAGTCAGTAGCCACAAATAAAACTATTTAAGACAACTGGTTCACAGAATTATAGACACTTGCATTCTTTCTAAAACAGAAGTTGAACTATGATGTGCTTTGCTCATTCATGGTATAAAAACACCAGTCCCTGCCTGTGGCAATTAGCTCATTTTCTTATAGTAACACTACCTATTACTATCTGGAGGTGTCATTAACCTCCTTTCTCCTCAGAGGAGAATTTAATACAAGGCAGCTCTGTCTCTCTTACCATTCAGTGGAGCATTTAATTATCAAAGGATCAAAAGCATCTTGTTAGTATGTGGCTGTGCAGTGTGGACTCCGAGGGAATTATGAAGGACAATTTAAGCGTAATTTCCTAAAAGAAAAGGCTGTCAACAAAAAAATTAGAACACAGAAGACGATAACTTCAGAATCATAGCCGCTTATTTCCATATTTCTATCACAGAAAACTCTATTAGTGTAACTTACAACAGGAAAAGCATCCAAAGAAAGCCAGATTGTTTCTCATATGCATGCACTGAACATATGAAAGTGTCACCAAAGGTGCTTACTCGAGAATGCCATATATTGTTATCAGCCTTTAACATTTCAGTTTAGGTCACGTATCAAAAGACTGTGGTAAATGGTGAAACACACACACACGCACACACACGCGTGAGCTTCCCCAAACTCCCGCAATTAAATGAGGTTTAAGATCCTTCACTCCCTAATCATATTCCTTCCACTCGGAAATGATTTTATTATAGCTTCTCTGGAGATTTTTTTGAAATTGAAATGACATAATATGCCAGCAGAAAGATAGAAATTCACAGTTGAATATACAAAGGTGACATTTCTAACTCATCCTTCCAAGACAAAACGAGCTCGCCTTTGTATAAAAGCTTGACGGGTTTGTGCAGGGGCTAAAACAATGCAGACAGCCATTTAACGTGAGCATTGGAGAGAAATCCGAGCGCCGCCTTTTCCTGTTTATATTTCTCATCTCCAACCCGCATATATGATTAAAAGATGTCACTCAATTACATTTCAATTTTTCTGCCAGCTGCATTCATTACAAAATTTCAGAAATGTTCTGGGAAGGATAATTTATTGAACGGATGTTGACTCTGCTGTTAGAAATTGACAAGTACCAGGAGCACATTTTGTTCTCTCTCAGAGTTCATTTATTTCAAAATATTGTAGTTTTGATAAGTGGACTGTGTTTGGGACTTTAGCATGTCATCCAGAGTATAGTAATTCCTTCTTACAGTGATTTAAATGCTTTTATTACTAGGTCTTATCAAGGAAAAAAATGTGGGTTATATTAGTGAAGGGGATTATTTTTTATTACATAAATATTTTATGATATCTATTTTCCATTTCTTGCCCTGACACTTTATTACTACCCACTCTTATTAATTCCATGCTTGATATAAATTAAATGTGAGATTTTGATGTGTGTGGTTGCAAGGCCTTGAGGGCATAAAATCTCTTCTCTAAAATTACAATTACCTAACTTCTCCTAGGATTAATATGCCTAACCACAGTCCCTAAGTTATCCAAGAAAGGGATAATTTGGAAACATAGCAGTAGGCTTCAGATGTGATAACTCATAACCTCCTCTTTATGCAGTTTGTGGGAACTCCAAGAGAGAGTTCACCAAGAAACCTTTTATAAAAAGCTTGGGAAATTGAATACACTCAAACTCTCCACTGTTCAGAGGCCGGTGCTCTTGTCTGGGGAACTCATTACTTGCTGGCACCTCCGCGTGAGGCTAGATTGGGCTTGGGGACCCACACCATGGTTACCACTTGTTAGCAACTCGCAAGAAATGTGGGTATGGCGGCGGAACCAAGCTCTGCCTTCCTTGGGGACTTACTCAGGCCCTCCTCACCTCGGTTATCATCACAAAATTGATTCGACTGCTGTTCTTTTTCTAAGTTTCTCCCCAAAGAGAAAGGATAAACACAAGTAGAAATGCTTAAACCAACAGGATATGATTAAGAACAATGAGGATGACAGAGTCATAGGGTAAAGGGAAAGAACACTGGAAAGACAGGCTAGATCGGATGTCAGAAAGACACGAAGCTGAAAAGTGTGCATGTTTTCTGTAGGCTGTAGTTCCTTAAGTACCTTACAAATGCCTTTTTATGTTATTTGTTTATTTATTTATTTATTTTGTCAATATTTATTTATTTTGAGAGAGAGGGAGCACACACGTGCATTTGGGTGAGCGGGGGAGAGGGAGAGAAAGAATCCCAGGCAGGCTCTACACTCAGCAGGGAACCTGACTGGGGGGGGGGGGGGGCCCAATCTCATGACCTCCAGATCATGACCTGAGCCGAAATCAAGAGTTGGTGGCTTTGGGGCACCTGAATGGCTCAGTGGGTTAAGCGTCCAACTCTTGATTTCAGCTCAGGTCGTGATCTCATGGTTTGTGAGATTGAGCCCTGCATCAGGTTCTGTGCTGACATCCAAGACCCTGCTTGGAATTCTCTCTCTCTCCCTCTCTCTGCCCCTCCGCTGCTCTCTCTCTCTCTTTCTCAAAATAAATAAATAAACTTAAAAAAAAAAAAAAAGAGTTGGTTACTTAACGAACTGAGCCACTCAGGCACCCCATAAATGCCTTTTTAAAGGAAACAATTATCCCAGTGTTAACTTTATGAGATATAGATACATATACATATATATATGTGTGTGTATATATATATATGCACACACATGTATACATATAATATGCGCATATGTAAAACATATGCGCGTATTATATGTATATATGAAAATTCCCCACTCGTGTTCTGCGTGGTTGGCTGAAGCTCATGGTTAACCTTGCATTATCTTCATTATGGGGTCAGGGCTGAAGAAGAAATCCTTTTCTACAATATTGCTGGGCTCATGCCAGAAAGAGAGAAAGAAAGAAAGAAAGAAAGAAAGAAAGAAAGAAAGAAAGAAAGAAAGAAAGAAAGAAAGAAAGAAAGAAAGAAAGGAAGGGGAGGGTGAGATACGTAGTGGCTCTGAAAGCTTCCTCTTGAAAATAGCACATCCACGTTCATTCACATTCTATTTGCTAATCAAGTGGTACAGCCAAATCTAAAGGCAGGAGGGTGGGATGTAGTTTTCCCACAAGGTCTGTGATGTGACCAGATAGTGGCTACATTCTCCCCACACTTTTCTCTACTGGAGCCATTGTACTGAAAACCTGCCTACAAACAGTTTACTGTCACAGCGTTTGGACTTCACATGGATCAAACTCATGACAAATTTCGTCCACTTCTGTTCATTTTTCATTAATGCATGACATTTAAAATCGTATAACTTGGCGCCAATAAGATCGTAAAGAGATCTGCAACACAGACAGTGAAATTTTATGACAGCGATAAGACAGTCGTTTAGATGTTCCGGGATATACTTACACTATTTTTTAAAATGATTTTTTTTTTCGTTGTTATTAAAACACAAAATTCAAAAAGATCCCAGGCAACCTAAACGTGACCTCCCTCTTCCCACAAGAATGTCACCCCAGGGGCCTGGGAACACCGCTATAATGTGGAAGGGAGCCGTTGAAGAATTTCATGCCATCAACTCTTAAAAATCAAATTTATTTTTGAGAAAGATCACGCTTAGGAAACCAATGGGCACCAGTTTGGAGGCATGACAACAAGCTGGGTAAAGATGGGTGAAGGCCTGAACTTAACGGTGGTATGAATAAGATGGAATGAAGGAAACTAAGTGTTTAAATGGCCAGCTATGAAATCTGGAGAAGAAAACGTTGAAGAAGCAGGGAGAGATGAATGGGGGATAAAAGGCTCACCTGAATTCAGGTACATAAAATCTCCATGCCAGTCTCCCAGAGCAAGAGGAACTCATCACAAATAAGTATGTGGGTGGATGATAAGTCACAAAAATCAGAAAGAACACTGAACAGAGTTAAAAAAAAAAAAAACCAGAGTTCCAGTTTCAGCTCTGCCCCTCTCCAGCTTTGTCACCTTGGGGAAACAACAATCTGAGTCTATAAAGAGAAGATTCATGAGCAGTCCTGCCTATGTCACAAGTGTTTCCGATAGCAATACACGAGGAAGCACATGTAAGCAGTTTTACATTCAGTTCAACAAATACTTTTTAAGTATCTACTACACTGAGGGAGGAACTTGGAAATTTGTCAAGTGCTATACAAGTATGTTACAAGTAAATTTTTTTCCCTGTTCCTTCTGTTCCTGGAGCCCGGAAAACCCAATAACAAAGTAATAGAATGGAAAGTTTTGCATGGAACTCATCTGAGCAGGAGCCAGGCACTCTTTCAGCATAAGGTAAGAATGTAAGCTAGAAAAAAAAACTCATACATAGAAGCGTTCTGATTTCCTTTGGAGAGTCTGCTCTTTCCTGTTCCATTACACGCTTAGCGCCTGGGCTTCCACTTGTCCCTGTCAAGCTCATAACAGAAAATGGCCACCCGTGCCAGAGGCTGTGACACAGGAGGATAAAGAAACTTCAGAGGAAGAGAACTGGTCACAAGGCCAAGGGATTGAGCGGAGGAAGCAGAAAAGGAAAGAAGAAATGTGTCAAAGGGGGTGCTTTCTGCTTCTGAATGGGGAGCAGTCAGGTAAGGCACCTGGAGAGTCCAGGAACAGAGGCCCCAGACAACACGTAGATAAGTCAGTATGAGAAGGGACTCCGTACTGGTCAGATTGTTGCTGGAGGCAAAAAACGGCTTGAACATCCTTTGGGGGTCTGTGTGTGTGTTTGCTCAGCTGAGGAAAGGCTTAGCCCGCTGCCTTCACACTTCCTCATCCCAATCACCAGAAGATACCTGGAATCTGACAGGAGAAAAGACCAGGAAGCAAACAAGTCATGTGGGATTAATCACTAGCTGACCAGTGAGACATTCTTCTGAACTTCTCCTTCCCTCCCACCAAGACAAGAAACACAATGTTCATCTTACGCTATTCTTTTAAATCCACCCCTCTGCTGTAGCATGATGGACTCTCCTTAAAGTTCAGAAACCACTAAACATTGACCTGAGCAAAGAACAAAGAGCTTCTTGTGGGAAAGCAGGTCTTAGAACAGCATTATGATTTGTCACTGTTTGATGAGTTTTATCTTCTATATTTTGATTCCTGACTTCCCTGCCATTTTCTGAGGCTTTCAAACTGAAAGTAAATGTGGGTTATTGGCTTCTAAGCCTTGTTAAAGGAAGTATTAAAAGGAACTGTGGTTAAGCTACTGGCCTTCCATCTTACAGAGGGCAATTCAGCTACATACAAGGACACATTGTGGACTTAAAGTAAATCAGATTCAGCAACTTTTTAAAGGTGGATTTGAAATCTGCAATGGTAGCCAGGGAATTAAAACGTTGGAGAATACTGAGGCAGACACAGAAATCATAATATTTATCAAATCTTACGTCACCTTACCCTTCCAGTACAAAAGGTCGCATAATATTATCCTTGAGCAAGAAAGAACGTTGTTCAACATCTGAAATGAAACACCAATATGGCTATACTACTTTGCAGGAGTTTTACAAACATTATTATAACAACAGTGTTCTCTCAAGAACGTTCAGACCACTTTTCCTTTTCTTAGATGGGCAACTTAAAGGACTATCTTCTTCTTCAACACCTTCCAAAGCCTCAAGACACTCCCCCAAATTGTGTAGGTCCTAGTTTATCAGTCCAGAAACTACAAGAACAAAGCTTCTGATTACTATCTGTAATAGCCCATTAGCACCTGTGGTTTCAGGAATGCTTGACATCCCTATGAGGCAAGTAACTCACAAACAGTTATTAGAAGATTGGATTAAGAGAAGTTGAGTGTGTTAACGAATGAGTGGTGAGCAGATCTAGTTGTTACGGTTCCCAGATTGGTATTTTATCTCCTGGGATAAATCACATTGCCAGCATAGAACTCTATTTGAGAAGATCAGATGCTACCACAGTGAATGGAGGTTAATTCTAAGAGGTATCAATTTTAAAGTTGGGTCCTGAAAAAGACATGAAAATATCTAAGTAATCCAATAAATTTAACTAGTGTGGGGCTATTGACTGAATAATATGGCTCTCACTGTAACATGTGTGTATGTTTAACCTCATACATGTGTCCTTTGAAAATCTGTGTAGATATAATTTTTTTAAGTTTATAATTCAAGTTTTATTTTAAACATCCAAGGGGAACTCACCATTGAAAGAAGGAAGCCTCTTTTGCACATGCCTATCCTTTTTAGAACTTGAATCCTCACTCTCTCGTTTGGAGGCTTTAGAGTCTCAGATTTAGTACATTTGTGTTTCCTGATAGCAGGGCTTGCCCAAAGTTTGAATTAATAGGAAAATAATATTTTGTAACAGTTCACGTTTGGCAGATGTATGAGAGCTGAATATATTCATGAAAGGCTTTTACTTGTATTGTAGGCAATGGTATGAGAGCAGTAACTGATACCAAGGCAACATTCTTTTTTCTACTAGATAAAATCTCATAAACATATTTTTAGACCGTGCCCATCTGCTCCCATGGCCTTAAATTGTTAGGCGTGTCTTATATGCATGGGTTGGCTCTCAGAGAGTTATCTCTTTCCCAGATATCTGTCTAATTGGTAGCAGCTGTTAATCAAGCACATTGTCACAAATCCTGTAGTGTAGCATTTATCCTAAAGGTTTGTGGATTTTTACATTTTGAAGAGAAGCCATATGCCTTAGGCAGCATGGAATGGAGTAGATTTCAAGTAATTACATTGAGTCAATGTAATTTGGCCTGAAATATCTGATTTGAATGTTTATGTTGATCAAACTCCCTGGGAAACTGTCAGGGCTTATCAACTTTTGTGCTGTTCACACATAACCTAAGAGGAAACGTCCCTTTAACACTCTGGTTATAGGCCTTGGGAACAGAGAATTGAAACATAGCAGCATGCTGTCAGCGGAAGCTTGGCTTCAGCAGTCTGGGGCTTCAATCCACATTCTATCATTAATTCGTTAAATTACTCAGCCACCTTTCAGTGTCTGGATACACGTAGCGCTGTGCTAGATGCTGGGATACCAAGGTAAGTGAGCCATAATTTAGCCTCAGAGGCTCCCGTCTACTGGCGGACACTTCAATCACTGGGGCACAACAAGACCAGGCTGATGCTCCAAGACACCCAAACCCATAGACCCCTATATCCTCCAAGCCTTCTACCCTAAAATCTGTCAGACCAGGTTGAAACTACCTCAAGTTCAAGGAACCAAAATATCCACCCTTGGGTCCAGCGCCTACCTTCCAATAGGAGACGGTCAGGACCAAACCCATTCAATCTTCTCATCCCAGTTCTTTTCCGTCAATGCCCAAGTCTAAGCTTCCTCCTCCTTTAATCTAGTCTGCAGGCATTACAGTCGCTATAATACTCTGTCCTTCCTTATCCTCAACTTGATAACCTGACCTCTCCCTCCCCTGAGCTCTCTGAGTCCCCTCTCTGTTATCAAACTGCTCCTACCACCTCAACCTACCCTGCAGGGGCTTCCTCCACTTCCTTTCATGAACGGAAAGGTGACACTCGTCAAATATATCCACTTCTACATAGTTCTGTCAAATGAGGCTCTTTACTCTCATACACCAAGCACCCAGGGTTGGTGGTATGCTTTATGCTCCCCCATGCCTTAACCCTTCAACCTCTTAAACATGCATTAACCTCTTAAACATCTCCAACCTCGGTGGCAGACTGCATTTCCCAAAGGTGGCTGTAGCAATATCCCCCATTTCAACTGTCACCTTGCCACGGGGACGGGAACTCCCTCATCCTCAGCAAATGTACATGCATCTGCCTCATCTGCCTTCCCTCTCCTTCTACTTTGGAGTCCATTCTTGTATCCATTCTCTTCTCATTCCTGTATTTTAGGCTTGCCCCCTCTAGTGAATCCTTCCCAATGCCAATAGCATTTACACATTTTCATGTTTGGGGGCACCTGGGTGGCTCAATCAGTTGAGCATCCAACTTTGGCTCAGGTCATGATCTCACTGTTTGTGGGTTTGAGCCCCACATCAGGCTCTGCATTGACAATGCAGTCTGCCTTGGATTCTCTGTTTCCCTCCCTTTCTGACCCTCCCTGACTTGTTCTCTCTCTCTTTCTCTGTCTCTCTGTCTGTCTCTTTCTCTCTCAAAATAAATGAAGTTTTTAAAAAGTCCATGTTTTTGCAAACTTAACAAAAAAAAAGGTACTTGATTGTCCAACCTCAAAGATAGCCTCCCTTATAGCCATGCTTGTCAAGAGTTGTTTATCCTTGTTTTTTCTGTTTCCTCACTTCCTTGCCACTCTGAAGCCAGCCCCATTTGATTTCCATCTTACTGATTCACCAAAAGAGCATTCACTAAGGAAAACACAGACCTCTGTGGTGCTCATTTTTGTAGATATTTTTCAGTCTTTGTTATAAATGGTGCCAGATCTAGGGATATAGTTTTAGGGGTGAAAATAAGGATAGGGATCCTTCAAGGAGAAATCCTGAATACCAAGAGAGACAGGGGGAGGGAGAGGAAAGGAGAAGACCCAGAAAAAAGAACTTCAGAGAAGGCTAACACATGGAAGGGATGAGAAAAAAAAATTCTGAAGAAGACTGAGAAGGCATGGTTACAATATAAGTAGAGATCAATATTATGGAAGCCAAGTGAACAATAATACATGTGTCATTGCTTATATGTATTCATGTAGTGCTCATGTATGACTGAGACTGAGAGGGTCCACTGGATTTAGGAAGTAGGAAGTGGATGGTGACCCAAGCACAACAGAATAATGAAGCAAAAGACTGATTAAAGACAACAGGAGGGGTGGCTGGGTGGCTCAGTGGGTTAAGCATCTGACTCTTGATTTCAGTTCAGATCACGATCTCACAGTTCATGAGGTTCAGCCCCACATTGGGCTCTGTGCTGACAGTGCAGAGACTGCTTGGGATTTTCTCTCTACTCTCTGCCCCTCCCTCACTCTTGCCCTCATAAGCTCTCTCTCTCAAAATAAATAAATAAAAATTAAAGAGGAAAAAAAGAAAAGAAAACAGGAATGGAGACACTCTTTTAAGAAGCTTACCTATAAAAGAAAAAGAGAGCAGGGTGCCTGGGTGGCTCAGTCATTTAAGCATCTGACTCTTGGTTTCGGTGCAGGTCATGGTCTCATGCTTCATGGGTTCGAGCTCCGTATCGGGCTCTGCGCTGAGAGCGTATAGCCTGCTTGGGATTCTCTCTCCCCCCTCCCCCGCCTCTCCCCTGCTCACACTGTCTCTCTTTCAAAATAAATAAATAAACTTAAAAAAAAAAAGAAAGGAGAGAGATGAAGCAGCAACTAGCATTCTCTCTGCACCTGTTTTCAATTCTGTGAAGTAGTGAGAGTAATCACTTACTTGGCGGACTTATTGTGAAGGCTAAATTAGATGAGGAAGAGAAGATGTATGGCATGTAGCATATGCTCCATAAATGATAGCTATTGTTATTACAGGATGAACATGAGAAATAGAGTACATTTGCAGTTGGCAGGAAGAAACTAATGGGGAGGGGTTGAAGATAATGGGTGCAGGAGAGAAACGGTAAAGAGAGGTCCTGTGACCCTACTAAATGAGATCGAGCAGGTAGGTGGAGAGGCTGCCTTGACCAGAAAGAAGGAAATATCATGGCCCCAGACTGAAGAGAAGGGGAGAGGGACAAGTGTGGCTACAGAAGCCTGCCTCTGGAGAGAGAAGAGCCGTGAAACTGAAGTGTGTGACTGAAAACCGGGATCTATTAGGCAAGTACATGGGGAGGTGATCTGCTGATAGTAACCGTGTGGGGGAAGATAAGGGGTGTGAGTAGGATAGAGTAGTTGCCAAAAGGAACAGGACACAGTGCTGACCAAAGACAATTTAAGTAGGTGGGCATTGCTGAGGGGGTCACTGAAACTGGAAACCAGAGATGTGCAATGGCTCCAAACCACACCGCAGTGAGCCTTGTTCTCATTGCCCTGGGTTGATCCATGCATTGCCCATCTTCCACCAGGAAACACAAACTCCCTGAGGTAGGATCTGTGTTGATCTTGGTCACCACTACATCCAGTGACTGTGCAGAGTAGGTGCTCAATAAATACCTATTAAAAGAACAAACAAATTAACGGATATAGAAATGCAAAAGGAAAATCATAAAGTTGTGTGGGTTTTGGATGTGTCAGATGGAAGAATTAGGATGGGAAAGAAGTAAGGGAACACATAGGAAAATTAGGAGAATCTGTGGTGCCTGGGTGGCTCGATCAGTTGAGAGTCTGACTCTTGATTTCAGCTCAGGCTATGATCTCACCGTTTGTGGGTTCGAGCCCTGCATTGGACTCTGCACTGGTAACAGAGAGCCTACTTGGGATTCTCTCTCTTCCTTTCTCTCTGCCCTTCCCCTGCTCACATGCATGCATGCTCTCTCTCTCTCTCAAAATAAATAAATAATCTTTAAAAAGAAAATTATGACAATCACATAAGTGAATCAAACTATTACTGGAGATATTAAATCTAGGACATGTCCAAAGGACTGAAACATTAAAAAGAAATGGAGACCAAAGTCAAAGGACCTGACGGTCAAGGAACTATGAGAACAGAGTGAAGTTTTAGTCATTTTTCTAGCTTTAGTACCATGAAACAGACTGAAAACAAACCATACTGGATATCTCTCCTCCCAGGGTTATTTGTACTCATCTTATCTTCCTGGAGGGTAGGGACTGCACCATACTAATTTTAGGTCAATGGTTTGCACATAGATGGAACTTTGTTGAAGCGAATAAAAGATAAGGGAGAATTGCCTATTCCCCTTCACTCAGACACGCCACGAAGCCAGAACTGTCAATCAAAGGTAATTATATGAAAATCTGTCCCATTCATGTTCCAAGGGAGGCTAGCCAAATGTTAAAAAAATAAGAGATTAGCAATTAATTTAGCAGCAGAGATGATGTCAATGACAGATTGCCTCAAATATCAGTTCTATGATTCCTCCCTTTAAATGACTCTTTGTTAAAGGTGAGATACAAAAAAGACTTCAAAGTTTAAAGTTTTACAAATATCGAATCAAAAAGATACAACTGGGATGAATTATCTCAATTATCAAAGTGCCTGGCCAATTGGTCAGCATATCCTATCCTCTCTCATCCTCAGTTTTCTCATATCTAAAGTAGGGGGATTAACAGTACTATCCCTCCAGGACGTTTGTAAAGACCTTAGCATAGGGCCTGGCACATAGTAAACATTTAAGAAATGAAAGGTATCGCTATATTTATCCATGAGAATGATGCAAATCCCAGGCCTCCTAACCTACCTCCTTATACCCAGTCATCCACAGGGATAGCAACTCAAAAGTTAACTCTGGCCTTCCAGTTCAATATGAGCGATAGAAAATAGGCATTGACTTCTCCTCCCCCAAACCCAATGAATCACAGTAAAGAGGCGTAAGAAGAAATTCCCATGGGGTGCCTGGATGGTTCAGTGAGTTAGGCATCTGACTCTTGATTTTGGCTCAGGTCATGATCTCATGGTTTCTGGAAACGAGCCCCATGTTGGGCTCTGCACTGACCAAATGGAGACTTCTTGGGATTCTCTCTCTCCTCTTGTCTCTCTGCTCCTCCCCCACTTGTGCTCTCTCTCCCTCTCTCAAAATAATTTTTTAAAAAGAAATTCCTGTGTGAAAGCCCTAAAAAAAATGGGAAGGGTGTTAGTTTGCTGGGGTTGCCATAACAACATATCACAAACTGGATGGCATAAACAACAGAAATTTATTTCCTCACAGTTCTAGAAGCTGTAAGTCCAAGTTTGAAGTGGCAATAAGATTGGTCTCTTCTGAGAGCCTCTATTCTTGGCTTGTAGATAAGCATCTTCTCCCTGTGTCTTCACGTGGTCTTAATTCTGTGTCCGGCATGCCCAAATTTCCTCCTCTTACAAAGGCACTGGTCAGATTAGGGCCACTCTAATGACCTCATTTAACCTAAAGAGCTTATTCCCAAATAGAGTCACATTCTGAGGTACTGAAGGTTAGGGCTACAACACATGAATTTAGTGTGGGGACGCAATTCAGTCCATTAAAGGAATACAGGTAAGAAGGAAAAAAAGATATACATAAATTTTTGGAAAACAAAATACAGTTGGAAACCAGATGATGGATAATCCAGAGTGGAGACAGATAAGGGTCAGAGAGGGGGATTCCAGAGGATTCAGAGATAATTGACGGGAGAGAATAATACAAAATAGAATTAAAAAAAAAGATATACAGAAATCAAGGAAAAATATTTTTTTTTTAATTTTTTTTTCAACGTTTATTTATTTTTGGGACAGAGAGAGACAGAGCATGAACGGGGGAGGGGCAGAGAGAGAGGGAGACACAGAATCAGAAACAGGCTCCAGGCTCTGAGCCATCAGCCCAGAGCCCGACGCGGGGCTCGAACTCACGGACCGTGAGATCGTGACCTGGCTGAAGTCGGACGCTTAACCGACTGCGCCACCCAGACGCCCCAAGGAAAAAAATTTTTTAAAAATTGAATGAAAGAAAAAGGAAGGAAACAAACCAGGACAGTCAATAGCGTTCTAACAGGAGTTCCTGAAGATGAGGACAATAAAAGTAAAGGCATGGGGATTATCAGAGAAACAACAGAAGAAAAATCTTCCAAAAGACCAGTCTTCAGACTGAGAAAGTCAGACAGCACTGAACTGAATGGAAGAAAAAGACTCGCAAAACTCCAGGACATCAATCATGATGAAAAAGTTGCCCAAATTTTGAGAAATAAAAATCAAGTTACTCACAAAGGAAAGAGAATCAGGTTAACATGATACTGCCTATCAGCAACCTTGAAGTTTAGTAAAAGAGGGACCAAGGCCTCTAAAGTTTGAAAGAATGGTCTTGAACCTAATATTTGGTATAAATAAATAGAGTTCCCTATGCAGAAAAATTCTAATGGAGTGAAAAAGTGAAATACAGACTTTCAGACATATACATACTCAAAGTCTCCCTCCATGAATCTTTACAAAATAATTTTAACAGACTCTTAACTACAGAGAACAAACTGATGGTTACCAGAGGGGAGGTCTCAGGCAGGGGGGTGATGGGTGAAATACGTGATGGGGAGTAAGGAGGACATTTGTGATGAGCACCAGGTGTTGTATATGAGTGTTGAGTCACTAAATTGTACACCTGAAATTAATATTACACTGTATGTTAACTAACTGGAATTTAAATAAAAGCTTGGAAAATATTGTTTAAAGGTGAGGATGTATTTGTGCAAAACAAAGAATAAAAAGAATAGGCAAAGAGGGGTAGAGGCAGAGAGAACTGTAGGAACATGAATTGCCTGTGTTAGCTATTTTTAAACCCTTAAGTAAATGTAATAAATTAAGATATAGACACTTAACTATATGATTTGAAATTATGAACACTACCAGTAGATTATCTGAAAATAGAAACACATGGAAAAACTAAATTGGGGGCAGAGCAGGATTACTGTTGGTTAGCTAAATTCCTCAATCCCAAACAGGAAGATAATAAAGATAAATGTCTATTATGTGGCATCATGCGGTTAACTACTAAAAGAAAAAGACACACAAATAATCAGAAGAGGTTATCTTTGAACTTGGAAGGATAAATAGAAAATGCAAGAAGGGCCGTGGGTAGGTCAGTATGGGAAGACTTATTTCTATCATCTGCACTATCTGAATTTTATCTCCATGTAAGTGTATTATTTTCATAATAATTAAAAAGGAAACTCTTCTCAAAGATTCCTAAATCTCAAAACCATCCCCCTGAATCACAGTTATATCCACCTTCACTGGGCTTAGGGACATTCTTCAAATAGCTACATGCTCTCCACCTGGAAGAAATGTCATCAACAGTGAAAAACTGGACACTTTATGTTCAGCAGTTTATCTAATACAGCCTTTTCCTAGCTAAGCAATATTTCATAAAATGTTGATTATGGTTCTATTCTCTACCCTATCCCCACTCTTTTTTTATTCCCATCTTTCCTTTTTTTCTGGTCACATTGCTATGAACTCACACATTCTGTGTAATCTAATTATGAAATATCTTCTCACAAAAACTCATTAGCACCTTTAGTCTGCAAAATACATCAAATCTATATCTTTCTAATGATAAAGTTAACAAATGTGATAGTATTTTTTAAGTGCTGTATTTCACACGTATGTGTATGTAAGTCTATGATATAACATAGCTACAATTTCCATCGTAAATGAGTATCAGAGGACTGACTGGAATAACGCTTTTATTCAGGACCTCAAATTGAATCACCACGGCATCACTGTAATTCACTCCCCTCTGCTGAAAGTGGAGGGCAAAGGTTAAGCTTTCAGAGGTCCCTTTGCTCATGTTTGTGCTGGTTCCTCTTGGCCATCTTGCCCAAGAATCTCACTGATAAGGGTCATTTTTCCACTTGCCTATTGTAACACCGTCAGTAAACTTCAACCTCACAGTAAATAAACTGAGGTCTCTCTGTTTCCAATACCCCGAACAACGAACAATTGAACTTTAGACGTAACTGTTCTACTGCTTTTCTCACCGAGAAAGTGCATAAGCAGTAATATAAGACTTTTTCAGTTTTGCCTTATTGTACTAGTTTCCAATTGCTGTTATAACAAATTACCACAAACTTAGAGGCTTAAACAGGGCACATTTATCTTACTGTTCTGTAGATCAGAAGCCAGATATAGGCTCACTAGACTAAAATCAAGATGTCAGCAAGGTTGCATTCCTTTCCGGAAGCTCTGAGGGAGAATCCTTTCCCTTGCCTTTTTTGGCTTCTAGAAGCTGCCCACATTTGTCGATTTATGACTCCCTTCTTCCATCTTCAAAGTCAGCAATGAATGGGTCCTTCTCACATTGTCATCTCTCTGATTCTTCATAGCTGAGAAATGTTTTCCACTTTTAAGAATGCATGTCATTAGGTTGGGCCACCTGGTTAATCCAGGATAATCACTCCTTTTCAAGGTTCTTAACCTTCATCACCCCTTTTGCCTTCTACATAACATATGCACATGCTCTGGGGATTTGGGTATGTATATCTTTGGGGGACCATTATTCTGCCTGCCATTCTTATCAATTGTTATTCTTTGATGCCCTGGACAGATTATTCCTGTAAATGAGAATGAAAGCATGATCTTGATTTAGGGACCAACATTTTAAGTACTTCAAACACTTATCAGAATTACATATTGATAACCAGGACTCTCAGTGAAGGAATCTACAATTCTAAATGGCATAAAAGAAATTCACATACCACACCTGATAACTTACACAAATATAACTTAATAGAGTGTGACTTTGAGTCTATGGATGTCCTTTATAGCAGAGAAGAAATAAACTAGGTTCGTGGCAGGGACTCGGTGCATTAAAGGGGTTGTGGGAGGTGGGAGATTTTACATTCTTTATTTTATTTTTAACACAATTTTTTACTGAGTATAAAATGAATATATGCTCATTTTGAAAAACTTGGGAAATATATAAAGATGTACTAAAAAAAACCAAAAAACAAGAAAACTGTAAATCGTCTCATCTCTTCCAAAATTCTTATTTAGGTTCACATTCAATAGATGACCATGGATAGCACTTGTTGTGACACCACCACCATAATAACATCCCCAGATATCACATTTTCTACATTAACACTAGAGATTATTTATACTCAAATGAAACAACTTTTAAAAGACTGAAGATCACCTTCAGTTGATTCTCTCTGCTTGAAAATCTAGCTTAGTCTAATATCTCAACACCTCCAGAATTGACTTGCCCAAAAAGCAAGCAGTTGGTAAGAATCTTGAAATGTGACCACATCGAGGCTCTTACAACAACAATAATAAAGATTTATGGGGTATTTCTAACGTGCCAGGTGCTGGTCTACATTTATTAACTCATTAAATCTTCACAGCCACCTATCGGGTCAGTGCTATTGCCACTCCCTTTTTACAAATGAGCACAGGGAGACACCCAGAGATTAAGTGCCTACTCAGGTCACTCAGTTAGTATACAGCAGTCCTGGGGCTTCAGACCCCTGCTCGCAACTTCGATTTATTTTTCCAGCATCCCCGAAGCTCCAGGATGTCTTGCTCTTTGCTTCCCATCAATGCATCAGAGACCAGAGAAGATAGATATTAGAAAAACCGCATCTACCTCAAATTACAGAAGGAGAGGTCTTTAATGGTGTCAAAATCCCAATAGCGGCTAACATTAGGAGTCACTGTGGGCCACGTGCTGCCAGATGCTTTATCTCATTGAATTCAAACAACTATTTCATAAGGGAGGAGCTATTATTGACACCATTTCACAGATGAGGAAGTTGAAACTTAAAGAAGTTCAATAACTTGGCCATGGCCACACAGGAGGCAGAACCATGATTCCACCCCAAATCTCAAACTCCCGGGCCTGCCCTGTTAGCCAATGCCTTTTATGTGATTCTGTGCCTGTCCCAGTCCTGTTCCGTAATTTTATGGATAAAGACACAAAAGTCACAGTGATGGACCACTTCAAAATTCAAAATAAAAACCAAAATTAAACTTGACGGCCTGGAGTGATGTACAAAGAGAAGAGAATGGAGATGTCAAGCCATGCCCCAGGGGCCTCAATGTAGTTCACCGTGCTACTGGAACCTATGAGAAGCTGGAATCTAGGAGGGCTACTGAAATATAAAGTCTATCTAAGACAAGATAATTTGACAAAGATAATTTGTAGTTGCAGAGGGAAGGTGTGGAGAAGGGCACAGTCCTAAGCTGGGGAGCAAAACCAGAGATCTGATGGCCCAGTCAGTAGAGCCCTCCCCCAAAATCTGAGCACAAAGAGGCTAGACTGTGTGATATCATCTATGAAAGGAGTCTGAGGAAATGGAGAAGGGGAAATCAAGTAAGTAAACAAAAACAGAAAGGTTACGAGAGCTGATTTCAAATATTTGGAAGACTAGCTATTGTGTATAAGTGGAATTAACTCCAGGGAGGTAGCTTAGGGTCAACAAATATATTTTAAAGAGATTTTGATGAGCAGGTAAATTTGGTTGGGCAGAAGGAAGACCTGCAAACAAAGTTGTTCAAAATGGAAATTGTAGTATTAAGTTCCCTCCTCACCTGGAAGATTCAGCCGCAGGCTTCATGACCACCTGCTGGGAATGACATAGAGGGCCCAGTGAATGTGTGGATTGGGTAGGGGATCAAAGGGGAACCATTTGCTTTAAGTTTATTTTCATCTCCACAGCTCTGTGATTTCATGAAATGGGCACCGGCAACTATAGCTAGGAGGTAAGAAAAAGGAGGCAGGACACCAGTAATGGGAAAACATGAGGGGGACGAGTTTCATAAAGATGGGAAGCTTGATTTCTATCAGTCTTAGGGCTCCTACCCACTATAAGATTTGCAAAGAGTTTTCTGTTGTGGCTTTCATCTGAGAAAAGGAAGGGTTCAGTGTTGTTTCCTAGTTCTCAGGAATTACATTTCTGCCTAATTGTCAACCTGATTATTAGGTTGTAAATATGTTTCTACCTGTATTGTGAAATAAAAGTACATTTTGATGGATGTCAGTAATGAATGGAATATATCGGCCCCAAAACAACTCCAGGCTGTTGGGAGGAATGGAATCTCAGAAAAGGTGGGTGGCCACTGGAGATTTGGAAAGAAATAAAACACCTTCAGAATCCCTGGGATCTGGCCTTTGGAAAGTTGTCAAAATTATACCTTTGAAATGCAAAGATTCTATCAGGGGTTTAGTTTTTGTTCACTTTCAATGACTACAACAAAAATTAAGGCAATGCATTCTTTTATTGAAAGGCTATAATTTGCACTTTATTGTCTGGCATTCTTGATAGTGTATTGACAGTGAAGCCAATCTCACGTGTAAATGTGGCTGTATGCACACCCGGAACACCTTCCACATTGGGAACACATGTAGTTTTGCTCTGCTGAGTAAGTGACCGCATGTTTCTAGGATTTGTCTTGTTGGCAGCTCAGTCTCTATGCTTTGCTAAGTATATATTTCTTTTGTTCAATGTGTGCCACACATTTCTGATTATAACATGGAGCTTAGGCTGCAAAACAAAAATCCCTGCAAATGTTTTGCCATATGGCCTGAGGCCATGCTGAAACATACTTTTATTACAATTTTTTCTACCTTCTTCTTTCGTGGTTTTGGAATCATAGCTTGCTACTAAGTAATTAGCTCAGAAGTCTTATTCTAATTTGTCTTCCTTCTTTGTCTAGATCAGGGGAAATGAATTATATGGAGTATCATTCTGATTCCAGCCAACTTGTGGGTCAGAGAGTCATTGCTGTGATCTTACTTCATGACAAATGACAAATAAAAGGATGCCAGTAAAAAAATGGCACTCATATTTGATGGGATATCACTGCCCCCATTAGATTTTTGGCCATAAAATAGATGAGTACCTCGAGCTATGGTGAAGCTTAAATATAATATACATAAAGTACTTCAAAGCTTGGCACATAGTAAACACTCAATAAAAAAGGCTTATTGCTAAAACCAGCAACTGAGCAAGGTGTCCTTGTTTTACATATTCATAGACTTAATCTCTATCACAGAGCTTATCACGCTAATGTGTTGTGCTCTCTTTATTTATCTGTCTCCCCATGCAACCAGACTTCATGTCTGTATCCCAAGCATATAAATCAATGTAATTTGTTGAACTGCAAATTGTAGAAGACTTGCCTTTGGACTCCTAAATCAATCAACAGTTATGCTGACATCTAACTCCATTGGCTCTCGAAAGATTAGCAATATTTCTTGTTCACATTTTATAAGTATTCTTTTTATTGATGCAATCAAAGCATAAATCAAAGTTTTAAAAATATTTGGATGTAATCATACTCTCACATACATTAATGAAGTAAACTTCACAGTTACAGACTGATTATTCTGGAACTCACAGTACAGTTCTGCAACATAGAGTATATGGTAGTTGACCATGTACATGCAACTATTATGTCAAACCACTGAACCGGACAACAAAAAATCTGAATAACAGACTTCCTTCCTGGTCGGGTCTGGGGAGACCATGGAGACAAAATTCAAAAAAGTCACAGAACCTGGAAAACGACGTACAGGGAAACTAAGAACAAAACCAATGATTCCTTAACCTTAACCTAGGCATTATAGATAACCCAGCCACTAAAAAAATAAATAAATTTCTCTACCAAAGTATTAGAACGCTCAAGAAGAATAAAGAATAAGATCTTACAAAATGTGGCAGATTCAGTATGCAGTGGTGTTAAAGCACGTGGGTAGAGGGGGAATGATTGGGACAAAAAAAAAAACCACATCCTGGTTATGCCAATAAAACCCTAATTCCACTTTCACCATTAGCTCACATGCCATTAAAGATTCTAAAAAATAAGTACATATTTTCTCCAAGTGGATGAGTTTTGACCCAAATTTTTGGGCCACAGCTTTTCTCATTGAGTTCAGATGAAGATCGTTGCCTATTTTGGATAATAATACCATGGTTTCTATCCTGCCACTCTCAACCCTGCCTTAGCAGAAAGACAGAGACCAAATCCTACTTGCCCAGTACCATTACCCAAGTCCTGGTTCATGAAAAGATGTAGGCGAGAAGAATTTTAGCCCAAGTGGACTAACATAAATGTATAATGAGCATCAAAAATATTTTTAAATCAAAAGTTCTCCTAACATTTTTTAAAATCAAACTACCTGTATCATTTATATACGGTCAATCACATGTTATTTAATTGCCTGTCACAAAGAGGAGATTGTGTTCTCAAAATGTAATTTCCAGAGGATTACAAAGTATGGCAAGATGCCAGTCACTGAGTTGGTTCCCCTGTAATAACGAGTAGCAGGCTTGTGATTTTACAAGGACAATTATGCTTCCCAAGGCCAGTCACCTACCCCACAGAAAAGCCTGCCGTTCCCAAGCAGCATCCATAGTTATGCTCTGCTTTGTCAACATATATCCGTTATGCACCCACTGTGCCCTTGATTCTGCCCTGGGCAATGGGGCACACAACTGTGACCAAGACTCAAAAAAATCCTACAACCCAAGTAATGAAATAAACTAAACATAGTTGCAATGCAGAGCAATAAGGACTCTGGTATGAGATAAAAGCACTAAAATAATGTGAAAATTAGTAACTACAGAGCAGCAGAGGATAAACTGAGTCAGCTAGTGAACTGTAGCAGTTATTCAGAAATTAATGCGATTGTCTAAAGGTGTTGAAATTTGCCTGCATATAAAGATCTTAATATTCTTTCACATTCTTCTCACAGGATTGAGGGGATCCTTGAAGCACCTATGTTTCTCTGGCCAAGTGTGGTTAACCACATAACTCAAACCATTAGGTGAGCCTGATGGAGAGGACAGGAAGGAATAGAAATACATTTTTGGAGCAACCTTTAGTTCTTTATTGCTAAAGCAATAAATTGACATCACAGTATAATGATGGTTCACAACTCCCAGTAGGTACTTTCCACACTTCTTCTCCTCTTTAAAACGATAGGACACTCTCTGATTAACTCATTTTTCAGTGGCATATTTAAAAAACAAAGATAGTAAGAGGGGTATGTGACCAAAAGCAACCATAAGAGGATGTCACAGACCTGGAAGAACGGTGTCAAAATATAGGATGCTTTCAGAATTAACTGCATTGAAACTTGAGGAAAACACCAAAGATGATGCATAGAAACTTTTGTTATACTCAAGCACAAAGGATGGAGTGATAAATTTGCTCTTGAGAGATAAGCTGTAGAACAATTACAGGGGAGTGTTAAAATAGAGACACTGAGGGGCGCCTGGGTGGCGCAGTCGGTTAAGCGTCCGACTTCAGCCAGGTCACGATCTCGCGGTCCGTGAGTTCGAGCCCCGCGTCAGGCTCTGGGCTGATGGCTCAGAGCCTGGAGCCTGTTTCCGATTCTGTGTCTCCCTCTCTCTCTGCCCCTCCCCTGTTCATGCTCTGTCTCTCTCTGTCCCAAAAATAAATAAACATTGAAAAAAAAAATTTTTAAAAAATAGAGACACTGATGAATATCTATGTTGCTTCTCTTTTATGAGGATGATGATCTTCAGATGGAAAAGGATAGCACTGGTATCAGCTAAGAAAAGATCACAAGCAGTTGGAGATATTATAAGGGAGTCCCTAACTCCAATGAATATTTCTCAGGGTTTCTAGATGATTAGGAATGATCACCACAGCCCCAGCACATGATTTTTCAAGTACAGAGTATTCTAGGCCAATTTCCCAGGAAGGTGATGTAAAGGTCAGGATTTTGATACAAGTGGTTTATTTTGGAGGTGATGTCAAAAAGCATAGGTAAGGAAGTGAGAAAGAGAGACAGAAATGAGAAAAAAGACAATATAAGATGGGTTAGTAAGCAGGTGATCTCCACAGGCAACTAGGACTTCATTGTGCTAGGGAACACTGTGTGACAGCATGAAAATGTCTCAGAGTAGTCCTATCCAAGGCACAAGGAAGTGGGAAGTTTTCTCTAACTCTAGAAGTTTCTCCTCCTGGGTCATTCACTCTCCACCATTCCAACCTGTCACACTGCCTAAAAGAAAACCTGAATGTAGGGTCATAGGTGTTTGTGGTAAGACTCTACGGGCACACCAGGAATGGGTGAGCGCTGAGGGAATATGAGTGGGACCCCCAACAATGCCTCCTACAAGTGGCAAGGAGAAAATGGGCAAAAAACTAGTAACCAAACAATGTAGACTCAGTTTTCAAAAAGGGAAAGTGGAGTTCTACAACCAATCTTGGAGATTTTGCCAGTATTGTGGGGGTAAAAACATACTGTTACAGGGTCAGTTTGGGGTACCTAAAAGAGGAAGCAGAAGTGATGGGAATCTAACAAGAGACTCATCAGATTAATGTCATATCTCTTTTTTTAACAAGGCCACTAAACTGAGAAGTGAGGGAAATAGGATGAACCAATCTAACTGATGTATGCAGCTCTAAGTTCTTTGAATAACATGAAATTGACCAAGCTGAATCAGAAACTGCCGTAAGCAAATGGTTTACTCAGGATCAGGTGGTAGAACTTCAAAGAATGCAATCTACATAGTATTCTAGGCGAATGGTGCCCCCTGGAACAGAACATAGAATATAATGTGACTAGAGCTATGCAATACCACTGACCCTGTGGCACACAGGTGTAGTGAGAGGACATAAAAGGACGCTCAACATGCAGAGAAAGGCTTCGACCCTTCCCCTGAGATTCTTGCAAATCTGGAGGAGGAGCCAAACAATCTGACCAAGGTTCTCAAGTTTATGCAGCTCCTCTTGCAAGCCCTTTAAGTATGCAAAGCAAGTAGGATGTTCTTCAACATAACAAGACAGAGCTTAACAAATTCAACATTTTCATGCCCATGGGCCTCCATGGATATTAATCTATAGAAAAATCCTTGTGGCATGCCAAAACGTTCCTACCAAGATTTTTATTAATGACTTAGTGTCTCTGTTTATTCTCTCCCTCCCCTCCTCCTCCTATCTCTCTCTCTCTCTCTCTCTCACACACACACACACACACACACACACAACCATCTTACGTGCACAAAATGCTCTCTCACCTGAAGCCAGGTGATACTAAATTTGCAGATCACATACATTTGGGAATTGTGATAGAGACTGAAGGTTAAGCTTCTCAACCTCCATTTCACTTTCCTTCTGTTAAAGATGAAGAACAGTCAAAACAAAGAAACAAAACACCTCTTATAAGTAGGATTCTGGGTGCAAACCGCATTCCACCAATCAGGGATGCCCATGTCGAATTTGGAAGATGGAAATGAAGCACATCCCATTTTCCTACCCCTTTCCATTGTTTCAGTATCCTGTGAGGTCGTGGAGCAGGAGTGTTCCTGCAGCTGTGTTCCAGTGTCTCTTTTACATCCTTCTAGATGTAAGGAGTTGCACATCAGTGGTGGTAGCATCTTTATCCCTGGATCACAGCTAGGGCTCCGTGTTCTTGAATTCATAATTTCAGAGGTGGCCTTAGAGACAACTGTGTAATATTCTTGGAGCTATCTCTAAACACTCAGCTTAGGATCCATTCTTTCCCTCCTTCCAGTAATTTTCCAAGCACCTAACTGTGTGTGTTAAACTTCTTCCTGTTGAAAGTGCCTGGGGAAGTTTCTATCTCCTCCTGCATTGGATACCGACTGACATAGCAGTGTTGATAAATAGTATGTTGAATGACAGAATTAGGGTAAAAGGCAAATATAACATATAGTTGAATAGGGAGAAGTGGAGAAGTTCAGTGCTTAGGTCCAAAAAGTCACTGCACATCTACAGGCTAGAGGAAATATAACTTAGCAGCTTCATGTAAGAAAAGTCAAGAAAGGGGCCACCAAAGATGCTAACATGGTATCAGAAAACAAACAAAGATTAGACATGCTCTACTAGTCTATTCTGGTTAAGACAACACGTAGAGAATAGTGATTAATCTTAGGCATTGTGCTTTAAGAGGGATACAGCCAAAATAGAGATCCTTCAAGGGAGACTAAATAGATTAATTAACCTAAATAATAGATTAAATTAAATCAAGGAAGACCTGAATCTATATCACAGAAAAAAATGCTTGAAGACCATGGGAGAAGTATACCCTGAAGACTAGAAGAGATTTAAGGTGGACCATGATAGACATCTTTAAATATTTACCCGGTTTTCCGGTGAAAGATTCATTAGACTTGCTCTGTACATTTCAAAGGTTTGGAACCAGGACCAACAGAGGGGAGATACGGGAGGCAAGATAAAAGTTCTTCAGTGAGAGATGTCAGAATATGAGAGGACTATTCTGGGAGGCAATGAATTTTCCAACATTTGGAGTATTCAAAAATAACCTGGAGATTCACTTGATGGGGTGACTGTCGGACACACTCAAGCATCAGATGAGTTGCTGGCCCAAGAAAGTAACCTTTGAGGCTTATTCCAAAGCAAATAATTTTTATAGCAAAAATTTTATAAGACTCATCGGATATTCTTATAAAACTCATATATAACCCATATTCTTGGAGATACAAATAACACACACACACACACACACACACACACACACACACACACACACTGAATGGAAGATGTATGGAGGTAGCTGAAAGAGCCCAGGATTCGGAATTAAGTAGGTGCAGGCTCACAGCTAAGCACTGCTGGGCTCCATTGCTTGTTAGTTGGATGACCTTGAACAATTTAAATAATCTCTAATTCTTTGTTTCTTTCTTGGTGGGAAATGATACCTACCTTATGATTTTATTATGAGACTTTAAAAAAATATGCCCTATGCCGGATAAATACAATTGTTACCAAAAAAAGTTGTCTTCTAAGACTTTTTAACTTTTTTTCCTTAATTTTTAACTCTTTCAAACTGCTAGATAGGAATGGATGAGTGAGGGTTTTATAACTATCTAAGTTGAGGTAGTTTCCCCTCAGATTTATAACTTTGCCATAAAGTAGGCAGTATAGCACAATGGTTAATAGTAAAGGCTCATAGTCTATCTGATCTGGGTCTAGATTAGCCTCTTCTTACCATGCAACTACATAGTTCGTAAACAACTGAGAATTCTAGTTCTCTTATCTGTAACATGGTACCAGTACCTAGCTTATAAAATCTGGTAAGGATAAAATCAAATAATTTAAGTAGAGCATTGTGCTCAGTGGGTGCTCCAAAGCCATTCACCAATAAAAAAAATTATGGTATGGGGCGCCTGGGTGGCTCAGTCAGTTGAACTTTGACTTTGGCTCAGGTCATGATCTCGTGGTTTGTGAGTTCGAGCCCCACATTGGGCTCTGTGCTGACAGCTCAGAGCCTGAAACCTGCTGGGTTCTGTGTGTGTGTCTCTCTCTGCCCCTCCCCTGCTCGTGCTCGCTCTCTCTCTCTCTCTCTCAAAAATAAATACATATTAAAAAATTTAAAAAATTATAAAACCATTATGGTGAATAATAGTGATGGTAATGATGAAGACATAAACTATATGGAGCATGAATCTAAAACATTAATGCTGTTGACTTTCTTATCCTTCAACATGTTTATCCTGGATCTATTATAGCATTCCTCATGTGGTGAGATTATTTAGATATTTACCCTTTTTTTTGTAGCTACACCACATTTCACATTGACTTCTAATTGCCTTCATGTTTCATGAAGGTGACAAAGACATACAACCATAACTTAACTTAGCACATACACTGGCTATAGACCCATTTGGGAGGCCAGTATACCAGGAAGGCTAGGAAAACACTATTTTTTACTAGCAGCATTAACTCAATAAACCTCCCAGGGGTGCAATAAAAATGCAGTAGCCAGCGGTCTTAATGAGGACATGCTCAGAGCATAGTGAAATCTTATAATGTGCTCAGTGCCCTGAGGAATCCATAGGAATTTGATTTAGCAACATTAGATTCCAGTTTCTCAAGATATTAGCAAATATGATTTGTAATAACTGGTTCTTATTTTAGTGGATGACATTGCAAATTACAAGTGTTAATATGGCATCGTTTATAATTCAGAGATGTTGCCACAAGAATCTGCCTTTCAGCTGTTGGCATATGTGAGTGGAGTTTGCCTTTGTTAACACAGCACACGCCAAATTTTTCCTTAAGGCCTTTAATCGGTGTGGTGCATCTATCAGGGCATATGAGAAATCCATTTAGGCAAAACAATTTAAAAGGCAACCTCTAGGGGCTCCTGGGTGGCTCAGTTGGTTAAGTGTCCGACTTCGGTTCAGGTCATGATCTCGCAGTCTGTGAGTTCGAGCCCCACGTCGGGCTCTGTGCTGACAGCTCAGAGCTTGGAGCCTGTTTCAGATTCTGTGTCTCCCTCTCTCTCTCTGCCCCTCCCCCACTCGCGCTCTGTCTCTCTCTGTCTCAAAAATAAATAAACGTTTAAAAAAAATTTTTTTAAGTCAACCTCTATTCTATCATTATGACATTTCAAATGAATCTTTGTCTCTTTCACTCCCCAGATATTTTCAACTGGGCCCCTATTTTGCTCTCCACTAACCCCCTAAAACCCCGAGTATTGGAATGGCCTTATAAATTGAAACGGCCAAGAAAAAGAAGTATGAGAAATGTCTTAGCACTTCAAGAACTCCCAGGTTCCACTTCTCAGGAACTTATTATCTTTGAAGTTAGAGGTAATAATAGAAATGATAATCACACTTAAGTGATAATTCATAGGCAATGCCTAGGGATAGCTGGGAGGGAGTACAGAGAAAAAGGAAGGTTTAGGGTGAATATTAGTAACTTCCCCCAGATGAAAGAACATTTATCAGCTATTTCAAAGGCACCAAGATCAATCTAAAAAGAAATCATGATAGAAATGAGCTGAATATGTCCTAATTGGGAACTAACTTAGGGGGAATTTTCAAAGTAATTATCTGGCAAGTATAAAAAAATCTCCTACAGCGTCACTTGAACATAAAAACTAATCACACAGCATGTGGGCCTATCAACTGAGTTAATAGGCAAAAAAAAAAAAAAAAAAAAAAAAAACTGCGCTGAAATACACCATCTAATTGAGAGTCCTACCCACTAGTGGCACTTATTCAGAATATAACTGAGGGACTCAAGCCTAGAAAGTCAGCCCTTCTCAGCAGCCACAACAGATGTGTGACCCACAGCATCTGTACCTCAGGCAGGTTGTATCACGTCTCTGTGCTTCAGTTTCCTCATGTGTTGAAGGAGGTACAAATATAAAGCACACGGTAAAAATACTCAATACTTTTGTTGTTAATTTTATTGTTATCATTTATATTACTGTTGTTACTACTGCAACAACTACTATTTCTACAAATGTAGCCATAGGGAAGCCTCTTGGGCTCTACTGACCTTTTTCACTCACTTCTAACAAGCGTACAGATAGCTATGTAGCAAGCACCTAAAAGAGTATCTGGCGTGTAGTAGGTCCTAACTAAAAAAGTTTTGAGTGAATAAAGGCTTTTGAGTGATCAAAAAGGCCCCCAGTATTTCTTGGAACACATGGATATCAGAACAAAGGCTACATTTCTCAGCCTCTCTTGCAATTAGATACAGCACACTGGAAGGATGAAAGATTGCTAGAGAAGACATGTGTATTATAGCACAAATTAACAAGGCATCTTCTGAACTCAGCAACTTTAGTTTTCACCCTTCCCTATGAAAACCAGACAGAAGAACTCAAATGTAGCAAAGGAGCAATTTCACATACCTCTATAGCCTTTAAGGGAAATCACTGATGTTGATAATAGTGATCCTGAGTTATCACTATATCAGGACAAATTCTCTTTGCCAAGGACACATATACATTTAGTAAAGATTACATGTATATATAATATATACATAAAATATTTAGGAATACAGCTAAAATAAGTCTTAGCATTTAAAAGATAGTAAGGTCTCCCAATAAGAAGTCAGAGACAAAAATATTTAGCAGCAACCCAGTTGGGATCCCTCACTCTTGACAGCTTTGTACTTTTGTTCAAAAAACTCTGTATCACTTTGCTAAAAAAAAAAAAAAAATAGTAATCTTTATCAAGCAATCTAGCATTTTCCACTAATGTCAGATAAAGTGGGTAATATTAAATTTTTTTTCTAGATACAAAATTAAGTAAGCCACTTATTTTGAAGTCTTTTACAAGGTGTTGGAATACCTTGTAAAAGGTATAAATAAAGAAATGCAATCACCAGAAGGTCTGAGAGGTGTATTGACCTCAGTTGGTATTTTATTCATTCCTTCAATAAATAATGACCAATGTGTAAGGCCCTGTGTTAGGTGCAAAGTTTGTACAAGGTGGAAGTCTGTGTTCTCATGAAAGTTATGATTTGGGAAGAAGATGAGATGTCCACTCAGAAGCCACTTTGAGACAGGATACAGTAGATAATGTTGAAGGAGGAAACAGCAAAGACCTATAGAAGACAGAGAGCCAGTGCAGCAGGGAAAAAAGGAAGCATGGATCTTGGGTTTAATTAATTAATGATCCAAGAGCCCCTCAAGGTGAGCCAAAGTTGCCCAACATTCCACTGAGAGCCTAGAGATGATTCATCCTAAAATGTCTTCCAGCAGCAAAATTCTGCCTCTCAAAATTCCCTTTCCTTATCACTAATAGTTTTCAATCTATTACCCCACCTCTGCTTCCTTTATCCTAATTATCTTGCCAATTTATCCCCAAGTGATGGTTCATGAAATTATTTATAATAGCTAAGATTTACAGATTGCCCACGATGTGCCAAGTACTGTTCTAAGTACTCTATATAATATTAACTCACTTAAGTTTTACAATAACACTGTGCATGCAACAGGTACTATTATTATTCTCATTTTATTATTTTTTTAATGTTTACTTATTTTTGAAAGAGAGAAAGAGACAGTGCTTGTGGGGGAGGGGCAGAGAGGGAGACACAGAATCTGAAGCAGGCTCCAGGTTCCAAGCTCTCAGCACAGAGCCCAACGTGGGGCTTGAACTCACGAACCACGAGATCATGACTTGAGCCAAAGTTGAACATTTAACTGACTGAGCCACCCAGGCACCCCA
The DNA here is from genome assembly GCF_007474595.2 of Lynx canadensis. Taxonomy (NCBI): domain Eukaryota; kingdom Metazoa; phylum Chordata; class Mammalia; order Carnivora; family Felidae; genus Lynx; species Lynx canadensis. Next base: position 105,701,673 of record NC_044308.2, on the reverse strand, counting down.
TTCCCATTTTGTAGAAGAGGAAACCAAGTTACAAAATGGCTAAATAACTGTCCCAAGGTTATACGGCTAGTAAATGGTAGCGAATGGACAAAATATCCCCTTATTATATGTCAAACTGAAAAAAAATAAGGTAGCGATTTCTGATAAATATGTCTGATTTTCAAAAATATAATTGTACATGAAAACATATACAATTAAAATTTTTTTAACATTTATTTATTTTTGAGGAAGAGAGACAGAGCATGAGCAGGGGAGGGGCAGAGAGAGAGGGGGAGACACAGAATCTGAAGCAGCCTCAGGCTCTGAGCTATCAGCACAGAGCCCAACGCAGGGCTCGAACCCACAAACCGTGAGATCATGACCTGAGCCTAAGTCAGACGCTTAACCAACTGAGCCCACCCAGGCGCCCCGAAAACACATACAATTTAAAGAACTGTCCTGTATTCTGAGATTATGCTCAAATGTCTAAGCTTTCATGAAATGATAGTCTAAGGAAGTTACACAATCACCATTTTTTTAAACAGACCCATAAAAATCTAAATCCACTGAACCCTCCTTCCTGCTTGGGGAGCAAACCCTGCCCCCTGGTTGCCCCCATCCAGCTCTACTGCAAGTCCTTTCCCTCCCTGCCCTTTCCTTCACTAGCCTTTCATGTTCCCCTGCGAGATGCCGGTTAAAGCATGATCATAATCCGTATTTCCTTCCAGTCCTCCGGGTAGTTGAAACCTGACTCCCATCAGTGGAGCCACTTCCTTGGTTGAGCATACTCCGTACTTTTCAGATTGCTCTTCTGCTATCATTGGACAGGCTCTCCTCCTCACCTTTACCACCCATTCTTCCTCAATCATTATGCCTTCACCTGCTTACTTCTGGTACCCTTTCTCCGTTTCCTCCATGACTTTACCACTGATAATTATGTCCTTCTCCAACCCAAACCCCTGCTACCTGCTACCTATCATCAGTGTCCAGAAAGATGGCCTTTATCACATCTAACCATTAAATAGCCTCCCCAGTTCCGAGAGTATTTACTGTCACTCTACTTTGCTTAACCTTGCCATGTGTGTCCCATGCTGAAAACATGGGGAAAGAAGAAGGTGAGTCTGTCGGATTTGGCAGTTAGCATATCAGTGGTGATATGCTTCCAGAGAGCAGCTATGGTAAAGATGTGGAAACAGATCCCTGGCTGCAGGAGGCTAAGAGGTGAGTGGGGGGCAAGAAAGTGGAGGCCACCATCACTCAAAAAACATCCCTTATTGGAATCCATTTGATCCCATGGCCAAGCACCTTCTCTTTTTAAACCCTATTCCCTTAGCTACACTGACACTAACCTGATTTTCCTCTTCTATCTCTGACAGGTCATTCTCTGCTTTCATTTAATATACAAAACATTTCTTGAACCCCGATTGCATATCAGGCAAGTTGCCAAGCACTGAGGACACCAAAGGCATAGTTCCTTCCCTCGAGTTTTTCAGTCCTAGAAAGGTGATTATTATAGATTCGGTACATTATACCCACCTTTAATGAATAAAATGGGAATAGAGAAGAGGAAAATATTATCTCTAGCAAAGGGCAGGAATGAGGGTCAAAAAAAGCTGCCTAAAGGAGGTGACACCGTCCTGAGTGTTGAAGATGAGGACGTGTCAGCAGCAGTAAATTGTTAGGGAGCTGGCATTACAGCAGATCACACAGTACCAGCAAATGCATAAAAGTGTGGTCTATGTGGGCATCGAAAATAGCTTGGTGTGGTGACAGATACTAGCGGGAGAGTGGTTAAAATATATATATATATATATATATATATATATGCCATTGAGAAGGGTATAATACCACTGGGACCAAATTGTGTAGGATCTAAAAGAGAATGCTTATAATTTGAATTTTACCTTGTAGGCCACGAACAATTACTGAAAGATATTGAGACAGTGACACCGTAACAGCTATGTTTTAGAAAGACAGTTCTAGAAATGGCATGGACGATGAAAAGAAAAAAAGAATGCAGAAATACAACTCAGCTGGTGCAATGTCCTAGGACACATAAGCCCTACCCTGTGTTTCTTCTCCCTTTTTTTTTAAATGTTTATTCATTTTTGAGAGAGAGAGAGAGAGAGAGAGAGAGCGAGAGCGAGCATGAGTGGGGGAGGGGCAGAGAGAGAAGGGGATGGAGGTACCAAAGTGGGGTCTGTGCTGACCACAGGGAGCCCTATACGGGGCTCACAAATTCATGAACCGCGAGATCATGACCCGAGTTGAGGTCGGACGCCCAACTGACTGAGCCACCCAGGTGCCCCACCCTGTGTTTCTTCTTGATTTGCCTCATAGCCTGTCTCAGTGAGAGCTGCGGGAGTAGCTCTGATAATAGAGAAGGAAAAATAATATGAGTCCCCTCAAGGTGATTTAATCACTTCAATCAATGGGACCTGATGACCAATTAAATATAGAAATTTGGAGATCAGGAAGAATCAAGATTGATTGAAAGTTTTAAACTTAGTTGACTAGTGAAATAATTATATTAGCACCCAAGATGTAGAGGTTCTTTGCCAACTCTCCTCCCATGTCCTACTCCAAAAGTTTTCTCTTTTATCTTCTTTTCATTTTCTAAACTCTTTGCATGACATTTCCACATCCTTCGATTGTTCAACTGTCATGTGGATGATGCCCGAGTATTTCCTTATAGCCAGTATCTCGATGGGTTCCAAGCACACTTTCTCAATTTGCGTTCTAGAGACCTCTGGCCGCTTCTCTCACTATGATCACAAGTTAGCTTTCAGATGTGAAACTATCCTCTCCTTACCTTCCAACCAAACCAGCTCCTCCAGGCTTCTCTCTTCTGTGCTTAATACCCTCCCACCCAGCCCTAAACCTCTCAGTAATCCAGTCCCACAACAAGAGTTCGCTGCTGGAACATGTTGAGTAAACCTCGATTCACCCTCCTGTCATCTCTCACCCCCACCCCTCCTTTCCATCCCTCCAGCCAGCTCTTTCCTAAATTAATCCCTCACTTCATCTCACCTCCAGGACTCCCAGCAACACGGGCTTACTGACACATGCTTAAAGCTCCATTTTATTCTGTCTCTGCCCAGGGCAACAGTGTTCAGTGGGGTCCTGACAGTGTCCCCAACCCAGTGATAGACATTTTCATGTTTCATCATTTTAAGGTGCTCCCAAAGCAGTAAGAAAGTAGCATTTCACCAAAGCATCAGTTGTAGCGCTCTTGGGCAAGAGCTGCTTTTCACTTAATTTGTTACTGTGTGTAACACATAAGGCAGGCCCATGTTCCTAGGATAATGCATTTTCTAATCATAGAAGAAAAACGGTTTCATGCACCACCCTCCGGAATGTCTACCCCTGAAACAAAATTTTCTATTCGAATAGATTTTTTTTCTTAATCTTTAAACTAGTTCCACAGCAAGATTCCACTCGCGTCTACACATCAAATTCCTTTCCTGAGATTCCGTTTTCTCAATATGAGCTATTAGACACACCGCAGTAATTGGCAATCATGGGAAAACACTTGCAAACCAGAGCCCATGGGTCCGTTTATTTTCTCTAACACAGTCCTACTAATCGCTCTGTCTCATTAGCAGACTTCTGAGTCCACAACTGACTCCAGGTTGACTCCCCTTCACAAAGGCAGCACAGATGTCCTGTCCCTGCCGCAGGCTGCAGTTTCGCACTGTTCCACGTGAGTGAGATATAGGTCACCAGTAGAAAGTAATTGGATTTCAACCCAGGGAGCCCAAAGTGCCACTTTGGAAAGGCAACCTCTTGCTCGGTCCAAGCGCGCCTCTGAGTCCAACGGCACGGCTTGCCTCTAAGGGAACTTTCCAGTCTCTACCACCCAGACCCGGGAATAAAAGAAAGGAGACTCCTTTCCAGCTGCCTTAGCAGCTCCACTCCACCTGGCTGCAGACTCACAGGCGAGAGTTCCCTGGGCTCAGAGCTCTGGTGAGCAGTCGGGAGGGGCTGTGACTCCACTGCTATGGTTCAGAGATCAGCACAAATGGATGGGGTGCCCTGTCCAAAGAGGACACTTTCGAGAAAGACGTCAAGATGACAAAGTGATACCTGTGACTCAGTCTTCCTGAGCCCCGAGCCCGCGAGCAGAAGCAGCTGACTTCACCATTTTCTGAAAACAAGACAAACTCTAAGCAAGCATCACACTAGCATGCAAGCCTTACAGGAGCTTCTGGTACTGCTCCCCAGCTACAGGTGTGCTTTAATAAGAGAAAAGACACGGGGCACCTGGGTGGCTCAGTCGGTTAAGCAGCCGACTTCAGCTCGGGTCATGATCTCGCGGTTTGTGAGTTTGAGCCCCGTGTTGGGCTCTGTGCTGACAGCTCAGAGCCTGAAACCTGCCTCAGATTCTGTGTCTCCCTCTCTCTCTCTGCCCTTCCCCACTCATGCTCTGTCTCTCCTTCCTTCAAAAATAAATCAACATTTAAAATTTTTTTTTAAAAAATAAGAGAAAAGACAGGAAGATTCTGATTAACTCACATTTTAGGGTCATTTTTAAAGTGACCATTTTTTTACTGCAAAAAGAGTACGTGTTCATTGGAGAAAATACAATAAAGAGAAGATGAAAATAAAACATAAAATAAAATCATTGTGATCCCAAGACCTAGAGATATCTACTACTAATAATAGACGACATTTTCAAGAATATGCCTTCAATCAGTGTATGTGCATGTATGTGCATATATTGCATGCATATGTATGTGTTTTTTTTATTCCCATATATTCTTTTCTCCACCATCCTAAAATGGGATAGTGCTGTACTTAGCATCTTGTAACCAACTTTTCTCACTTAACAGTATATCATAGACATTACCCATATCACTAAAAATTCTCCCATATTGTTTTTAGTGGATGCTTAGTATTCAAAAACAAATTTTACTTTAAAAACATATTTGCATCAACCTAAGGTTACTATTGCTTGCAAGCCATTCATAGGGCAGAACAAAGGGGCTGGTCAGGCATTGCTTCAGTCTGATGGATTCTAATATTTGGAATAGATATTGCTAAACTTCTTCATAACTCTGTACCTCAGACATATTTATATCCAGAGCTCAAGGTCATCAGAGATATTTTATGTCAAGAAAATAGAAATATATAAAGAACTTATAGAACTCAACACCAAAAAATAATCTTACTAAAATTGGTTAGAGGACTTGAATTGACATTTTTCCAAAGACATACAGTTGGCCAACAGACACATGAAAAGATGCTCAACACCACTAATCATCAGAGAAACACAAATCAAATCCACAATGAGATATCACATCACATTTGTCACCATGTCTAAAATAAAAAACACAAGAAACAACAAGTGCAGGCGAGGATGTGGAGAAAAAGGAACTCTCCTGCGCTGTTGGTGGGAATGCAAACTGGTGCAGCCATTGGGGAAAACAGTATGGAGGTTCCTTAAACATTAAAAAGAGAGTTACAATAGGACCCAGTAATTCCACTACTGGGTATTTACCCAAAGAAAACAAAGATGTTATTTCAAAAAGATACAAGCACCTCTATGTTTATTGCAGCATTATTTACAATAGCCAAGATAAAGAAGCAACCCAAGTGTCCATCCATAGATGAATGGGTAAAGATGTGGTATATATATACAATAAAAAAGAATGAAAGCTTGCCATTTGCAACAACATAGATGGACCCAGAGGATATAATGTTCAGTAAAATAAGTCAGAGAAAGACAACTACTCTCTAATTTCACTCATATGTCAAATTTAAGAGCCAAAACAAATGAGCAAACAAAGAAAAAATGAGACAGACAAACAAACAAGCCAGACTCTCAAATGCAGAAAACAAACTAGTGGTTGCCAGAGGGGAGGTGAGAGTGGGGGCTGAAATAGAAAGAGGGAATTAAGAGTACGCTTATATTGATGAGTACTGACAAATGTATAGATTTGTTGAATCAGTATAATATACACCTAAGACTAATACAACAGTATGTTAATTACACTTCAGTTAAAAAATAGACATAATAACGTCTAACTTTTTTTGCATTCAAATATGCCAGGCACTGTGCCAAGCAAGTCCCATGCATTATCTCATTCAATTTCATCAACACTCTTTAATATAAGGAGGACTGTTGTTTTCCATATTTTTCCCATAAAGAAACTGAGACTTAATGAGTTATATGACAGACCTAGCGCTCAGCCCAGTTAATCCAGAGAACTGGACTCATGTATAACTCATCCCATGCTTTTCCGATAAGAATTTCTACTCTCGGGGCACCTGGGTGGCTCAGTTGGTTGAGCAGCCAACTCTTGGTTTCAGCTCAGGTCATGATCTCACAGTTGGTGGGGTGGAGCCCCACGTTGAGCTTTGTGCTGCTGGTGCAGAGTCAGCTTGGGATTCTCTCTCTCCCTCTCTCTCTGCCCCTCCCCTGCTCATATGCACTCTCTCTCAAAACAAATAAATAAATAAACTTTAAAAAAAAAGAATTTCTACTCTCTAAGAAATGAAAGGATAGCCCACGTTAAAATGAACTCCTTATCCCTTCACACAATTTACTCAAAAGGTCATAAAGTGGGAGAAACCATATAATCCTTGTGTCTGTGAAAGGAGTCTTTAACTTTGTGTTTTGAAGCAAATGATAAGAAAAACTGAAATCTTTTGTTCCAAGTGACTTCTAACATTTAAAAATACAGTCTCATGTGTAGATATTTTTAAGAATGATCTCCTTCACCACCTCACACTGCCTTTTAACGAGAGAGCCACCTCTCACATCCTGCGCCCCCAAGCTCAGTACAGGCGACCAACGAAGCCAGGCTCTGCAGGACAGGTAATTTGCAGACAATGGCTGGCTTTCAACACTAGATGATTTCTGCTCACAGAATGACTTTCTAGGTACTACAGAAAAATCTTACTTCTCTGGAGTAAAAGTCACAGACCTTAAATTTCTTTTTTTTTTTTTAACTTATTTGTTTTGACAGAGAGAGAGAGAGAGCATGCACGAATGCGGGCAGAGAGAGAGGGAGAGGGAGAGAATCCTAAGCAGGTTCTGCACCATCAGCAAAGAGCCCAACTCGGGGTTCAAACTCACAAACTGTGAGATCATGACCTGAGCTGAAATCAAGGGTCGGATGCTTAACTGACTGAGCCACCCAGGTGCCCCCCCAGACCTTACATTTCTTAAACACAACCTTTAACATTTGCTTAAAAATTTTTTTTCTTCTCCTGATGATACAGCATAAATTTAAGGACATAGATGTTCGGATCAAGTAGCAGCCCTTAATCTGTAAATAATCTCTCTGGCTTTGTGGCAATCAGGAAAACAGTGGGAAACAGCTGGTTTAAAATGAAAGCGACAACCTATTAGCATTCAGAGAGAAATTATTTCTCTCATCACCTTTACTGGAAGATGCTGTTGCTATGGTAGCTGGTCCCTGCATTCATCCCATATCCAATTGCTGAGATGACAAGGAAGCTGGTCAGGCCAGCTTTTAGGTGACAGCCAGTAAGACCTGTGAGGGAGATTCCTCATACAAACCCAGCCCTTTTCACTGTGGTGAAATGCTGCTTGACTAAGCTTCCCTAACTTGGGTCTTTGGCTAAAACTTAAGTTCTTTAATGTAATTCAACTGGTTAACACTTAACTCACGAACTAGGATATGCCTCAGGGACATTTGAAACGTTTTTCCTTCTATGCTTTGCTCCACAAACTATGTGTGTCTGGGGTATGATATGTTCCTAAGGGATACAAAACACGCTGGACAGAGATAATCTGCAATTGGGTTTACGGCAGGAGTAGGGCCACAGCTGTCCCCTCAACACCTTGGCAGTCAGATTTCAGGCTGAGGCTGAAATGCGGACCACGGGGCTGTTTTCTTACATTTTGCCCTACTCTCAGAAGCCCAGTGAGATTCTCTAGAAGCTCTAAACTCACACTAAAATCACAAATGGGGGTACGTGTGCACTCTGTGGTAGCTACCTTGCCGTAGAACCCATGGAGTGCATTTCTTTATAAGTCTGAACACACAAACACATCTCCGGTGGAAACAGTACGGCAGCCAAATCATTTAATTCTATTTCTTGAAGGAAACCCAAAGGACTGGCTTATCTTGGGTGACCACCTCAGATGGTTCCTGGAGCACCTCAAGATCGTGATGTTTTTAAACCTGTTGCAAGAACAGAGAACCTACATTCATCATCCTGCTGAAATAATAAATGCATAGCTTTTAAAAGTTTCATGTGAGCTGGAAACCAAATGTCCTTCAGGGAACGTTCTCATTCATCAGCAAGCAATTTCCATTCATGACTCGTGCTGTGGTAGGCTTAAGAAGAATGAAAAGGAAGTCCATTTTCAAAATTATACGGTCCTCAAGTGCCCACTGATAGCCCTTTGTCTTCCGTTTCCAGGGGGCCGTGTCTATTCCCTCCCGACTCCAACATGACATAATAGACCCAAGTAATTTCTCTGGGATTTTGCAACTAATATCCCTTGTTAGTCCTGTGCCCAAAATAAAAACATGCTCGTGCTTTGGCCCAATTGCAAGGGAAACTCTCGGCTACTTTGAAAACTTGATGGGCAGAAGAGAGAGTAAGCAGCAACAGAAATAATTGCTTTGGGGTTAATAGTTATCAGCTAGGGAGCCTCTTACATGTGATGTATCACTTGTGATTTGATACGCACAGGTTGGAACAAACTTTTTGATTCCAGATTAAGAAAGCTTTTTGCTTTTTAAAGACATGCTGCTATTGGCCTTTGGCCATTCCAGGAGTCTCTGGAACGCCACTGTCTTACATACTTCCTTCGCTTGAGAGCTTGTCTCTTTTCCTGACTTGCCACACACTGTGTGTATTTTCCCCTACTGGACTCACAATGCAGATTTTAGAATGCCTTTTGTAACCGATGATACTGAAGGACCAAAGAATGCATCTTGTTGTCGGATTTTTTTAAGCCAATACGGGCCAGCCCTGGGCAGTTTTAGAAGAATAAGGATTTTGTTTCCCCAACATTAAATAAAAGTATGGCACTCGGAAAAGAAAACTGCCTCAGGCAGTGGCGTGTGGCAAAGTTCCAACCCACTAAAGCAAGGTTTTGAATAATCTCTACAGTCTTGCAACGCCTCATTTCATATCCTAGAGAGCAGAACAAGTGTCTGTTCGTGGTCCCATGAAGGCCTTCCAGCCCCAGGTTGCAGGGCTTCTCTCCCTGCTAATGACAGACTCTCACACAAACCCACACAAGAGCAGAATAAGCAATGCCAAAGCAACTGATCATGGGGTGCATACGACAGAGCCTAGTGACGTCTACTTTGGGTTTTTTGAGGGGGGGGGTTATTTCTTTTTTTTAGTTTTGAAATTTAAGATAACAAAAATTACATTGTAGAAAATTGGAAAAGACGAATAAACTAAAAGAAAATTTAGAACACTTATAATCCCATTCCACAGAGATAGCATTTAGTGTGTATGCTTCCACAACTTTTCTATTTTTCCTTTTCTCAAGAAAAATGGATTATGATACACCTATTGTTTTTATAAATCTCCTATATGGTGAACACCTTTACACAGCAATAATATTCACCTGTGCTGTTATTTCAATAGTTGTATGGTCCATCTTATAGGATTAAATCACAATTTCTTCAGCCAAATTCTCTGTTGTTGAACCTTGAGTTGCCTGCACAAATACTTTACTGACCATCCTTGAATGTAAATCGTCACGTCCTTGTGATTTGGCTGAGAGGTGATCTTGCCAGATCCAGGGATATGTAAGTTTTTAAGGCTTTTGATATATAGCTTCAAAATGTTTTCCAGAAAATGTCAATTTACCCTCTACCGACAGTGATTCAGAGTATCCTTTTTTCTTCTCTTAATCAAAATCTCACATATCCTAGAGTCAGATAGAAATACTTTTCAGGAGCCCGCACCGTTGCTTTGCTCCGCTGACATTGGTGACCACAATTACAGAGGGCCACAATGAGCTCTCACACCTTACCACATTGCTGTAGCATTCTGCTCTTTTTCAGAGGGAGTAGGTGTGGGACACACCTGCAGACACTGCCCTAGGGCACTCTTCCCACAGGGGCTGCCCAGCACCCCCGTGAGTCATAGAAAGGAACCCCAAGTAGGAACTGGCTTGTCTGTGATCACTCATCTCAGGACAGTGAGCTTGTTGGGTCAAGGTGAATTCCAGTCAAAGGTATAGATCTGATTTCAAAGGTCTCGTGAGCCAAGTTTATATCAGGGGCCGCCCAGGTTCATGGATTCCTGGAGAGGCTATTCCAGACTATTGGGAAAACATGCCTTCCTTAGCCCCTCAGGGGAACTCAGAGGTTCCCCTGAACCAGAGTCAATTGGCTCAGGCTGGTACCCCCAGAGCCCTACAGCTCACCCCCATTTTCCTGTCAAAGCCTTTCTTTGTCAGCTGGATGGGGCGGGTTCCCCCGCCAGTGTACAAATGAGAAGAGTCCATATGCAAGGGTACCTTCTTTAATAATTAAACGTCAAACTCTGTTCTGGGATGGAAAACAGTTATCTAGTATTTCTAGAGTGGGTTACAAATGATACACTTGATTCTCGTTCTTTCATTCACTCATCAAATAATTATCACATGCAGTAGAGACATTAAGAGTACGACCCCTGGAGTCAGACTACCTGGGTTCTAATCCCAGCTGCAGCTCTTATTATGTGAATTTACACAAGCTACTTTTCCTTCTGTGCCTCGGTCTTCTCACGTATAAAATGGAAGTGATACAGGAGAGCATTTCTGTGAAGATTACATTATATTTTTCCTTACTTTGCTTAACTTAGAACTTACATAAAGCAATGTCTGGAACCTAAGGGCTCAATAAATCCCAGGTATTATTGCTCCTACGTACCCAGGGGCTGGCTAGAAACTGGCTAGAGACACGAAGACAAAAATTCCCTGGATTCCCAAGGCTTCCTTTTCAATAGAGAAGGTGATTATGTAAACAAATCATTAGGGCTGCGTGCTAAGTGTGATACTGTAGACGTGAAGAAGGCGCGACAGGACAGGATCGCAGAGAAGGAGTATTTAACTCTGCCTGAGGATGCTGGGGAAAGTTTCTTCTCTCCCCTGGGAGTCTGAGTCTTTAGGGTAGGCTGGAATTTGTCATGCAGAAAAGGGGAGGAAGGGCATTCAGGCAGCACAACTCACGTGAATTCATGGAGAGGAGCTATGCAGGGAGAATTTAGCTGAGTCAGGTGGACTGCATGTGACTTGTTGGTGTGGGGAGAAGGGGAGATGAGCAGGGAAACGTTGGCAGAGATCTATTCGTGAAGTCCCTCCTATTTCATGCTTAAACGGGTTCTCCCTTTATCCTGTAAAGTCTCCCTTTCTCTCACCCTGGGGTCTTGGGAGCATGTGCCAAGATCTTCCAGGCGTCAGAAGCATAGTTCACTCAATAATAGGTATGATAACTTGCATCGTTATTTCCCTATTACAAAAAACCTCAGATATTGTGGAGTGCACTATAATATTTGCATAACTGTTCAAGGAGCTGCATGAAATGTACAACTTGTAGTAGAATGGTTAGGGCTGGCTATATACCTCCAGCCCCCAAGAGCAGGAAGTTTTTCTCCTCTGCCAGTCAGGTCCACCAGAGGAAAAACAGGAAAGATGGCTTGTCTGAGAAAAGCAGAATACAATTCTGTGATGGATCTTGTTCAAAGACAGCTTTGCAAAAGTATTAGGGAACCATAGAAGGATTTGGAGGCGGGCGAGGTGTTACTAGGTAGATTTACCTTGAGAAGGATCACCCTGGCTTCAGGGTAGCTCCAAAATAATAACAACAATAATAATAATAATAATAATAATAATAATAATAAAAACAGAGGCAGAAAGGCCAGTGAGATTATTTTCATAACCAGAACCCAAGATAGCTCCTCCTTTCGTTATTCTCAAATACCCTGCACTTTTCTTACATAGCTGGAACTTTATTCAGTGTATGTGCTCCTCACTGAACTAGAAACCCCATGAAAGAATAAGCTAGACATTTATTGCTACATCCCCAGTGCCCAGTACTATCTCTGGTATATATTAGCTGCTAAATAAATGGTTGTCAAATCAATGTATGAATAAAGAGCACTACATGAAATTGCTGTGAAATTATCCTCAGAGGTCTAAATTTTTCTTTGGAAGAGTCTAAAAAGATAAATGCCTAATTTCATTCATGATTTGATGTTCCTTTTTATTGTTGGAATTTGAACTCATGAAACGATACTTGTTCAGTTCATCTCAGTTTTTTTTTTTAATTTTTTTTAATGTTTATTTATTATTGAGAAACAGAGAGAGACAGAGCATGAGCATGGGAGGGGCAGAGAGAGAGGCAGACACAGAATCTGAAGGAGGCTCCAGGCTCCGAGCTGTCAGCACAGAGCCCGACGCGGGGCCTGAACTCACAAACCACGAGATCATGACCTGAGCCAAAGTTGGCGCTTCACCAACTGAGCCACACAGGCGCCCCTCATCTCAGTTTTATTAATACTATTTGTTGGTTCTAAATATATTATCCTTTTTACAGATGATGGACTGAGAAGCTCAGATTGAGATTAAATACCTTGCCAAGGTCACCCACTCAGTAAGGAAGAAAGAACTTGACCCTGTGCCTGGCAGCTGGAGCCTGTACTCTTACTCACTGTACTAGGCTTTAGACTTAAATGGGCCAACTCGAGAAAGCTTGGTGGAAGCCATGACATTTAATCCGGTTCCCAAACGGAAGGTAAACTTCCACGTTTGAGATGGGGATGGGACATTCCAATTCCAGGGAGCAAACATGAGCAGAATCCGGTGTCTAGAGAATTCCTAGTACCCTGGGAGAAGAGTGAGTAAACCAATGTAGCTTAGATACACAGAAGATGGAGAGAAAGAAAGTCAAAGTAGGGAAATCCAGTTAGTGAAATGGGTTAGATCCAGATGTTGTTAGGCCAATGCAGTCCAGGAGAGAAGTGAGCCACTGCAGGTTTCTGAGCGTGAGAGGGCACTGCCTAAGCTGAATGACATGTGCATTGTTTGAGGCTTGAGCTTTTAAGTTTTTTAAATATTTACTTATTGTTATTACTTTTGCACAGTTTTTTTTAAGTAATCTTTCCCCCAACATGGGGCTCAAATTCACAGCCCTGAGATCAAGAGTCACATGCTCTTATCGACTGAGCCAGCCAGGCACCCCAAGGCTTGAGCTTTTAAAGGTAGCTTTGGGGAAGCCAACTCCTTTTGCTTATCAGTTTCCATACCTGTAAAAGAGCAACATATTAACTCAGTCTTGAGTCCTCATTCCTCAGCTTGCTAGGAATGTAGCCTAGTTAATTACCACAACTTTACTGAAAGTAATTATGATGACAGGTTTTCCTTTCAACTTCGAACTCATCGGTGGATGTAAAAACTAAAATTGCTTTTCTCTGCTGCTTTCTCTGCTTCTGGCTTTTGTGAACCTCTTATTTACTTAAGCCAAGTATTCCTCTAGTTCATGAAATCATACTATGGACGGATGTATCGTTTGTCTCTTCATTACAAGACCAGAAAAAGATGCATCTGGCCTTCTTGGTTTCTAGCCATCATTAGAATCATCTTGGCTCAGGGTCCACAATTTGTTGTGGATCTTAGTGGGAAGGTTTGAAGCTTGCTTCTCATTCTCCAGGTCTTACAGAGTTAAATGAAACGACGTGGGAGTAGGAGCTATCTGGCTCCTTCCATTTGTCCCTCCCTCCCTTTTCCTTAATGTTAGATGTTCATCAGCCTTGCCTTAAAGGAGGTTACAAGCCAAAACTAGCACATAGTTGGGTGAGGTCTGGAACACAGAACCCTAGTCAGGCAAACAGCAACCACCCCCACCCCAGCCCAGAGGATTTCGACATTCACATTCCCACGTCTGAGCATATATGATATGGTTATATCCTAAACATCAAATGTAAGCTATGGAAACAATATGGAAAACACTCCTTGTGTATTCTAAAACATGGTAATTGAAACCAGACTTTGGATCCTTATTTCTTCTAAATCCAGGTGAAAGTTCCTTATCCTCAGAAAGAAATTAATGTGATCAAAGTGTTTTTCTTGGACTTGGAGAATATTGCTCAGACTCCACTCCATCTTGTCTGTTTGAACCCCCTCTGCCCCCACACCCACCTATTTTCTTCCCCTCTTTCACGGGTTTGTTGTCCCTCACTGTGCTGCCTGCCCTACCCTATTCCCACTCACGGCTCCAGGACCTACAGGAACACACAAGGGTTATTTCCTCAGTAGGCTGGGCTTTCAGTAATGTTAAACTGTTTAGTTTGGAGCTGTGGACTGACTTTGTCAAAAGCCATCTGGTGCTGAGACAAAACTGGGGAGAGGAGAACACAGCTAAGATCCGCAAGATGTGTGGCGAACCAAAGCTGTGAGTTTAATGAGGAAAGAAGAGATTAAGGGAGTTCTGGCTTTTTTGGCAAAAGCCCCAGTTGAACACAGGAATGCCCAGAGGCAAAAGCAACTCAACCTACAATAAATTAATAAAACAGCCTATTGATTCCAGCTTTGTTGTCCACACAGTAGACTGAAGCTGCTTCTCAATTTTCAGGAAATATGCGCTCTCGGGCCTCCCAATTTTACACGTAGGCATATGCCCCGTCTCCAGGGACCACAGAGGATGAAGTGCTCTTTGCAGGCCTTTCTCAGCTGTGTAGTAAACTAGCAACGTGTCGCATTTATAGCAAAGTTCCCTTTCTTTTGTGAAAGAATTTTGTACACCCGTCCCACATGAGTTACCAGTGTGTCAGTGGGTTAGTCCATATAAAATCACACTATGAAGAAAAGCTTCTTCATATTGGTTTCACTGGAAATAAACAAGAGAGAAAAATATTCTCTTTTTAAAGATGTTCCCATGAACGAGAAAGTAAATTATCTTCTACAAGTTAACACCCACAACAGTCATTCACCCCCCTTAACCCATCATATAAAATCAAAATATGTTTATTCAAGTGGAATTTCTATTCAAATATTTTTGACATGGAGTTCATCTTGTCATCTCCAAGTCTTTCATTTCTAACTTAAAAAAAAAAAAACTTTAATGACCCCAAACCACAGAGAAAGTGAAAAAACTAGCTGTACTTGATAATAAATAAGTTGATTGCATTCATCTCAAGGCAAAGCAAAGAGAGCCCTAATAGTCTGACAGCCCTAAATAGGCCACTGCACTGGAATTAGAAATGGACAGGTGCATACTGGGTAAACTCACCGTGCGGATTGTTACGTATGTAAGAAAGTCAGGCCATGAACTGGACTCCTGACTTGGTAAGAGTAGAAAGTTGAACAATTTACAGAAGATATGCTAATATAAGACTCAGAGCAGCACTCAATACCAGCTAACACAGAGGAAGAGAGTGATACCCGAAGCAAGCTCTGAACAAAGAGGTGAACACCTGTGTGGGAAAGGAAGAACTTCAGGCACAACAGTAGAAAGGACTATGAATGTTTAAATTTTTTTTTTAAATTTTAATGTTTTTTTTTTTTGAGATAGAGAGAGAGAGACAGAGTGTGAGTGGGGGAGGGGCAGAGAGAGAGAGAGAGACACAGAATCTGAAGCAGGGTCCAGGCTCGGAGCTGTCTGCACAGAGCCTGACGTGGGGCTCAAACCCACAAACTGTGAGATCATGATCTGAGCCGAAGTCTGATGCTTAACCGACTGAACCACCCAGGCGCCCCAAAGATTTGGAGGAATATTTAAAATTTTGTTTAATGTTTATTTGTTTTTTAGAGAGAGAGAGACAGGGAAAGAGAGCGTGAGTGCGGGAGGGGGAGAGAGAGAGAGAGAGAGAGACAGGCAAAGAATCCGAAGCAGGGTCCAGGCTCTGAGCTGTCAGCACATAGCCCGATGCAGGGCTCAAGGTCACAAACTGTGAGATCATGATCTGAGCCAAAGTTGGACATCATGACCTGAGCCAAAGTCGGACGCTTAACAGACTGAGCTGCCCAGGCGCCCCAGGACTATGAATGTTTAGTTGGGCTAAATATTCCTGCTTCCCCATTCCCACAGGGATCTGGAAAGCATCGGGTCAGCAGCAGATGGGAACTCCAAAGGAGAGAAACTGAATAAAGCTGACAACTGAGGTAGGAGGAAGAAGGAGAGATACCAAGAAGGGCAAGGCAGCCCAGGAAAAGAAGCCAGACAGAACAGCCAAGTCTGTTCATTTTGCCTTCCATGAAGGCTTCAGCAGAAGATAAGGAAATCTAAGCCACGTCAGTGAAGGGAGGACAGCAGGAAGGCCTGGGGGGGTGGGGGGTGGGTCATGATGTGGATTCACTCAGCATTGATGAGAGCAGCTCCCCAGAGAGAGATAGTGAGGTAGGAACTCTGGTTATTAATGGAATCGGGATGAACTCAGAGAGTGTCATTTGTAATCGTTTAAATTCCAGGAAACAGAAGAGCTTCAAATCATCAATATAACTAGATTATGTAAAGCCTATTTCAAAGGAAAAGACTAGGTCTAGGAAAATAAATTTGTGGCAATTCTGTTTAGCAGTCCAAGGTCAATGTTTCAGTTCTTCAAAAATGACAACGAAAGTAAGCCATCTGTGCTCAGGTAAAAGGACATTGTGATGTTTTAACGGTTGTGGGAAAGTAAAAACACATTTGGAATTTATGCATGGAGATATGCATGAGAAAAAAATATAGCAAGAGAAGTGGAGTTAAATGCCCATGATGTACTTTTCAATTAGAGGTGGAAAAGGTACAACAAGATAGCCAAAGGCAAGACAGAGGGATAAACAGAAATGGATGGGTGGATGGATGGATGGATGGATGGATGGATAAATAAGCCAAAAGACTAATGGATACAATTAAAAGATAGGGCAATGTGCAGAAAAATCTATTTAGGTATTTTAGGAGATTCAGTTTCCAGTTTTGCATCCTTGTAAAAATAGAATTTTATACAACCTTGGTGATGGCAAAACTAAAACATACTTAGGCAAACGGTCCAATTCACATCAAAACAAGAAGAGGCCTACACAGCTGGGCCAGTTAACACGAATGAATGAACAACTGAGCCAGTAACATTTGCCAAGATGAATTTAGACAAGACTCCAGAGGTTGTAAGAGGAGAAGGCAGACAGGAGGCTTCCGGAAGAAAATGAGAAAAATAAAGGTGGTGAATTTAGGATTTAGGAGTGAGAGTGGAAGGGTCAGAGAGTACAACATTTTAATAAATGCAAGTACAACATTCTAATAACTAAGCTAGCAGGAATTACAGAACTTAGGAAACAAAATAGAGATGCATGGATTCATATTACAGAAGTGAGAGGTGTGTGTGTGTGTGTGTGTGTGTGTGTGTGTTAAGACATGCCAGCCCATGGGCCAGAGAGGTTGCTGGCTGCCAGCCTCTTGAAGCCTTTGCATGTGCTGATGTGCTCACCCAGCTCCAGGGTCTGGCCTTCAGCCTTGCAAAAAGCTGGATTTTGTCAACACTGGGACTGGATCCAAAGCCCAGGCTCACAGAGATATATGAACCCAAATGTCCGTGTATACACGCACAAGGACAGTCTTCCCCACAGACAGTCTCCAGGGGAAAACAAACAACTGGAGTATCGCCTGGTGTAGATGGCACTGGCAAAAGAGAAGTCCTGAGGCACAGAACTAAAACCCCACACTGCGTAGCACATGGATTTGTCACTTGCTCACTACGTGGCCCTGAGCATTTGATTTAATCTCTGTGTCTCAATTTTCTCCTCTGTAAAATGGGCCATTCCGGTTACCTAGTCCTACGTAACAAATCACTAAAATTCAATGACTTTACTCAATAGTCTTTTTTTTTTCTTTCGAATCTGCCATTTGGCAGGACTTGACAGGGACAACTCATATATATAACCCATGGCATTAGTTGGGGTGGCCCAGTGTGGGGCTGTGGGATCCATTTACAAGATGGCAAGTTGGTCCTGACTGTTATTTGGGAGCTCAGTTGGGACTGTGGTCCCAGGATTCAGTTCCTCAATGTGGGCCTTTCCATAGGCTTCTTTCTGAGGCTTCCTTAAACTGTGGTGGCTGAATTCCAAGAGCAAGTGCCCCTCGTGACAGAAAGTAAAAGCTGTTCCTCTCCTAAGGCTCTTGACCAGAAACTGGCACCTGCCATATTCTATTAGCCCAGCAGCCACAGTGCACAGATGCAAAAGGGGCGGGTGTAGGGCCACGCATGCCTCTCAATGGGGAACGTGTCAAAGAACTGTAGGGTAATGCCTTAAAACTGCAAGGGTCTGCCCTCTGGCCACAAATAATTTATATTCTTCTCATATGCAGAATACATGCACCCTTCCAAGACCCCCATCACAGCATCACACTTCTTTTTGTTTTGTTCTATCTCTTTAGGCCAAGCTGGTATTCCACTACAACAATTTTCTGACATTTTGGGTTTTGTATAAATCACATTGGGGTCATTCTATTTGACATAAGCCCTAACCGCAAATCTCTTCAAAATAAGTCCTTCTTTACTTGGGCTCCCCGTGAGGCTGCTATGGAACAAACATCCTTACGATGCTTAGAAGCCTTTTGTTTTTAATGAGGAGCATCTAAGAGGCATCCCTTCAAATCCTTACTGGACCTTTTGTCTGTCTGAAAAATTCTACGAGGCACTGCCTCAGATCTTTCTGAAGTCTTAACAAAGAATTTGATAGTCCCACCCTGGATTTGATCTTTGGCCTGAGGCCCTCGCTTAATTTGAGAATTGCATGCCATCTGGAGAAGCTAGGAGAGAAATGGCTTCGTTTTCAAATCCAGCAAGTCCTGGCTTCTTTATATTTAATAGTTCATTCTTTATCTCCCTATCTCTTCTCATTTTTTAACCATAGACAGTGAGAGGAAACCAGGCAGCACTTCTAATATTCTTCCTGAAAGTCTCCTTAGCTAGAGCACTCAATAGGTACATTTCTTATTTTCCACACTACTTCAGGCAACAGTGTTTCCAAACCTTCTACTGCTGCATAACAAGGATCCCTTTATTCTCGCTTCCAATAACATTTTCCTTAATTTCCTTTCTGCCCTCAACCAGCAGCTTCCTCCAGGCTCTACAGGCTTCTGCCAACACCCTCCTAGAGGCCCAACCACCTTGTACCCTCCACCCGGTCTCAAACCAATTCCACATGTTTTAAGTTTTTGATATACAGAGCCCTCCCTCCAGGTAGCAAAATCATCTTGGTTTCTTATGAATCAATTCATACTTTATTAAAAACTATGTCCTTAGAGAGTAATTGTGATGATCAACTTAACGCCTATAATGTGTTGAGGGCATATAATAAGGACTCGGTAAAGGTTTTCTGTTATTTAAATGCTTTTGATAGATGCTTGATGTATTGCTTGAGAATATTCAATATTGCTATAGAAGACAAGAAAACAAATGGGATGCATGAGACTCAAGATGTTTCAAGTATATGTGTGTGTGCGCATGGAATTTAGTAACTTGGATGACATATTTAGAAATAGGAAACATAAGTAGAGCATAATGAGTGCTCAATATGCTTCACTTACATTTTCTCGATAAAAAGAAAACAATAGGATGGAAGATAAAAGAGATAAAAAGTATGGAAGGACCAAATAACACTTGGTCATGAATATTATAAATATTAGTGTATATTCATGATACATTAAAACAGGAGATATGAGGGGCGCCTGGGTGGCTCAGTTGGTTAAGCGTCCAACTTCGGCTCAGGTCATGATCTCACAGTTCGTGGGTTCAGGCCCTGCGTCGGGCTCTGTGCTGACAGCTCAGAGCCTGGAGCCTGCTTCGGATTCTGTGTCTCCCTCTCTCTCTGCCCCTCCCCCACTCATGCTCTGTCTCTAACTCTCAAATATCAGTAAACATTTAAAAAACAAAACAAAACAAAACATTAGATATGAGACTCCATTCCCGAAGGCTAATTTGATCATCCACTGGTGACATCCATCCTGGTCCCTTGTGTTTTCTGCCCATAGCTGCTCAGTAGACTAATTGATAAGGTACAGTTGTATCTCTCTAATAAAACAAGTGCTTGTCATTGAGCCCAGATACTTTCTTTTTAAAAGATATCTTTTCAACATTTATTTATTTTTGAGAGAGAGAGAGAGAGAGACAGGGTGAGCAGGGGAGAGGCTGAGAGAGGGAGACACAGAACTTGAAACAGTCTCCAGGCTCTGTGCTGTCAGCACAGAGCCCTACATGGGGTTCCAACTCAGGAACTGTGAGATCATGACCTGAGCCAAAGTCGGACGCTTAACTGACTGAACCACCCAGGGGCCCGGAGCCCAGATGCGTTCTTATTGAATCCTCTTACTCAAACCTCAACACTGGTCCTTGTAACCACATCAATAACAGAGAAGGCTGATGTGGCAGAGAGATGGAAAGTCATGTGATCATTGTATAACTCGGGAATTTTGTGGTGTGAGCTTTCCACCATTTCTTTCCCCTGTGTTGTGAGTTGAATTGTGCACCACCAGCCATAAAAGATGTGTTGACGTCCTAGCCCTACGTACCCATGAAGGTGAATCTTTTTTGAAAGTAGGGTCTTTGCAGATGTAATCAAGTAAAGGTGAAGTCATACTAGAGTAAGATGGGCCCTAAATCTCATCACTAGCGTTCTTACAGCAAGACACACAGAAACACACACACAGATAAATAATGTCATGTGTAGATGGAGGCAGAGATTGAAGTGAGGCATTTACAAGAGAAGGGGCATCAAAGGATTGGCAGGAACCAATCGGAGCTAGGAACGGGGGAGGAAGGTCCTCCCCTTGAGCCTTCAGAGGGAGTATGCACCTACCAACATCTTGATTTCAGACTTTCATTTTCCAGAACTATGAGAGGATAAATAAATGTCTGTTGTTTTAAAGCTATCCGGTATGTAGTATTTTGGTATGGCAGCTCTAAGAGACCAAGATACCTTGCTTCTGGCTGTGAGTTTTAAATTGATCTGCGGAAATAAATCGGGTTATTAGAGTTATTAATGTGGTCTGTGGGCCTTTCTGTTTTGTGACTCCTCAGGTAGCCGTGTCGCCATGTGGTAGTATTCTTGGCAGTTGCCATTGCATCAGGACATTTCCCTCACACCAAGTCACATACAGTCACGTCTGCCTTGGACAGTACTTCAGTAGGGGAACTGCCAACTTCTGGCCCCTGCAGTGTTCATGTTTTGTCCTTTTCTAGGGAACTGATTTCCAGCATTTAATATCACCTGGGGATCTTCTTTATTTGATTTTTTATGATAAAATTGAGATGAAACATTGTGTATGTTAAGGTGTACAGTATGTTGATTTCATGTACTTAATTTTGCAAAATGATTACCACGATAAAGTTGGTTAATAACTCCATCACTTCACATAATTATGATTTCTTTGTTTTGGTGAAAGCATTGAAGATCTACTCTCCTAGCAGTTTTCAAGTATATGAAAACATTATTACTAACTATAATCACCATGCTATACTTAGATTCCCTAGAACTTTTTCATTTTATAACTAGAAGTTTGTGCCTTTTGACCAACATCTTCTCACTTTCCCTACTCCCCACCCCCTGGTAAACACCATTCTACTTTCTGTTTTTATGAGTTTGGCTTTTTTAGATTCCACATATACATGAGATCATACAGTATTTATTTTTCTATCTGACTTATTTCACTTAGCGTAATACCCTCAAGGTTCATCCTGTACTGTCACAAATAGCAGGATTTACTTTTTTCTCATGGCTGAAAAATAACCTACTGTGTGTGTGTGTGTGTGTGTGTGTGTGTGTGTGTGTCTCACATCTTTATCCATTCATCCATTGACAGATGCTTAGGTTGTTTCCAAATCTTGGCTATTGTGAATAATGCTGCAATGAACATGGAAGTGCCAGTATCTCTTCAAAATATTGATTTCATTTCATTTGGACATGTGCCCAGAGTGGAATTACTGGATCATAGGGTATTTCTATTTTTAATTTTTTGAGGAAACTCCATACTGTTTTCCATAGTGACTGCACCAATTTATATTTCCACCAACAGTGCATAAGAGTTCCCTGTGGGGGGGAGCTTGTTTAAACATAGATTTCCTCCCCCCAAACTCACACCCACATTAAGTGTCAATTCAGTAGGGGTTGAAGACATTACTGGTGCTCACCCATGTATCTAATTCTCCCCTCCTTCCTGGCATAAGGGACATTATACTTACTACCTCCCCTGGAGTTGGGCAGGGCTACATGACTGGTTCCAGACAATAAAATGTGATCAGAAGTGACATGTGCCACCCACTTAGGCAGAGGCAGTGAGAAACCCTAGTGTATTTCTCCATTCATTCCTCTTGCCCTGTTGCCACAAATGCAAAGTCCTCATGTGAGATGGAGGGGCCCTAAGAACAAAGCAACTTAGGTGAGTGAGTCCCTGAATGGAAGTGGGCTGTTGTAGAGAGTTGCCAGACACGGATCTGAGTTTGGGTTACCAAGAAATAAACTCCTGTTGTATTAAGCCATGAAAATTTCGGCAAAACCTATTTAGTTCTGACTAGTAGATATGAAGTGGGGTCCAGACGTAGGTACCTCAAGGTTTACTTTTTCTGTCCTATAGGTCCATGGACCACATTTTAAGAAACATCCTGTCAGGCTGACCATTTACCATCTTCTACTCATGGTCTTTTTCTAAACTGGGAGCTACGCAGTTTAAATGTTCTTTTGTAATTCTCTTAGAATCATATTACCAACTAGCTTCCTTTCTTTTACTTTCAGATCATTTCCATGCACATTTTGGTTGCTTTCCAAAGCACGTATTCATGGTCTCTTTGTTCTCTCAATTGTTGGAGATTTTGGTAAATTTCTTTTAATCTGATTATTATCTTGTAAGTACATTACCACTACTCCAATATAGTGAAAAGAAAATGCCTGCAGAAAAGGAAATGGAGAAGGAAATAAAGGAAGCATCCAGAAAGGGTAATAGAAGGACAAGTGCGGAAAAAAATTACATGATCATAGCGGATGGAAAGAAGTGAAATATAAAAATTTATCAAGGGTAGATCTTATTTAAGTGTTCTTATCACAAAATAACAACGATAATCAAAATAAAGAGGGCACAAGGAAACTTTTAGAGGTGATGCATATGTTTGCAGCATAGATTGTGATGGTGGTTTCATGTGTGTACTTATCTCCAAATTCAGCAAGTTGTATTTATTAAATAGGTACAACATTTTGTGAGTCAATGATACAATACAGTGGCTTAAAAAAAAAAAAAAAAAAACCTGACAGGTAAAAGATAAGGTGCAAAGAATCAACGAGGGAATAAAAAAAAAAGACAGAGAAAGTGCAAAGAACAACCTAATGGAACAAAAATCACAAAGTCCAACTAATCAAATCCAAGTTACCAAATGTAAACGCTACAGGCCATCGGGACCAAGTAATCATGACAACACTCATCATAGCAGCTGCCAGTTATACAACATTTGCTATATCCAGGCATATATTCTTTTCCTTTCATCCCTACAACATCACAGAGTAAATTTTCTTACCACTAAGATGAAAAATCAGGCTGGAGGACATTCAGTAGTTTATTTAGGGTCACATAAGAGAGTAAATGGCAGAACCAGATTCAAAACCAGTTCTGTCTTGCTCCAAAGCTTTGGGCTTTTCCAGGATATCACAGGGCTTCCCCATAACATAAAGGTTAGAATGGGAAAGCAGGGCTAAATATAAATAAGAAAATGTACCGTAAACGAAAGGCCTAGAACAAGGGCTCCAGAATTCTAGTCAATACAGAAGGGAAATGAGACTGGAGGGCAGATTTATTTCTTTTTCCCCCTTTTTAAACATACAATCTGGAAGCTTAAAAGGCCAAGATTTTTGTGGGAATATGCATAGTCACAGGGATGAATTGGAAAGGGGGAAGGAGAGGGAGGCCCTAGCTTTCATTTCCTACATATAATACTAAAAGCTGCAGTGGCAAGAAGTTTCAAGTGAGATTTTGGAAAAGGTGGGACTGGAAATAAATCAAAGTGGCCCCCAAATCGAAACATTTAGAATCCCTCGATAAGAACAGATAACTTAAAGATTACTTACTTAGCACACATGCTAACCGTCCCCCAGAAAGGCCTTGAGCCCAGGAAGTTTAAGAGCCATAAAAGGAATAAAATCACTTTATTAATGATAAGGAAATAACTGAAAATAATTTATCAAAATGAGGGATATTTTACAGAGGTATATGGCAGGTAATCAAATTACCTTCAAACGAAATACATTTGTAAGAAGAATGATTGAGTTGATGAGAGCCCTCCTGGCTTTGGAAAGGATAAAAGAATGGCAGGACATGTTTAAAAAATGATACAAAGAAACTCAAAGGAAGGAAGAAAGCCAAAGTCTTTTTTAAAAACAAATAAATGCTCCCAGCTGTGGTAATGGCTAATAAAATGCATACAGAAAGGGGAAAGTATGGAAACTGAAGCCAAAAAACAAATAAATGAACAAATAGGAAATGTTGGAGGCAAGGTCGAGGTAATGAGAAATGAAAAAGGAGATCAAGAAAGAGTGAACTATCCTCTTGTGAAGATTTTAGTGTTCAGAGAGAGAGCAGAGAAAATGGTGATGGGTTAAAAGAGAGGCAATGCAATTGGGAGAGAAGTTACGAGACTGGGTTTAAAAGTCAGTCACATGGGGTTCCCTCCCAGCCCCAGGTCTTAGGCAATTTTCTTCTTCTTTTTCTTTTCTTTTTTCTTCTTTTTATTCTCCTTCTCCTCCTCCTCCTCCTCCTCCTTCTTCTTCTTCTTCTTCTTCTTCTTCTTCTTCTTCTTCTTCCTCTTCTTCTACTTTTCTTTTTTTTTTTTTGAAGGAACTTTCTTAACTCTCCATGCCTTAGTTTCTCTTTATGTATAAAATTGGAGACAAGGGAGATTTTTATACTTATATATTACACTTACTAGCCTGGGCTAGAGATGATAAAAAATGAGGAATAAAATGAGATGATACATATGAGCCTTTTAACATGGGGACTGGCTCATCAGGAAGAGTCAATAAATGTTCATGATTGATGATTAATTATTTATGATAACCTTGGAAGATAAAAACCAGCAAATAGCACTGAAGGAGAAACTGCAGACAGAGGAACTGTTTCAAGGGGGAAAACGCACAGAGATGCAGACTCATGTTTGAGAATCAATAAAAAAGAACAACTCTCAAATAATTTATTTAGCAAAGGCAACTCAACAAGTGAGCCTCACTGTTGAATTGTTTATTGATGGGAAAGGATTCCTGGGTCTAGCTGTCTTACTGCTGGGTTCTTAAGAAGACAACTGACAATGTCCAGCATCCTGCCTTCAATGAAGTATGAGAGAAGACTGAAACAAGATCCATGGTGAAATAATGAGGGTTAACAAGAGCTGCTTGAGGAAAGAGGAAACATATTGACAATTTGCGGTCACATCCTAAATGCCCATCAATAAAGGATAGTTAGTTAACTAAGTTATGGTTCGTCTGTATCCTCAGAGATTGCTACAAAGAATATAATGGTTCTGCATGCACTTTTCATGGGATAACTCCTCTATAAGGTGTTTAGTAATAAAGTGCAGAACATTGTGTATATTAAAATGCCCTATTTTAGGAGAATATTTTATATGATTATATGTACATAAATGAATCAGATACACAACAGAGTAGGAAATGGGGCTGGGGTATGGGAGGGACTTTTCCTTTTTATTATTTACCCAGAGGAAGGTGAAATGGTACAGTGGTTAAAAACCCAGGATCTGGGGGCACCTGGGCGGCTCAGTCAGTTGAGGATCCAACTTCAGATCAGGTCATGATCTCTAGGCTTGTGAGTTCGAGCCCCGCATCGGGCTCTCCGCTGTCAGTGCGGAGCCTGCTTCACATCTTCTGTCTCCCTCTCTCTCTGCCCCTTCCTCGCTTGCGCTTTCTCTTTCAAAAATAAATAAATCTTTTAACAAAATGATCTGCACCACTTAAGTAATCCTGGGTAAGTTACTTAACCTCTCTGTGCCTAATTTACCCATCTGTAAAATGAGGACACTAGCTTGATAAGGCTGTCATAAGGATAAAATAAGATCATGAACATTTCATCCAAATAACACTTGGAACAGGGCTTAGCACCTAGAACTCTCCATCATTGTCCGCTGTTGGTGTGACGGCTGCACCTCGGTAATGTTTGCCGTCATGTAACCACAAGCCTAAGTTGCTTCTGTAAATCTTTAAAAAGCCCAAGTGAGGAGAATGGAGAAGATTTATAAAGTTATAAAAATAAAAAGAAGTTTTCTCCATTCTTGAATGTTTATTCCTCTAGGAAAGTGTCAGCGCCACTTTGCTAAGTTTTCCACAAAATCTTGTATTTTACTTGGCACTGTATTAAATTTTTGGATTTGTTGAGGGAGAACAGACACTCTCACACTGTTGAGCCTTCATATCCAAGATCAGGGCATGCCTTCAAGTTTTTCTTACATTCTCAGTATACTTATTTTTTTTTCTTTATTTGGGTCTGCAGATTTCTTAGGTTTGTTGCAAAATTCTTTTTTATGTTAACATTGTAAATGGGATCTTTTCTTCCATTATTTCATCTTACTTGATGTTGTTTATATATAGGAAAGCTATGAGGGGGATGAGCCCTATCAGATAAAATGTATTAAAAGGACTATAATAATTAAAAACAGTTTGGTTCTGAAGAGGAAATGAGAAGAGCAAAGGATAGAATAGGGAATCCAGAAATAGACTCTAATTTATACGGGAATTTAGCATATTCAAATCAAAATGAGAAAAATGAGTTAACCTGTAAATCACAATGCAAAACTAGCTAACACTTAGGAATACATAAATGCCTTCCTCATTCTTTTTACCAAGCAAATTCAAATTAATATGAGGGGTTTTTTTTTAACTAAAACTATAAAATTAATCTTTGATTTAAAAACATCAATTTAGTATAGGAATAGAAGAAAGCATAGATGAATTTATAATCTTAGAATAAGAAATGATTTCTAGGTAATACATATAAAGCCTAGACACCATAAAGGAAATTAAAATATTTACGTGGTCAACTTCATCCAAATATCTGTTTAGAAAAAAATACGCATCATAAATAAAGTCAAATGACAACAAACCAAAAATATATTTTTGGTGGATATTAAAAGGGCCAATTTCTACAATTCCTTAATTCATGCAAATCAATTAGGAAAAAAATCTGACAACCGAACTGAAAAATAAAATGAATGAAGACCATCAGCTCATGAACACGGTTGGTAGAGATGAAGTAGAACTTCATAACCACCAGGAGCAAATCCAAGCGTACAAACAAGTCCCAACAATCAGGCAGGACCTCAGGGAGGACAGAGGGGATCGAGGACCAGACATCTCACTTGGCAGGACACAGAGCATGGATTGTTCATGGGCCCAACAAGTCCATAAGCTGCAACCCACACCTTTTCTGTGTTTTTTTTTTTACTGGGATGATCATTTGGAATGGCTTTCATGTCAGCATAGTATGGTAAGTCAAACTCACATGGATGAGCTAGGTGTGAACAATAATGAATTACTTTACTGTCAGGAATGACTTTTTAGTTTGGTGTTCTCAAGTCGCAACTTTATTTATTTTTTTTTAACATTTATTTATTTTTGAGACAGAGAGAGACAGAGCATGAACGGGGAGGGTCAGAGAGAGGGAGACACAGAATCTGAAACAGGCTCCAGGCTCTGAGCTGTCCGCACAGAGCCCGACACGGGGCTCGAACTCACGGACGGCGAGATCATGACCTGAGCGGAAGTCGGCCGCTTAACCGACTGAGCCACCCAGGCACCCCTCAAGTTGCAACTTTAAAAAGAACTGTATCTTGGTGTCCTGGTCACCTAAACCTGATTGAGTTTCATCCTTCCTGTAGCCTTCTGTCCTCAAGTGTTCCATCTCATGCGCGGAAATGTTACGTTAACAGTTTTGTAATGTAATATGTTCTGAGTAGGGTCTCTGCTGAAGTGCAGTTATTCTTCCTGAAACCTCTTAAGGTTTTTTGAATGTCCCGATTCTCTTGTGTGACACTTTTTCTTTTCAGTATAGGTTGCCCCTGGTGTTTCTACGTACTAGATTTTCCGTTTCTTTTCTAGATCCTTCACCTTCAGATAGGACTGTGGCACATCTGTCACAATAGCCTTTAAATTTTTTTTTTAATGTTGATTTATTTTTGCAACAGAGAGAGAGAGAGCAAGAGGGAGAGGGGCGGGGAGAGAAGGGGACAGAGGATTCCAAGCCGGCTCTGGGCTGACAGAGTCTCAAACCCACGAACCGTTAGATCATGACCTGAGCCGAAGTCGGAGGCTTAATGGACTGAACCACCCAGGCACCCCTGTCACAATAACCTTTTCTTGTGTGATCTGTCTGTGTTATTTGAAAATCTTTCTCTTAGGGGACCACCACCTTCCTTCTCCCAGTCTTTGGGCATGGAAGCTTGTTCTCCAATAACCGATTATACTCCATCTTCTTAAAATTGAGACTTGAAAGCACAAAACTGTAAAATAATTCCAAAGGAAAATAATTCTGCCAGCATTCTCTGTTCCCTGTGAGAACCTACCACCTGATGTTCTGGCTCCTCTCTTAAAGGCTAATGGACTGAGTGTCTCTGCCATTAGCAACTCAGGAATCTAACACAAAGGAGCAGGTCAGTTGCCCTCCTGTTTAGTTACATTTAGTTGCATTTAAAAGAAAACAACTAAATAAAAGAACTCTTCCTGCA
This sequence comes from Lynx canadensis, assembly GCF_007474595.2. Lineage (NCBI taxonomy): Eukaryota > Metazoa > Chordata > Mammalia > Carnivora > Felidae > Lynx > Lynx canadensis. The sequence continues at coordinate 105,673,026 of NC_044308.2, read as the reverse complement.
GGGATCTTTCTATTTCCCACAGTAAGGAAAGAGATTCACCATGCGAATACTAAGATACGCAAATAACCTAAGGATTGTTAATATCCACAATGGCCATCTTTTTGGTAATTATATAAATATAATTAAACATGTAATTTATACATATCTATAGCCTCTGTACATGTCAGATAGTCACAAAATATATTTTATAAGTTTTATAATTATATATGTATGTATGCATATATATACATATGTATATATATGTATATATATACGTATATATAACATATTTGTATGTAGTAATAGTATATAGAGAGAGACATGTTATAACATCTAACACTTAATGGAACATTTAGTCTGTGATGGATGCTGTCGAGTACTTTATATATACTGTCTTAATCCTCTCCATTACTTGATTAGATTAGAACTATTGTAATCACCACCTGTGGTTGATTTAAAAGGCCCACAAATTCTTTGACTCTCCTCCCATTGAGAGGGGAGGTCTAAAACCCCTCCCTTGAATCTAGGCAGGCTCCGAGACTGCTTTGGCCAGTAGTTTGTGGAAGAAGTGATGCAGTGCCAGTTTCCAGGCCCAAACCTCAAGAGTTGCCCTTTCCCACCTCACGTAGGCTCCCTCTCAGAGCCCTGGGCTGCCACTGTAAAAGCCGAACTACCCTGCAGAAGATACCACCCGGAGAGGCTCTGAGCCCATCTGGAGAGAGAAAGGGGCACAGCACTCCCTTCTGGTCCCCCCCCCCCGAGGTGCCAGACCCTAAGGGAATTCTTCTTGGAGCCCCTAGACCAAAGCAGCTGCCAACTGAATACCACCAAATGACCCAGTCAATGCCACATGGAGTGGAAGAATTGTCAGTAGAGCTCTCCCTAAAATTAACTAGCTCACAAGATCATGAGCTTTAATAAAATGGCCATTGCTTTAGGCCACTAAATGTTGGGGTAATTTGTAATAATACAGCAAGAGACGACTGGGATTCCATATCCCAGATGCAGAAGCAAAACCACAGTGAGTGAGGTAGGAGGTTCTGAATCACATGCCTCGTTAACAGTGCAGCTGAAATTCCAACTCGGGCAGCCTGCCTCAAAAGCCTATAATCTCAGCCACTCAACTGAATTCTTTTAAAATTATAATTAACTCTTGGAGATAGGGCATCTATAACATCTTGATTCTTCTTAGCATCTAGTCTAATTCCAATCTAATGAAGAATTTGTGCCAAAGGCATATATCCTCTCTGCATTCACAGTTACCTATTTATGCTTATTTTCACACCCTTCTGAATTTTAAAATGTGATGATTTTCTCCCACAGATTTGCCTGTGTTTATTTTAAGAGGGTAGGATAGAGATCCTCATCTCTCTTTCGCCCTCGGCATAGATCATATCAGCAGTGCCGCTTAATACCAAAGGGCAGGCTAATTCTGGGACTCAGGAAGTTGATTTCTATAGTATTAAATGCGGCTTAATTTTCCAAGGAGACAGAGACTCTGAGGTCTTGGTAGTTTCCCCGATAAGCTATCATCCCATCTATTTTATATTAGAATGTATTGTTTACTGAAAAGGGTTAGGAATGGGGCAAAAAGGAGCCTCGGTAGCAACTCCTTGACAGGCAAATAGATCTGTACCTGCAGCCTTTCTGGAGCCGAAAAGGTCAGGGGTCGAGGACCCAGAGGTACTGATGAAATCAAGGCCCTTAAGCTAATTAAACACTTCAGCAATATGCACTGTAGTGTAGATACTGTTGTTTCCACCACAGGATAAATAACATGATACACCACATCAAGGAAAGCAGATTCTCTGTGCAGGTGTCATCCTCTGATCACAACAAATAGGAATAATCAACAAAGCCTAGATGTACGTTTTTTGGCGTCACTCCCAAAACATTTTGATTTCCGCTTCCCAAGGACTAACCCCATGGTGAAAAAGAGCCCAACAGCGATAGGCACACGATTATCAACATTTCCTAGAGCTTAAAACATAAAGTTAGGAAGCAAGCACAAAACACTTCTAGGCACTCCAATGATTCTTGTTAGATTTGACTTTCTGAGGTTACACTTTAGAAAAATCTAGAAAAAAAACAACATAGAATTCTGAGATTTTAGAGATCAATTGGCCAACTGGCTCATTAATAAAAGTAAGATCACAATGTAATTTTATTTTCTTCCCTTGGCTTCCAATAAAAGTAAAACCACAATGAAAAACAATGGTCCTATGTCCCAGTACTGTTCTAAGCATTTTATATTGACTAGGACATTTATCTTCACAACCACTCTATGAGGTGATTATAATTATCCTTTTTATAGATGAGGAAACCAAGACTTAGGTTAAGTGACTTGCTAAGATCATACAGACAGGAAGTCAGGGAGTCTGGACTTAAACCTAAGTTAACAGTTTACAGTTTACAGCATACAGTCAAATATTTTCTTCCGTTATATCCAGCTGTTCATGACTGACCATAAATTAGGTTGAATATTTTTACTCTTTTTTTCTTTCCAGCACTATCCCAACTTCTTAATTTAGAAATCAGAACAGTTCCTTTTATTTAATTTTTTTTAACATTTATTTATTTTTGAGAGACAGAGAGAGCACAAGTAGGGGAGGGGCAGAAAGAGGGAAACACAGAATCTGAAGCAGCCTCCAGGCTCCGAGCTGCCAGCACAGAGCCTGACACAGGGCTTGAACTCACGAACTGTGAGATCATGACCTGAGCCGAAATTGGACCCTTAACCGACTGAGCCACCCAGGCGCCCCCGAACAGCTCTACTTTTATTCGCTTTTATACGTAAGATTGAGAAGTATCTTTATTTTTCAATTAGAGCTCAATAAAGCTGGGGAAAAAACCCAGACAAATCCCAATTGAGAAACATTCTACAAAATACATGACCGATATTCCTCAAAATTATCAAGGTTATTAAAAACAAGGAAACCTGAGAAACTGTCACAGTCAAGAGTTGCCTAAGACATGGAGATTAAATGTAATGAGATGTCCTGGGACAGAAAAAGGACATTAGAGAAAAACAAACACATTATGGACTTTGGTTAATAATAATAATGATATTGGTTCATTAATTTTGGCAATATCCTGCTAACATATTATTAATAGGGAGAAGTAGTTGTGGGGTATTCTCTCTCTGCTATCTTCATAATTTTTCTGCAAACCTAAAACTATTTTAAAATGAAGCTTATTTTTTCAGAAAAGAAATATATACTTGATTTTTTAAAAACTCCTTGAAAATCACTTTTTTAAATGTTTACTTATTTATATGGTAGGGGAGGCGTAAAGAGAAAGAGGGGGAGGGAGAACCCCAAGCAGGCTCTGTGCTGTCAGTGGGCTGGAACTCATGAGCTATGAGATCATGACCTGAGCCAAAATCAAGAGTCAGACCCGTAACCGACTGAGCCACCCAGGTGCCCCTGAAAATCACTGCTTTAATCTAACCATTGCTTAGTTCTGTGAAGCAGCAGAAGTGCCCAGTGGTTTCTAGACCTGCCCACACAGAACTGGGGCGTGCACCGAGTCCAGAACCAGAGTTCCTCCCTGGTGTACAATCAAATGTTTCTTCTGCTCTAGCCAGGAGGTATTCTTGACTAACCATAAATCAGATTGAATATTTTTACATTTTTCCTTCCATGTTATCTTTCTCTCTATATAAAAACACACCACTGGTGGGGGAAAGGAGCATTATTTTAACCCGCTTCCACTTCTAAAAAGGAAGACCCCATGAGAATGTTAATGCCTTGAATTTAAGCACATGACATTCCCACAACTAGTCTGGGGCCGGGAGGAATTGAGCATCCACGAATCTTGGGCTACCCATAGGACACCAGCAATGGTAAAAAAAAAAAAAAAAAAAAAAAAAAAAAAAAAAAAAAAAAAAAAAAAAAACAAAACTATTTGCAATAAATATAAGCAAACTAAAGAAATAAAATCAAGGAAAGTACATTAATGCTATTAAATTCTCACTGAAAACAGTTGCCTGCTGACGACAGAGCCTGAGGTCTGCTCTCTCTTTTCATAAGAAAAGGAGATTGTAGGGGTGCCTGTGTGGCTCCATTGGTTGAGCATCCAACTCTTGATTTCAGCTTGGGTCATGATCCTGAGGTTGTGGGACCAAGCCTGGCATTGGGTTCCATGTTGAGCATGGAAACTGCCTGGGATATTCTCTCTTTCTTTCTCTTTCTCTCTCCCTCTCATCCTCTGCCCCTCTCCCTTACTCACATGTTCTCGCTCTCTAAAAAAAAAAAAAAAAAAAAAAAAAAAAGACAGAAAGGAAAGGAAAGAAAAGGAGATTATAGAAAGATGTTAAAGACGTTCCTTTCTTAATAACTGAATAATGGTAATAAAGTTCCTTTCTTAATAACTGAATAATAGTAATACACTTTTTTTTTCTTTCAGTAAACAAAGCCAATCATGGTCCTTTCATTGTTGCTTCCTCACAGAGGAATTTTTACTGTTGTAACAGGTTCAGCAGTCTTCCAGAGATAAATTATGATGGGGAAAAAAATTACCTCTTAGTCTTCTTGAAAATGACAGAGCAAACCAGTGAGTAGGAAGAGAAGAGGAAAAATACAAATACATTTTATGTCGTAAGAACCGAAAACTGCACTGAACATCACATGATAACGGTGCACCCAGCCCATCCTAGGCTGCTCAAGCCTAGAACTGTGAAGCAAACGCCTTTCTGCATGTCTCCATGACTGCCAAAATCTGGCGTGTGTAGTGGATACCTCCATAACCGGCCTAAATCTCTACCCAGAACCCTGGGCAGCTGGCAAGAGCCAACCTAGATCTCAAGTTCAAACAGTTCCTTTTTTCTATGACAACGCAGAGCTACAAGAGTTAGATCGGAGGAAGGTGGCTACCAGCCTTGATTCCAAGGGGCACCAGTGGTGATCAAAGACTAGCCCTGCAGCACACAGACAGAGGAGATTCGCATGCCTGTGTACACATGAGGCAAAATAACGACGAGAGGGCTTTCCACTTAGGGTCCACAAACTATTCAAGGTCTGCTGTGAAGTTTATATGCCCGGTTATAAACGAGAAAAATTCCACACATTCGTTTTTCAAACTTTGGTCTTGGTAGAACATATATTTCAGAGTATAGTACGAAGTGTGCACATCGGTGAAAAAGAAAAATAACATAGTCAACCAAAAAATGAGTGTGGAATCCACTTTATCAGCACTTTAAACGCAGTTCTTAAAATAATATCTAAATAGAGGCTTTCCATGCCAAAGTGGAGACAGATGTGCTTTAATATAATATCCCGATGTTTGTCTATTTCCCGATGACCCTTAGACTTCTAGGGTGGGCTCCTATTTTCTCTTTTGAAACAGATGTTGGTAAATGTCTACTCCTAAAACCAAAAATTCTGATCTACAGAGAGTCCAACCAGTTTTTTTCTTCTTTCTCTCAAATTTGCCTCAGCCAGATCACATTCTTTGTCTGCAGCTATGACTAATAGACTGTAATCGGAAAATAAAGTAGGAATACCTTGATAATTCAGGACGAAAGCTTTCGTTTCAAACATTCAAAATGTGCTAACCTAAACACAGTTCCAGTGACAACTCAGGAAAAGTGTAATTTTCCCCTTTACCTCCTAAAACTGGATATCCAGTAAATGTAATTTTATACAGTCAAACATATAATTACTGTGCTAACCAAATGTTGCCTAGCAAAAAGCCTATTAAAGCATTAATCAATAAGAATGGCTTAAAGCTAACATATTACAGCTTCAGCATAAGCATTGTTAGCCTCGACAGGACACTAACACGGCAGTTTGTCTCTAAATTACTATTTCTTAAATGCTTGAAAACACTTTGGTTCTCTTCAATAGACAATCATTTCCTTTGAACTTTGTTCATAGTCTTGTTAACAGGCTTTTATTTTCCTCCAAACAACATTTGCAAAAAAAAAAAAAAAAAAAAAAGCCAACTTCATGACCCCAGTAAAAATATCACAAATTCTAATTACTCAACTACAAATCAAGGCAATTTTACTATAATGTCTTTATGGTGCTTTCTTAGAAAATTATTAATAAATCAAATTCTTTTTTTTAAAAAAAAATCCACCAGGAGCTCATTAAAAGAAACCTTTGATCAATCCAAGAATTTCTGACAACACTGATAATTATCTTCTGATGGACTTGTTTTGTGAGTTCAGACATTTAGCAATGGATTATTTTAAAAAGGTCACACCTGTAATTTTGGCTCATCAAGATACCATACATTTCTCTGTTTCCTTTTAAAGTAAGCCTTATTTATTTTATTTTTTGAGTTTATTTATTTATTTTGAGAGAGTTGAGAGAGAGCGCAAGCAGGGGAGGGGCAGAGAGAGAGGGGGAGAGAGAATCCTGAGAAGGCTCCACACTGTCAGCCCAGAGCCTGACATGGGGCTCAATCCCATGAACCTTGAGTTAATGACTGGAACTGAAATCAAGAGTTGGATGCTTAACCGACTGAGCCACATAGGCGCTCCCTAAAAGTAAGCTTTATGAATAGCAAAAAGGACTCTGAAAACTTCAAATATTAGAACAATACAAAAAGACAACAATGAGTAAAATTCAGCCTTTAAAAGTATAATTTTGACAAAAATAAAGAAAATTGTTTGCTTTAGTCTGTTAACCCGTTTTCTACAGAAAGAAATTATACCTTGTTATTTCTAAAGGTTAAGTTTATGTCTTTAAGGAAAATCACTAAACCAGAAGTGCCACAAATACTCTTTATTTAACCAGGTGTTTTGCACATTAACAAAAGAACTAATGCAGAAGTCAAAAGAGAGTAAAATTTTGCTAAACAGGGAATATGATAAGAAGAATTACCGTATCATCCAGCAATTTCACTTCTGTATATACTCAAAAGAACTGAAAGCAGGGACTCAAAAAGATATTTGTGCACCAGTGTTCACAGGAGCATAAGTCAAAATAGTCAAGAGGTGGAAACAACCCAGATGTCCATTGACAGAGGAATGGATAAACAAAATATGGTCAATTCATACACGGACTATTATTCAGCCTTTGAAAGGAAAGAAATTATGACACATGCTACAACATGGATGAACTTTAAAGACATTATTCTGGGGGCATCTGGGTAGCTTAGTTGGTTAAGCATCCGACTTCAGCTCAGGTCATGATCTCACGGTTTGTGGGTTTGAGCCCTGTCTCGGGCTCCGAGATAACAGCAAAGAGCCTGCTTCAGATTCTGTGTCTCCCTCTCTCTCTCTCTGTCCCTCCCCTCTTGGGGGGTGCTCTCTCTCTCTCTCTCTCTCTCTCTGTCTCAAAAATAAATAAATAAACATTTAAAAAATAAAGACATTATGCTAAGTGAAATAAATTAGACACAAAACAACAAATATTGTATGATCCCACTTATATGAGGTACCCAGAGTAGTCAAATTCATAGAGACAGAAAGCAGAATGGTGGTTGCCAGGCACTGGGGGGAAGGGGAACTGAAGAGTTACTGTTTAACAGGCTGAAATTTCATTGTTACAAGAGGGCAAGTGGCCTGGAGATAAACGGTGGTGGGGGCTGCCCAACAACATAAATGTATACACCTAAAAATGGTTAAAAAGGTAAATTTTATGTTATGTATATTTTACTACAATTTTTAAAAATGTGGCATTTTCAGCTGTGATAATAATCAGTGATGTTTAAATTGGAACTGGGTATCAGGGAAACTCGGATTCCCCAAAACCATGCTGAGGGCTCAGCCCCGTCTCACAGCAAAGGGTCAGCCACCAATAGACCTCTCCTGACGTCCAAGATAAGAGCACTGCCTTGTGAAGCTGAACTAGGCAACAAAGGGAGTAGGGTCATTTTCTATTTCATTCTGGTCTCTTCCTTTTCCAAAAGACCATTTCCATAAATGGTTCCTTCTTGGTAGAATTTGAATAAATTTCATGTATTTGCTGGTTTTTTACTAGAACAAAGAGAAAAAAAGGTTAAGAGAAATCTCTTTGGGGGAGAACAAGAAACGAGAAGTTAAAAAAAAAGTCAGTGAACATTTTTGATGGAAGTGAAAGTTGACTCAGAAGAGAGTTTGATTTTATTCTTTTTAATGTTTATTTATTTATTTTGAGAGAGAGCTGGAGCGCAGGGGAGGGGCAGAGAGAGAAAGAGAGAGAATCCGAAGCAGGCTCTATGCTGTCAGCATAGAGCCCGACACAGGGCTCGATCTCACAACTGTGAGATCATGACCTGAGCCAATATCAAGAGTCGGGCACTCAACCAAGTGAGCCAACCAGGCACCGCAGAGAGTTTGATTTTTAATAAAATGCTAGACATTAATTACCAGGTGAGAGAAGGGAACTTACCGATACAAGTAAGTAAAGGACAAGAGATAAGATCATCTACACATTTATTTCCCAAAATGCAATGAATCCTGCATAAGAATGTTAGATTAATCAAAAACGTCGAGTTCTGTGAAAAAGAAAAATTCCAGGTCATTATACATTCTCATCTGCTAAAGATGTGAGATACTTACTAAGCTGAATGTGGAGATAAAGTCAACAATGTGGCCTAATCACTACATTTTACATTACACTAAAATAATCAACCAAAAATAAGCAAAAGAGCATAGCACCACAGAAAGATTTTTAATATCAGTACTATGTGCTTAGACATATAAGGACTGTGCTTTTGCAAATTGTCTAGAGGCTATTTGGACGCATTCTGAAATAAATAATCTCTTGTCCAATAACAGAGTATGTATGTTATTGAAAACAGGGAAAAGAAATTGCAGTAGATGCTGATTTTAAACCCCCGGCAATGGAGAGCAAGGAGACTGACTATATAGAAGGTATAGGTCTCAGATGCTATATGAATGGACATATTAAACCATTCACAGCCCATCACTTGGCATCAAAAAGTCCCACATTACATGAAGAGCAATTTTGAGCCAGTGAGCACAAAAATAAACCCAAAGAAAATCTGCACTTGATGATTACATTAAATCTTGCACTGATGAGAGCCACCTAAGAAATCCTAGCTTTTAATAAGTACATCAGAAAATAGGAATTGCAGAGAATATCCACAATCTAAATAAGTAAGTACCTGTATGAAATGAGTGACAACGTTTTTTTAAAAAGCTTATATACTAGGTTTGATCAATGTAAAATCTGTCTTTTAAAATTGAAGAGTAATTTGAAGTATATTACAGAGTTAGAAAAATTGCAGCAATAACAAAAAATCCATGGTTCCTAAAGTCCAAAAAGGACATCACGAGAAAGAATAATCACTGTCTCCATGTAAACATCAATTTATAAGGAATTATCTATTTTTTATTGGTATGGAAATATATGAATTTTTATAACTTGCAAATCTGTGATTAAAGGGAACAGTGTGGCTCACATATTTTTCAAAAGCATAAGAAAAATGGAAACTATACCCTTCAAAATTTTATCCCAAATGTAAATGTTAATTTAAAACAATTACTTGGAGGAAAAGTAATTTTAAAATCCCAAGCAATAGCAAGCATTTATTAAAACAAATCGTTCCAGGTAAAATCACATAATTGCTCTTGGCAAAATTATGAAGTTTGTTTAGGAAATAATACACAATTATACAGGGGAGAGCATTAATAAAGCATCCAATATAGCACTTAATAAAATGTTTTCTGAAGAAAATTTAAATTAGCTTGGAAATAAACATTGTCAAATAAACTAAAAGTTGGCTATATTATTTTAAACAAAAGAAATTGATAAATGGCTCCATATCCAACTGAGACAAGATATTTGGCAGAAGGTCTATTCTCTCTGGTCTCAATAAAAATTTTATAAGTGACTTGGAATAAAGAATGAGCATTAGATTATTGATATTAGAAGTTCTGTTTTGAATAGGCAAAGATTGTGCTCAAAATACACAAAGATCAGAAGGGACTGGATATAAAGCCAAAAAATGATAAGTCAGAGTCAGCTTAGAAAATTCAAGCTACCATAGCATGTGAAAAAGAATTTGAAACTAATTCAATTCCATGAGAAAACATAAGGAATAGTAGACAGAATATTAAGTACCCACTTAGAGAACGGTAGGAAATAGAAGCGGGCCAGTGCTGATTTTCCAAACTGTCCATGTCCATTGCCCCGTGGTGGCCATTAGCCACAAGTAGATGTCAGTGATTAGGTAAGGTTAGATTGGCAGGCCTTTCCTACCTACATAGTCTGACCACTTCCATCACAGACAGTGGGAAGGAAAATGGTAAAATTTTCAGCAGAACCCCATGGTTGCTGAACCCTGCCTCATACCAATGTCTGATTTGTTTGCTTTAACTGAGGTTGGATAGAAACAGAAATGAATCCTATAGCCATTGATAGCAATTCAGTGAAATGGGGCTGAGCACTAGACTGGAGCTAGACTGAGAGCACTAGCCTGGGAGTCAGCGAATCTTCCACTGACCAGCCTTCATTGCCTCCTTCAGACGGCAAAGAGGTTGAAGCTTTACATTCCTAAGATCTTTCCAGCTCCAAATCTACACGGTGGTTACTTGGGTCTTTTGAAAATAAACTGTACATAGAACAAAGAGCCTGTGATAAACTTATAGAATATATTACTCTGATAGAAGAGGCTGAATATATAGGTGGATTCAAGAAAAAAATATGAAACTCTTTGGGTTCTGATTAATAATTCATGTGTATTGAGTATTTCCTATTGCGGGGCACCATGCTGAGCCCTTGACATGGATTGTCTCATTTCATGCTTAGAAGACTTTTTCAGAGTAGGTGGGATTTTTATCTCTCCTTTATGGACAGTCTCACTGAGTCTCATAGAGGTTAAGTAACTTATCCAGGGTTGCACAACTAGTAAGGGGTAACATTCTTGGACAAAGTCTTCATCAGTCCTTAGTGATCTGAGAAAAATAAGGACAACGGTGCTCCATAAATATTTGTTAAATAAGTAAAATGACAACTGGGAGACACCTCCCTGCACACTGTCTTTTGGGAGATAGCGCAGTGAGGGAACTGGCATAATATCTGTTAAATGTTGCCAGGCACAGTACTAGGCACTTTACGAATATCCCATTTCACCCTCACAATCAAACTCTGTCTAGGTGAGATAGATGTTGTTATCCTCATTTTACAAGTAAACAAACAGAAGCCAGCCTCTCATTGATGTGACCCCACCTGGACAGCTACCCCCAGAAATGTGGCATTTGGAAGTAGGTCTGGAGCAGAGGGGAGCAGAGACACCCCCCCCCCAACCAGCAGCATCCCAGTCCCTTCTGGCTAAGTTAGGAGGCATGTGGTAGACTTGAATCACTTTTTAGCTTGACAGCCTCCAGCTTCCCACTGCCTTGCTTTTGTATCCAAATGTCCTTTTTGGAGAGTCCCCATTTTGTATGGCTCCGGTGAGAAGGGCAACTGCTACCTACTGCACCTTAGAGGCCAAGGAGGCCAGGCCCTTCTCTTCCCCGGCCCACGCAGCCTTCTCATGGAGGGTTGGGAGGCCTTGAGTTTAGATTGAGCCAGATGAAGGTTTTTCTCCCAGAACTTTGAATCTCGAGCATGTGAGAAAAGGGCGGATGGTCGGGGGTCACATTTCTCACAGCTGTGCAGGTGGTGCATGGGGCAGCCTGTCCCTGCAGGGGACCTGAGAAGCTATAGTTCTTTCTGAGGCCTGTCTTGAGGAGACTTTGGTTACTTCCCATTCTTCAAGACTATTCTTCAGCTTCCCAGTGATTTTGTGAACCCCAAATATCCTTCTAACAAATTCTTTTTGGTTTAAAATAAACACAGCTGAAGGGGGGGAGGGGTGCCTGGGTGGCTCAGTCAATTGAGCGTCCAACTCTTGATTTAGGCTCAGGTCATGATCTCGTGGCTCCTGGGATGGAGCCCTGCATCCAGCTCTGTGCTGACAGCATGGAGTCTGCTTGGGATTCTCTCTCCCCCTCTCTTTCTCCCTCCCCTGTTCGTGCATACCCTTTCTCTCAAAATAAACAAAGAAGGATTTTTATTTTTTTTTAAATTTTTTTTTCCAACGTTTATTTATTTTTGGGACAGAGAGAGACAGAGCATGAACAGGGGAGGGGCAGAGAGAGAGGGAGACACAGAATCGGAAACAGGCTCCAGGCTCTGAGCCATCAGCCCAGAGCCTGACGCGGGGCTCGAACTCACGGACTGCGAGATCGTGACCTGGCTGAAGCCGGACGCTTAACCAACTGCGCCACCCAGGCGCCCCTAAAGAAGCATTTTTAAAAACTACTTTCAGATAAACAGAACTGGTTTCTGCTGCTTGCAACCTAGAAGCCTAAGTGGTACAGACTGTGGGTAAAAAAGCAAAGGCAGGGATTTGCAGAGCACTTAAAATGCATTCTTGTTACAGCATTCTCTCAAGTGATAACTTCTGTCCTCCCGCTTCCCAAGTACTGAAGGATCATTCCCTGATCTGTGGCTGAATATTGGTACCAATTCATATCCTCACCCCCAAATTCCTCAAATTCCTCCTCTCAGCTCCACCAGCTTTAAACAAAAAGTGTGCAAACGCACAGTATAACAATCGAGTTTTGCGATTTGTGCTGTTTATGTCATTTTGATATTTGACCCCCTTAAGATGAAATCCTTTAGGTAATGAGAAAAGAATGCTTCAAGTTCTGTTGTAGGTACTGCATGTATTGACAGAAAAGACAACACTTCTTACAGTAGCTCAAGTGTCCTGCATGAAAAATGACTGCTCACTACTGAGTTAAGCCACGAAAGTTTCCCCTCTCCTTTTCTATTATCCTTCTACACAGACACACACGTGCTCACTTGCAAATGCATTCACTCACAGCTACACACCTTGCTTTATTTTTCCCTCACATCAAAAGAGAAAGGTATAGCTACCCCTCTAAGCTAACAGTACTTTTCTGAACAGAATGGAAGAACATCCATTGAAAGAGTTTCACACTCAGATTCTGTTATCTCTGTGTTGGAAGAAAACCCTCCTCAGGCTATTCTGAGCTGTTCTCCACACAGGTCTCTAGGTAGGTGGAGAAGCTGGGCGAGAAGCTCTGAAGTCAAGAGTGATTGAAGTCCTCTGGGAGAAGGTGAGGCAGGGCCTCTGGGGCAGATCACGAAGAGGGTGGAAGGAGGTGTGAGGGTGGCCCTGGGCAGCCTCTGGAGGACAGGACCGGGAGGGAAATGGGGCAGCCCTCCACTGTGGCTGTCCACAGGAAAACTGTTGCCTCCGTATTTGTGCCTGACAGGAGAAAACCTGGGAACGAGAGTTCCAGGGAGAAACCCAGGAAAGAAGCGATGCGTAGGAGAATGGTCCCTCAAAGTATGTGGAATAAGAAATATAACAGTTTCTTTCCTAAAGTCTTATTCCTAAGAATGTTGTTAGACCATGAGCCCGTGAAGAGTTATAACTGGATTTTCTCAGACTGATTTTCCACGGATTCTAATATATGCCAATAGAAAAATGCTTATATAAACAGAGTGCAGTAGTATTTTATGCTACAATGAACCAGTCCACTGGAATAAAAAAAAAAAATCTCTTTATTGCTTATATGCACTAAGCACATTTTTGCCCCAATTTTGTCTGGCTGCAAGCCAGGATCTTTGCAAACTACCTCACTACTATTCATTTTCATAATGCTTATTACAAAGCACTATACTGTAGGTCCCTTGAAAGTCTAGTGTAACCCAAAGTCAATAGAAGGGTCTTCTGCCCTTTGGAGACCTAGGAAAAATTGACTCAAGTCTCCAGATTCTGTACACTGGAGAAGTCCAGATTTCACCCCAAGATTTCCACAAAGCCCCTTAAGGGCCTAACCCTTGTGATGGCTTCCTGGCCTCCTGTGGCTCCAGGATGGCTCTGTGCTGTTCTACCTCTCCCCGGGGCCCTCCTGCTCACTCACAGCAGGAACAAATCAACATCACCTTCTTTACTCAGGGTGTTGGGAGGGAAATGGAGGGGTATTTCCATGTTAGAAATTCAAATGGAGGAGGCGCAGGAAGATGGCGGCGTAGGAGGACGCTGGGATCACCGCGCGTCCTGCTGATCACTTAGATTCCACCTACACCTGCCTAAATAACCCAGAAAACCGCCAGAGGATTAGCAGAACGGAGTCACCGGACCCAAGTGCAGACGAGAGGCCCACGGAAGAGGGTAGGAAGGGCGGCGAGGCGGTGCGCGCTCCACGGACTGGCGGGAGGGAGCCGGGGCGGAGGGGCGGCTCGCCAGCCAAGCAGAGCCCCCGAGTCCGGCTTGCAAAAGCGGAGGGGCCTGACGGACTGTGTTCCGACAGCAAGCGCGACTTAGCGTCTGGGAGGTCATAAGTTAACAGCTCTGCTCGGAAAGCGGGAAGGCTGGAGGACAAAGGGAGGGTGAGCTGCGGAGCCCCCGGACGACAGAGCTCAGTTTGGCGGGGAACAAAGGCGCTCGCCAGCGCCATCTCCCCCGCCCATCCCCCAGCCAAAATCCCAAAGGGAACCGGTTCCGGCCAGGGAAATTGCTCGCTCCGCGCAAACACCCAACTCTGTGCTTCTGCGGAGCCAAACCTCCGGCAGCGGATCTGACTCCCTCCGGCTGCCACAGGGCCCCTCCTGAAGTGGATCACCTAAGGAGAAGCGAGCTAAGCCTGCCCCCCCTCCCGCCGTGCACCTTGCCTTCCCACCCCAGCTAATACGCCAGATCCCCAGCATCACAAGCCTGGCAGTGTGCAAGTAGCCCAGATGGGCCACGCCACCCCACAGTGAATCCCGCCCCTAGGAGAGGGGAAGAGAAGGCACACACCAGTCTCACTGTGGCCCCAGCGGTGGGCTGGGGGCAGACATCAGGACTGACTGCGGCCCCGCCCACCAACTCCAGTTATACACCACAGCACAGGGGAAGTGCCCTGCAGGTCCTCACCACACCAGGGACTATCCAAAATGACCAAGCGGAAGAATTCCCCTCAGAAGAATCTCCAGGAAATAACAACAGCTAATGAGCTGATCAAAAAGGATTTAAATAATATAACAGAAAGTGAATTTAGAATAATAGTCATAAAATTAATCGCTGGGCTGGAAAACAGTATACAGGACAGCAGAGAATCTCTTGCTACAGAGATCAAGGGACTAAGGAACAGTCACGAGGAGCTGAAAAACGCTTTAAATGAAATGCAAAACAAAATGCAAACCACCACAGCTCGGATGGAAGAGGCAGAGGAGAGAATAGGTGAACTAGAAGATAAAGTTATGGAAAAAGAGGAAGCTGAGAAAAAGAGAGATAAAAAAATCCAGGAGTATGAGGGGAAAATTAGAGAACTAAGTGATACACTAAAAAGAAATAATATACGCATAATTGGTATCCCAGAGGAGGAAGAGAGAGGGAAAGGTGCTGAAGGGGTACTTGAAGAAATAATAGCTGAGAACTTCCCTGAACTGGGGAAGGAAAAAGGCATTGAAATCCAAGAGGCACAGAGAACTCCCTTCAGACGTAACTTGAATCGATCTTCTGCACGACATATCATAGTGAAACTGGCAAAATACAAGGATAAAGAGAAAATTCTGAAAGCAGCAAGGGGTAAACGTGCCCTCACATATAAAGGGAGACCTATAAGACTCGTGACTGATCTCTCTTTTGAAACTTGGCAGGCCAGAAAGAATTGGCACGAGATTTTCAGGGTGCTAGACAGCAAAAATATGCAGCCGAGAATCCTTTATCCAGCAAGTCTGTCATTTAGAATAGAAGGAGAGATAAAGGTCTTCCCAAACAAACAAAAACTGAAGGAATTTGTCACCACTAAACCAGCCCTACAAGAGATCCTAAGGGGGACCCTGTGAGACAAAGTACCAGAGACATCACTACAAGCATAAAACATACAGACATCACAATGACTCTAAACCCGTATCTTTCTATAATAACACTGCATGTAAACGGATTAAATGCGCCAACCAAAAGACATAGGGTATCAGAATGGATAAAAAAACAAGACCCATCTATTTGCTGTCTACAAGAGACTCATTTTAGACCTGAGGACACCTTTAGATTCAGAGTGAGGGGATGGAGAACTATTTATCATGCTACTGGAAGCCAAAAGAAAGCTGGAGTAGCCATACTTATATCAGACAAACTAGACTTTAAATTAAAGGCTGTAACAAGAGATGAAGAAGGACATTATATAATAGTTACAGGGTCTATCCATCAGGAAGAGCTAACAATTATAAATGTCTATGCGCCGAATACCGGAGCCCCCAAGTATATAAAACAATTACTCATAAACAGAAGCAACCTTATTGATAAGAATGTGGTAATTGCAGGGGACTTTAACACCCCACTTACAGAAATGGATACATCATCTAGACACACAGTCAATAAAGAAACAAGGGCCCTGAATGAGACATTGGATCAGATGGACTTGACAGATCTATTTAGAACTCTGCATCCCAAAGCAACAGAATATACTTTCTTCTCGAGTGCACATGGAACATTCTCCAAGATAGATCATATACTGGGTCACAAAACAGCCCTTCATAAGTTTACAAGAATTGAAATTATACCATGCATACTTTCAGACCACAATGCTATGAAGCTTGAAATCAACCACAGGAAAAAGTCTGGAAAACCTCCAAAAGCGTGGAGGTTAAAGAACACCCTACTAACGAATGAGTGGGTCAACCAGGCAATTAGAGAAGAAATCAAAAAATATATGGAAACAAACGAAAATGAAAATACAACAATCCAAACGCTTTGGGACGCAGCGAAGGCAGTCCTGAGAGGAAAATACATTGCAA
The DNA here is from genome assembly GCF_007474595.2 of Lynx canadensis. Classification (NCBI taxonomy): domain Eukaryota; kingdom Metazoa; phylum Chordata; class Mammalia; order Carnivora; family Felidae; genus Lynx; species Lynx canadensis. The sequence continues at coordinate 105,656,347 of NC_044308.2, read as the reverse complement.
TCCAGGCCTATCTCAAGAAACAAGAAAAATCCCAAATACAAAATCTAACAGCACACCTAAAGGAAATAGAAGCAGAACAGCAAAGGCAGCCTAAACCCAGCAGAAGAAGAGAAATAATAAAGATCAGAGCAGAAATAAACAATATAGAATCTAAAAAAACTGTAGAGCAGATCAACGAAACCAAGAGTTGGTTTTTTGAAAAAATAAACAAAATTGACAAACCTCTAGCCAGGCTTCTCAAAAAGAAAAGGGAGATGACCCAAATAGATAAAATCATGAATGAAAATGGAATGATTACAACCAATCCCTCAGAGATACAAACAATTATCAGGGAATACTATGAAAAATTATATGCCAACAAATTGGACAACCTGGAAGAAATGGACAAATTCCTGAACACCCACACTCTTCCAAAACTCAATCAGGAGGAAATAGAAAGCTTGAACAGACCCATAACCAGCGAAGAAATTGAATCGGTTATCAAAAATCTCCCAACAAATAAGAGTCCAGGACCAGATGGCTTCCCAGGGGAGTTCTACCAGACCTTTAAAGCAGAGATAATACCTATCCTTCTCAAGCTATTCCAAGAAATAGAAAGGGAAGGAAAACTTCCAGACTCATTCTATGAAGCCAGTATTACTTTGATTCCTAAACCAGACAGAGACCCAGTAAAAAAAGAGAACTACAGGCCAATATCCCTGATGAATATGGATGCAAAAATTCTCAATAAGATACTAGCAAATCGAATTCAACGGCATATAAAAAGAATTATTCACCATGATCAAGTGGGATTCATTCCTGGGATGCAGGGCTGGTTCAACATTCGCAAATCAATCAACGTGATACATCACATTAACAAAAAAAAAGAGAAGAACCATATGATCCTGTCAATCGATGCAGAAAAGGCCTTTGACAAAATCCAGCACCCTTTCTTAATAAAAACCCTTGAGAAAGTCGGGATAGAAGGAACATACTTAAAGATCATAAAAGCCATTTATGAAAAGCCCACAGCTAACATCATCCTCAACGGGGAAAAACTGAGAGCTTTTTCCCTGAGATCAGGAACACGACAGGGATGCCCACTCTCACCGCTGTTGTTTAACATAGTGCTGGAAGTTCTAGCATCAGCAATCAGACAACAAAAGGAAATCAAAGGCATCAAAATTGGCAAAGATGAAGTCAAGCTTTCGCTTTTTGCAGATGACATGATATTATACATGGAAAATCCGATAGACTCCACCAAAAGTCTGCTAGAACTGATACATGAATTCAGCAAAGTTGCAGGATACAAAATCAATGTCCAGAAATCAGTTGCATTCTTATACACTAACAATGAAGCAACAGAAAGACAAATAAAGAAAATGATCCCATTCACAATTGCACCAAGAAGCATAAAATACCTAGGAATAAATCTAACCAAAGATGTAAAGGATCTGTATGCTGAAAACTATAGAAAGCTTATGAAGGTAATTGAAGAAGACTTAAAGAAATGGAAAGACATTCCCTGCTCATGGATTGGAAAAATAAATATTGTCAAAATGTCAATACTACCCAAAGCTATCTACACATTCAATGCAATCCCAATCAAAATTGCACCAGCATTCTTCTCGAAACTAGAACAAGCAATCCTAAAATTCATATGGAACCACAAAAGGCCCCGAATAGCCAAAGGAATTTTGAAGAAGAAGACCAAAGCAGGAGGCATCACAATCCCAGACTTTAGCCTCTACTACAAAGCTGTAATCATCAAGACAGCATGGTATTGGCACAAAAACAGACACACAGACCAATGGAATAGAATAGAAACCCCAGAACTAGACCCACAAACGTATGGCCAACTCATCTTTGACAAAGCAGGAAAGAACATCCAATGGAAAAAAGACAGCCTCTTTAACAAATGGTGCTGGGAGAACTGGACAGCAACATGCAGAAGGTTGAAACTAGACCACTTTCTCACACCATTTACAAAAATAAACTCAAAATGGATAAAGGACCTAAATGTGAGACAGGAAACCATCAAAACCTTAGAGGAGAAAGCAGGAAAAGACCTCTCTGACCTCAGCCGTAGCAATCTCTTACTCGACACATCCCCAAAGGCAAGGGAATTAAAAGCAAAAGTGAATTACTGGGACCTTATGAAGATAAAAAGCTTCTGCACAGCAAAGGAAACAACCAACAAAACTAAAAGGCAACCAACGGAATGGGAAAAGATATTTGCAAATGACATATCGGACAAAGGGCTAGTATCTAAAATCTATAAAGAGCTCACCAAACTCCACACCCGAAAAACAAATAACCCAGTGAAGAAATGGGCAGAAGACATGAATAGACACTTCTCTAAAGAAGACATCCAGATGGCCAACAGGCACATGAAAAGATGTTCAGCGTCGCTCCTTATCAGGGAAATACAAATCAAAACCACACTCAGGTATCACCTCACGCCAGTCAGAGTGGCCAAAATGAACAAATCAGGAGACTATAGATGCTGGAGAGGATGTGGAGAAACGGGAACCCTCTTGCACTGTTGGTGGGAATGCAAATTGGTGCAGCCGCTCTGGAAAGCAGTGTGGAGGTTCCTCAGAAAATTAAAAATAGACCTACCCTATGACCCAGCAATAGCACTGCTAGGAATTTATCCAAGGGATACAGGAGTACTGATGCATAGGGGCACTTGTACCCCAATGTTCATAGCAGCACTGTCAACTATAGCCAAATTATGGAAAGAGCCTAAATGTCCATCAACTGATGAATGGATAAAGAAATTGTGGTTTATATACACAATGGAATACTATGTGGCAATGAGAAAAAATGAAATATGGCCCTTTGTAGCAACGTGGATGGAACTGGAGAGTGTAATGCTAAGTGAAATAAGCCATACAGAGAAAGACAGATACCATATGGTTTCACTCTTATGTGGATCCTGAGAAACTTAACAGGAACCCATGGGGGAGGGGAAGGAAAAAAAAAAAAAAAAAGAGGTTAGAGTGGGAGAGAGCCAAAGCATAAGAGACTCTTAAAAACTGAGAACAAACTGAGGGTTGATGGGGGGTGGGAGGGAGGGGAGGGTGGGTGATGGGTATTGAGGAGGGCACCTTTTGGGATGAGCACTGGGTGTTGTATGGAAACCAATTTGTCAATAAATTTCATAAAAAAAAAAAAAAAAAAAAAAAAAACAAATGGAAACATTGTCGTTACAGTTCTTCTGTATGCTTCAGCCCCTCCATGTCCAGGGGCCCATAGGCCCTCCATCCCACACTCCCAGTTGGCAGGCCTCCCTGCTTTATGCTCTCCTTTCCCACCCCATCAGGCACCATTTCTCTCTTGTCTTCCTTGATGAGGTGTGGGCACCAGTCCACCCCCCAGCCTCACATCTCAACTTCTGCCCTTAACTATTATTATCATTATCGTGGCCCCTTTTCCCAACAAAGAAACTTACTTTGTGTTGGGGCCCTGGGTGGCTCAATCAGTTAAGCATTTGACTCTGATTTTTGGCTCAGGTCATGATCTCACAGTTCATGGATTCAAGCCCCGCATCGGACTCTGTGCTGACAGCTCAGAGCCTGGAGCCTGCTTGGGATTCTGTGTCTCCCTCTCTCTCTGCCCCTCCCCCACTCACAGTCTTCTCTCTCTCTCTCTCAAAAAATAAATGAACATTAAAATTTTTTTTAAAAAAAGAAGAGGGATGGGAGCTGATGATGTAAAGAGTTCAGGGCGCCTGGGTGGCGCAGTCGGTTAAGCGTCCGACTTCAGCCAGGTCACGATCTCCCGGTCCGGGAGTTCGAGCCCCGCGTCGGGCTCTGGGCTGATGGCTCGGAGCCTGGAGCCTGTTTCCGATTCTGTGTCTCCCTCTCTCTCTGCCCCTCCCCCATTCATGCTCTGTCTCTCTCTCAAAAATAAATAAACGTTGAAAAAAAAAATTAAAAAAAAAAAAAAAGAGTTCAGGAGTTTCTGCTCGCCATCCCTGAGGTAAGTCTGAGTGTGGCACACCCTCAAAGGGCTCAAGCAACCAGGGCTTGAATTGACTTTCGATGAGACTCAGACCCTCAAGTTTCTCCCTGACTCAGTGACCAACCCAAAGCCATAACCTTGCACCCAATGGCCTGTGCTGTGAATGCTTAAAAAAAAAAAAAAGTTAAGAGACAAGTGTCCCAGATCTTTTTCTCTGCCTATTTTAATCTCAGATTTTCTATGCAGTCTGACACAAGCTGTTACTCTCCTAATACTACAAACCCACTACTAAATGTCATCATGAAGAATAATTTTGAACAGTGCCAGGAATTATGGAAGGAACTGGAAAGGTGGTAACTATCCGCGGAGAAAGAGGGAGAGAGAGAGAGAAACAGGAGAGACAGAGACAGAGATGAAGAGACAAAGGTGGACAGAAAGAGAGAAACAAGGGGGGGAAAACACCTCAACAGAAGATAATGCCCTCAAACAATAGCATCCAAGCTTCAAATAGCAGTGACTGCCTTCTAATTTCAATTTGACGTGTGCAGAATTCTTTCTTTTCCAATGCCAAATCCTGAATGAAACATGCAATAAAAATTACTGCCTGAAACATGGTGATAGCATTTAATCCTCTGGCAACACATTAGAAAGGCTTTCAGCTTTAAACCGAGGACTGCCACACTGCAGTCTTGCTCGTGAAATTATTTATTCATGCCTTGGTTTATAAAGTCCTTTTTATATGCTTTCTATCGGCTAATAATGGGCTGGAGCACTTATGTTCTCAGCCTGACAGATTCCACATTATGAGGCTGGAAGACCAATGCCTGGCAGAGAGTTGAGGCCTGGAGGGAGCCATCCCATCTGCTTGAATGGGTTTTAGCATCAGGAAGCCGCAGGGACCATGGCAGGTTGGGGCACCTCGGTGACCAGAGGGTTGACATGTGGGGAGACACAGAGTGCAAGGCAATGAGGGAGGAAGGTGATGTTTGAATACGCAGTAGCTGCTGGCAACCATGTCCTAAATGTCTAGGACAGTGCGGGCAGAAAGGGAGGAGAAAACTCCAAGGACACAGAATAAATCTCTCCATAAGCCAAATATCAGTGATCATTAATTAGTGGCAATATGTAAGGGCTGACTTCCCTTTTGTGACTAGGAAAAAAGTGGAAAGAGGGTATTGATTTGCCGAGCAAATGAAAAGCAGAAGCATCTTACAAAGAAAATATTATATATTTAGGAGATCAAATTAATTTGAAGCGCTTTAGTATGTATTTATTTACATGCAATTTATCTCTAAGGAAAGGTAAGGCTATGGTGGGGATGGATAAAAGCTTACTGAGATCATTCCAATCCACTCGTTAAAGTAGGACTGCTAGAATATAATATTTATGTGGGTTAACTCTTTCCTGACATTTTGATTTGGTCAACTCCTGCTATTAAGTATTTTCATAATACCATACAACCTCTTTTTCTCAGCACCTATCACAGTTAACAATTTGATTTAATTTTCCATGTATGTGTGCTTGCGTGTTCCAAGAGGATTCTCTGAGGGACTGTGGTTTTTTCCCTTCAACTAGTACCTGTGAGTGCAATAAAATTACTTTAACTCAGACTTTCCATTACATATTGGTTATAGTGAAATGATAGTAAAGGGTACAGCAAATCACCCAAATAATAACATACATTGAAAGGAAAAATATTATTCTGGTAAAATATTGGCAATCATGGACAATGCTAAGATCTCTTGGCTTTAATGTTAAAATAATTATTAAAATTAGTAAAGTTCAAAAATCCTTAATGGTATGGTTTTGTAACTGTAAATATACTAAAGTACAGTTCAATGAGCTAAGTTTTCACCAGAATTAAACAAGTCTTCAATGCTTTGCTCTCGATTGTCAGAGAAAATACACTGATTTCCTCTTTCTTGATCATTCTGTGCAAATAGATCATCTTTCCACCATCCAACACCTCGATTGTTTTGCTTCAGCCCATTGGCCTTCTTTCCACTCTATTCCCACCTCAGAGTGTTTGCACCTGCTGTCCCCACACCTTTGTAGGACTTCTTTCTTCTCTTCCTTCTGGTCACTCCAGAGAGGCCTTTCCTGACCATGCTAATGATACTCATCCCCACTTCCTCTGAAGCACATTTCCCTCTTTCATTTTCTTACTGGCACTTGTCCTTATCTAATATTATCTTACCTGTGGACTCATTGGTTTGGAGCTCCATGTATTTTAGGTCTCCCTACAAGAATGCAAGGTTCTGGAGAGGAGGGTACTATATCTGTCTTTTCATGTTTGAAAACCTAATGCCTAGCATGGTGTCTGGTAAGTAGTAGGTACATCATGAATATTTGCCAAATGAATGAATGAACAGAAAGCAGCTGGGGGAGTAAGTGAACCTTCTTTGCTACATAGTTGCAAAAGAGTTTGATACCATATTCTTAGATGAGGTGAGACAACAATGTGTAAATCTTGCTATTAAAGTGTCTCGTGTTAGCTGAGTTGGCTGGCTGTCTATGCATCTAATAGCTTAGAGCTTAGGTCAGCATTTACAGTATACTTGAGCATGTGCCTACATTTATTTATTTGTTTCCCACAACTATCTCATATGTAGGCAGGGCAAGGACAGAGGCAGGATCATTGTTTTTACAGATGAAGAAGCTGAGTTCAGAGAGGTTAAATTACTTTCCCAAGTCATGCACATAATAGGCAATAGGACCCGGTCTCCAGTTCATTTTGGGGTTTTTTTTTTGTTTTTTGTTTTTTGTTTTTGTAGCTTTCCTGCTATACTAGCCAGAATCTGACTCTTTTGTTTCCAAACAAATTAATCATTTATTTAGTTATTCTTTCCAGAATCCTAAATCAGTCAATCCTAAACCTACTATTGACTGTGAAGGACTCTCTTAGGCACTATGCAGGAGTAAAGACGTGCAGACAACAATTTTTCTCTCTGGAAGATTAAAATGCACAAATGGCTAACCCACCTAAAGATATATGAGTTAAGTGCCTAATTAGTAGGAAAACCTCAGTGTTACCAAGGTAGAAAAACCTGGCTTGTGTAATAGTGGGATGGGCCTCCAGGAAAAACAATTTTGTAGCTCTCCTTGGAAAGGTGGATGGATTTTAACACAAGAAAAGTAGAGAGAGGACATTCTAAGGAAAGGGAACAAAATGAAACAAGAAAATGTGATCTGCTTTCAGTAACCAGTATGGCGCTAATTGAAGGAAGTGTTTGAAGCAGGGAAAAAATTGGAGGAAAGACTGGAATTCATCTTAAATGACAATTGCTGTTTGATGCCTTTAACATATCAGGGTGGAGTCTTGTGAGTCTTGTAAAATGCTAAGCCAACTGCCTTAGAAATGCATTAGTCACATGCCATAGAGGAAGGTAGGCGCCCAGCTCGTAGCAGGAGCAAGAAAATGGTATCCCAAAGCTGAAAAGTTCAAATCACGACAGGTCTGGGCCAAATGTACTCATATTTAAAGTTTGAAATGCTTGGTATGGAATATCTACTTATAGTAAAATATATATATTTTTTGCACCCAGAGAATATCAGTTTAAGTTCCATGAAGGCAAAAAGCCAGAGAAATGTATAAATTAGCTTGGCGGGGGCGGGGGGGTGTGGAGAATTCTTTCCATGGTTATGATTTAGTTAGTAAGACTCTATGGCTATATATTTAAGTAGATCTATAGAAATACAGAGATACAGCACAGAAGCATATCACACACACACACACACACACACACACACACACACATACACCACACTGTACCACCACTTTCCTTGGTACGTGGATGGACAGTTCCATCTCGACAATACTTTCCTTACATGTTGGGATACGTTCAAGTTCACTTTTCACAACAGAATCTAATCATTTTAATAACCAAACCCGAGTTAAACTTGTGATTCACTTACGTTGGTGGAACATTGGCAAGGTGATCTAAGAGATCGATGGTGAGAGCTTCTTACTTCAGAGATGTGGTGTTCACAGAGTAGGTAGGTCTCGTGCATCCTCATAGACAACACCATATTTGCATATACACATTCCTTGGTACTCTCAGCGAATGGGCTGTTTTATTCGAAACCGAATTTTCTTGTTACTGTGGTTACGAAGAGTGTGCACTATGTCATCAAAAGGAAATGGACTCAAGTCCCAGCTCTTTCCTCTGGTCACTGTGTGATCTGAGGAAATAATAACCACCTACCTCCCTGGGGTGTTGTCAGGTTGAAATTAAATTTGATTTGTGCACAATGTTTTGAACAATATCGCACACCTATTAGCCACTTAGTAATCATACACATTAATAATCATCATTATAATTACCCTTAAAAATCAATGACGATCATTTCTTTCTTTTTTTTTTTTAAATGTTTTACCTATTTTGAGAGAGACAGAGACAGAATGTGAGTGGGTTAGGGGCAGAGAGAGAGAGGGAGACACAGAATCTGAAACAGGCTCCAGGCTCCGAGCCGTCAGCACAGAGCCCGACGCGGGGCTCGAACCCACGAACCGTGAGATCATGACCTGAGCTGAAGTCTGACGCTCAACCGACTGAGCCACCCAGGCACCCCGATGACGATCATTTCTTGAGCACCTAGTATGTTCTGGTTACCTCAAACACATTAATTCTAATCTTCACAGAAACTCTGTGGGTTACATTATACTATCCCATTTTACAAATGGAAAAAAAATGACGTTTTTAGGGACTCATAAACGAAGAAAATTGCCCAATGATAAACAGGGGAGCTCAGCTCCGACCTGTATTTGACCCACCTTATTCTTCTTTGTTAATTTTGCTGTCGCTCTCGTACCTTGAAGTAGCTCATGTGCCTCAATAGGCAGAATTCCTTTTGTCTGGAATAATGCCTCATAAATATTATGACATACAAAAAAGCTCAAATAATACACCATTTACTGAATGGGACTTGAGAGATCTAACAAAGGAATTAAATAAAAGAATAGTGTGCAAGGCAAAACCTGTGCAAGTAAGCAATCAGACAAAAATAAATTCCAGTTGATGGGTCATCTAATAGTCATTGGTACGTGACACTGGTGAGGCGCCTGGGTGGCTCAGTTGGTTAAGCGCCTGACTTTGGCTCAGGTCATGATCTCGCTGGGTTTGTGAGTTCGAGCCTCGCGTGGGGCTCTGTGCTAACAGCTCCTGTGGTAACAGGAGGCCTGGAGCCTTCTTCAGATTCTGTGTCTCCCTCTCTCTCTGCCCCTCCCCCACACACACCCTGTCTCTGTCTCTCAAAAATAAATAAACATTAAAAAAATAATAAAAATAAAGACATTATCAAAAGCCAAAATAACAAGCCTGAAAAAAATATAATAAGGCACATAACTGTTTCTTCTTGATTCTTTATAATAGAAAATTGAAGGTATGTAATCTTCATTTCATTGCAATTAACTTTAGATCACCTTTAAAACCTAAAATGAATATTTTGTGGGCGGTATAATTTATTCCAATAAAGCCAACTTCGTTCCCTATTTTATTTGGAGGCTGACTGGGCAGGGACCCCCTGGGAGGCAGTGCAGTATGATGGTTAAAAAAGCAGAGTGAGGTTCCCATTGCATTTTCCCCACTTATTCGCTGTGTTAGATCGCACACATTAGGTAACTTTCTAAGCCTCAGTGTTTTCATCTGGGTGGACATGATAATAAAAGAATCTGTCTCACGGAGTTGTTGTAAGGATTAGGGAAGAATACACGTGAAGCTCTTATTTCAGTGCCTTGCCAGAATAAGTCTTCAATAAATATTCGTGGTTACTCTTTTTACTATGGAAAAGTAGAATGGTTTAGCAGAAAGCATATGAGATTTGGATAGGATACACAAGGCCTCATTCAATTACTTCCTATTTATGGAACTAAGCACATACAAAACTGTCTTCCAAGAAGGAAATCTTGGAGAGGTTGGATTCTTTATTGGAGGGGTTCTAAGGGTAAAGCCAGGATAGATCTTGAGGGATGAAAGTAGTTTTTTTCTAGGAAAGCCGTGATAAGGTATAAGTTGTCATGCTAAATCTTCAACCGCAGCGAAGATATTGAACTTTTAAGTGGAAATAAAAAGTTCTCCAAAAAGTGACATAGACCAGAAAGCTGGCAGGAAGAAAAGGGGTTTTTGATTCAAACAGCTAGTGTGTGCCACTGAGAATCACATCCAGTGGTACGAACCGCTCAGATGCTATGACTTGCTCCACGATCTCAATGAGCCTAGAAGGAATGCATGTCAAAAATTATAAAGGATCTGGTATTTTATCCAACTTGCAAGCTGGCAAGTTAGCGTACCACAGTTTCATGGATGCTGATAGAAGAGGCAACACTCCTGGATCAGAGATGAAGGACAGTTAATTACTCGCAGCAGTAGCAGTAGCCGGAGTATTGGCATTTGGTTGTGCAAGTTTCTCAAACTCCAATGCCTAATTTTAAGGCTGTGCAAAAAAAAGGGGATGATAACATCTGCACACACAGGAGGTTGCATTGTGAGAGGGAAGTCCGAGCTGAGGAAATCCAAATCTTTAATAATAGGTAGTAGATGTTTGCCTGCCCTTTTCTCCAGAGGTGGACACGATCTTTATTATAAGGGACAATAAGCATGCCTGCCCTTCGCCCAAGAGGGAGATCCTATCTTCCAGGCTGATCACTATGCACACATTCTTGTTCAGGACGAAGGTCAGCCAGTGTCACTGCTCACAAGATATGCAGCCATGTGAGTGACCCACGGAGAATTATTGCCTAACAATGCGGCAAGATGCATATAAAAGCTTCTTAAGTCACCCATGTTGGGAAGGAAAGTGCCACTCACAAAAATCTCTTTAGGATTGTGAAACCCATCTATCAAGGCCTCGTGTTCCCTACTCTAAGTTCCCCTTGCCTAAAGCTGGGCTGATCACTGCAGGAGCCAGCTCTAACAATGTACTAACCACCAGCTTTGCAGAGCCAGAAAACACCCCTTCTGATGTGCCAGCTGGTTTGGGGCCTGATGCTTTGCATCCTCACAGCTGCCCGGGGCGTGTTCTTTGCAGTGGGTGAGTGATTCCCTGGATAATGAAGAACGATAGGTGATTTTTTTTCACCTGAACCCCGTTCTCTATTGACACACTGTGAAAAAGCAAAAGACGGCTTATTTCAAACCCACTCTGTAACCGTCCCATTGTTGTGAGAGGAGCACAGCATCACAGTTCTGACTGGGGGTCTCCCTGGGGAACCCTGGCTTGCCAGGCTCCCGGGACAGGGCAGCAAGAACCAGAAGAAGAGGCAAATCTCTCAATCTGCCCTGGAGCTCCTTCCATGAAAGTGAAAGTTGGCTACCCAGGGATGGTCTGGGATTCTTTTCCGGGCACCTTCTTTCAACAGCAGATTTCCCAGTCCTTCCCATCAGGATCCATTCTGAGAAAGGCATCAGACATCACACAAATTTTACCTTAGTGTGGTTTAAGGTAGTCTCGGTTGTTATGGGGGCAGGGGAGACTTGATTTTTAAGCCTGTTCTTCTAATGAAGAAATAAATCACTGTCTCTAATTCAGAAAAATCATAGCATTTGCCAGGTGCCAGGCACTCACACAAGTGCTTGGCATATGTTTACCCATTCTGTTAAGGTTACCTTTATGTTATAAATGAGGAGCTTCAGGTACAGAGATGTTATATAACTCCAAGGTCACACAAATAAGTGGCAGAGCTAGGATTTGAACCTAGGCAGTCCAAGGCTAAGTCTGGGCTCTTAGCCACTAACCAAGACAGCCTGTGGGATAAGACAGTGTTACCCCCATAGTTGGCAGACTCCACCCTACAGGCTGAACTTGAGTAGTGCATATTGATATGTTAATGGCTTTTAATGTGTGTATGGGAAATAAAGTTGAGTTTAGAATAGACGAAAGCTAATTCTCACTAAAAAACAAAGAAACTTCTCTTCCACTCCAGATATGAGGCAACAAAACTCACCCACCCAAAGTGATTAGCAGAAAGATCTCCTAAAAATAAACCATGAATATGGTGGGGCTGGGATTTACTTTCTCAGATCTTTGGAACTACATTCCCTAAAACAATGACAAATTACATCTCCATCAAGCACATGGCAACTGAAGCCCAAAGCTCATAAATCATCATCAAGAGGCCAGGACGCCTTATTGCACCTGCCACACTCTCTCCTGATGGGACAGCTGCAGCACACCTGTTCTTCCCTGCTTCAAAGTCAGGAGTTATTTGAAAAGAGTTGTCCCAGATTCAGGTTTCAGGGACAATCAATCGGTGCTGATATTACCTCCTTCTGGAGCATCCTATTTACCAATTTCCAATTGTTTTTCCTTCTTTTCCTGAATGGCAATTTAAAAACCCTTCTTTGACACATTGACACCTATGCTCATCAGCACCTGAAGTTAAGAAGTGACTCCAGGAAGGGGCGCCTGGGTGATGGCTCAGTCGGTTAAGTGTCCGACTTCAGCTCAGGTCATGATCTCATAGTTTGTGAGTTCGAGCCCCGTGTCGGGCTCTGTGCTAACATCTCAGAGCCTAGACCCTGCTTTGGATTCTGTGTTTCCCTCTGTCTCTGCCCCTCCCCGACTTGTGCTCTATCTCTGTCTCTCAAAAATAAATAAATGTAAAAAAAAAAAAAAAGAAGTGACTCCAGGTAAATAATTGAAAGCTGTGTTTCTATGTAACCATGTCATATATGCAGTTGACAACCCCCTCAAAGTGTTTACTGTCTAAAACTTGCTGGTTTGGGTTCCATTTATCATTTGTGGCCCATTTAACATTTTTATCTGGCAACAGATGGAGAACCTCATGATTGCCTAAACCCTTATCACCTCCCACAACCACACATGCACACAGATAAGCACACACACAAACATCTAAAATTACAGAAACAAAGGAGTCGCATAGATAATTCAGTTTACACTGCTTATTTTATGGATAAAAAAAAAACAAACTGAGGTCCTGAGATACATATATGTCTACTTGGTCACTGTATTAGTTAGGCCCTTTAGTTGCAAGCAACAGAATGTTACCTCAGACTAGTTTAAGCAAAAAGGGAGAATAATTACCACATGGATACAGAAATGCCTCCAGGATCTTGAGGGCAGAAATATAAGCAGACTCAGGAACCTGACGGAATCCAAGCCCTGTCTGCAGCCTTGATTTCCCTTTCCTCTACACCTGCTGCTTCAATGTCCTTTTCTCTCTTTCTCTCTCAACCTACTTCCTTGACTTCCCCACCTGAAGCCCAAATTCAGGGAATAAACTCACTGACCCAGCTAAGTCAGCTGCCAACTTCTCAATCGAGAACTCAAAACCCAGGAACATGGTCACATGGTAACATGACTGCTTCCACCACAACAATGTGGTTGGGAGGAAAATTCCCAGAAAATGAGCAGAGGACAAAATGTTCCATGTGAATCTAGAATTTAGAACTCCTCACTCTTGGTTGTGTTGCCTTTTCTGCTTCATCTCTTAGCCTGCTTTTTGGGTGTTTTTTTTTCAATTTTTTTTTCACTTTTTGTTTGTTTGTTTGTTTGTTTGTTTGAGAGAGACTGAGCGCAAGCAGGGGAGGGGCAGAGAGAGAGGGAGACACAGAATCCGAAGCAGGCTCCAGGCTCTGAGCCATCAGCACAGAGCCTGATGCAAGGCAAGGCTTGAACCAACAAACACAAAATCATGACCTGAGCTGAAGTCGGAAGCTCAATTCACTGAGCCACCCAGGTGCCCCTCTTATCCTGTTATTTGCGAATTAATAATTCAAATATATGCAAAATCTATACTGTACTCATTCATAACTATTATTTATTGAAGACCTCCTAGATATCTTCTGTGTACTTAACAACTACATAGTTGCATTTTATTTTCATGATTGCTTGGCAAAAGAAGTAATATTAACTCCATTTTCTAGATCCACACTGAATCTCAGATAGAAAGAATGAATAAATAACAGCCAAGACCCAGAAACTAATGTTCATCAACAGATGAACGGATAAAATAGATGTGGTACAGATACACAATGGAAATTAGCCACAAGAAAAGAGGCTATCCTTTCATTTGCAACAACAGTGGATGGACCATGAGCACATTATGCTAAGCAAGGCAAGTCAGAGAAAAACAAGTACCATAAGACATCATTTATATGTGGAATATAAAAAAAAGTCAAACCTTACTGTAAAAAAAGAAAGAAAACAGAGAGTAAAATGGTGGTTACTGGGAGGTGGGGTGGAGGTGGGGATAAGATGGACGGTGTTTAAGAGAACAAACTTTCAACAAGTAGTGAATAGAGATCTAATACATAATATAAAGAATATAAATGGTATTGTACTATAATTGCATCATGTGGTAAATATCACTACAATGGCAACCATATTATAATATATAAATGTATCAAGGTAAATTTAAATTGTATAAACCTTCAATTTACACAATGTTACATGTCAAATTTATTCAATTAAAAAAAAAAAAAAGGTGAAAAGGAGGAAGATGGGAATGAGCGCAGGGGAGAGTACATGGTAGAGGGAAATAAATGAAATCAACTCTGAGCTTGAAGAGAAGTGTACCAGGAGGCAAACTCTAAGTTCAAAACACCAAAATCACTTATCCTATACAAGAGAAAGATTGTGAGTTTCTTTTTAAGAACCCACAGGCAAGCCAGCCTCACTAAATTTAAAGGCTATCAGTTAAGGTTTCCAGGCCCCAAAATATCAGTGCCATGACCAGTTATTCCACCATTTTTCATCATGATTTCATGGCAAGGAGATCTAAAATATTCAAGGAGACTATTATAGAGGGAGTACGTGATTATTACAATCAAAATTAAAAGTTAGAAGTTGACTGGTTATGTTGATTTTTGTGTACATTTGGATTGTAGAGTAATTAAGCAGGTCAGCCCAAAAAGATGTGTAAGCAACACATTGAGCTGCATCCTATGGAGGGTGAACTGGAGAACCAGTGCTTTGCAGGCTACTGTGCTGGAGACAGATGAAGTCCTTAAGTTCCATCTCCACTAGATGTGGGGGAACTAGAACTAGGCCTGTGAGGGACTAATGGCCACTCCAGTCCCAGAGAATCATGTGCCCTTCAGTGATTATCCCTGGGCATTCTCACAGAGCAGTAACTCCCAATACCCATGAGGCAGTTTTCTGAAAGAGGCTGAGAAGAGATTAAGAATTAAATTCAGGCACATGGCACAGTATCTCATTTCCAGCAGCAACTTGGGGAGGTAAATACTCTCATCTTATTTTACAGATGAAAAGACTGAGGCTCAGAGGACTCAAATATTTGCCTGAGGTCACAGAGGAAGGAATAACACATCTGTCAGACCCTACAGGCTCTATATGGTATCTCTTACCACCAGCAGGACAGTCCCCACACAACCTGTCCTAAGCTGGGAAGAGATAAAGAAGGGTCTCCTCATAGCCCCCTGATCCTTGTTCTCAGTTTTAGAGAGAGAGAGAGAGAGAGAAGAAGAAAGCAGACACAGAACACTCTAGAAAACTACTTCCTCACCCTCTGAGACCAATCCTCTGTTCCCGGTCTTGTATTAATCACTTCCTATTCTTAATGTTCTTAAACAGAGGCCAGCCCCTCCTTTCATACCCTACCTTTCATCCTTGTGTACTTTATATACCCCTCACTTCCTCTTCTGTCAAATCTCTCCCTTCTCTTTGGGTGTTCTCTCTCATCTCTTTGCTCCTTTGTATTTTCTTTAATTTAGCTCTTCTCAGCCCTTCCTCAATTTCTTGCCACAATAGCTCCCCTGCTGTGCTTACCTTGGGATTCCTCCTACCCTCCATTCCCCCTCTCCCAACCAACTCCAGCCCCCCAAAGGCCTCCAGTATCAGGTGGGTTGTGCACCCTGGACCCTCACCATTTACACTCCCCCCACCCAGGGCACTGGCCCCACCCTTGCCCCAGTCTGGCCTGCATGAAAGTTGATGCCTGCAAATGCTCTGTAGGGGATAAACAATAGCAACAAAAGAAAAATGGAAGAGGAAGGCATAAATATTTATCGAGTCAAATATATTGCAGAAACACAAATGTGTATGTTTAAAAATGAACTTTAAAAATTAAGTGCTAAGTATCGTGACACTTTTGTATCCAAATGTGTATGCCTTCGATAAAGAAATACAAGATATTAAAATTAGATTGCCACTGGGGACCTATCTTTACCCCTGTGAATTGTAGGAATTTTTATGGTTTCCATCAAAAAAAAAAAAAAAAAACCAACAAACAACTAGTAATTCTAATTCTCCAACACTTTTCTTTGAACGAACTACATTCCTTACAGATCAAATCCATAGTTCCACTGCTTTACTTTCTTTAATCAATATCTGAGTAGAAAAGAATTATATTCAGGAGAAGCAGCAGTATGGGAACTCTGATGCCCTAATTGACTTTCCAGATAAAAGTTCTGGTGCAGAGTAGACCACACCATATATATATTTTAAAGGTTTATTTATTTTTGAGAGAGAGAGCACAAGTGGGGAAGGGGCAGAAAGAAGGGGAACAGAGGATCCAAAACACGCTCTTTGCTGACAGCAGTGAGCCTCATGTGGGGCTCGAACTCACAAACCATGAGATCATGATGTGAGCCAAAGTTGGACACTCAACCAACTAAGCCACACAGATGCCCCCAGAGCAGACCACACTATAAAAGGTCATCCCATTTAAAGTGGATCTGGTACATGAAAAACCTGGGTACCCCCGAGTAAATGAATTATTTGGTCATTCTTCACCATACAAAGGTCACACACACACACACACACACACACACACACACACAAATTCTTTAAAATGTGCTGACCTTAAAGAGTTAAAGCAGTATTCAATTCACCATATATGCATTTGCATACAACTTCTCCAGACTGGAATAGTTCCTCTGAAAGAAGTACACTTGTAAGCAAAGCTCAAGTCAAGAAACCCCAACCACTGATCCACAGGAAAGACAAAGAGGGGCATCTGGGTGGCCCAGTCAGTTAAGCAACCAACTTTGGCTCAGGTCATGATCTCACAGTTTGTGGTTGGAGCCCCGCATCATGTTCTATGTTGACAGCTCAGAGCCTGGGGCCCGCTTCAGATTCTGTGTCTCCTCTTCCCCTCCCCTGCTCATGTTCTGTCTTTCTCTCTCTTAAAAAAATAAATAAACATTTAAAAAAATTAAAAAAGAAAGACAAAGAGAAAATTGTTAGCTTCTTGGAACAGCCCACAAGAAAGCCAACCTTAAAAATAGTAGAATTGAGGGGCACCTGGGTGGCACAGTCGATTAAGCGTCTGACTCTTGGTTTTGGCTCAGGTCATGATCTCACGGTTCGTAAGTTCGAGCACTGTGCTGGGCTCTGAGCTGGCAGTGTGGAGCCTGCTTGGGATTCTCTCTCCCTCTCTCTCTACCCCTCCCCCACTTGCTCTGTCTCTGTCACTCTCAAAATAAATAAATAACCATTAAAAAAAAATAGAATTTAAACGATATTGTTTGATGTCCCCAGGCCCCCAAGCACCCATCACATTACCATTCATTTCATCACTAGATTGAGACTCAAGTTCTCAAGAAACATCAATGCTAAGTACAATTCCTCAAGTCCTTTCTTTTTAAGATTTTTGTTACAAAACTCTTTCAGATTATGATTTTTTTTTTTTAATTTGAGAGAGAGAGAGAGAGAGCACATGAGCCAAGAGAGGGGCAGAGGGAGAAAGAGAAAGAATCTTAAGTAGGTTGCATGATCAGTGTAGAGCCTGACATGGGGCTTGATCTCACATACCAAGAGATCATGAGCTGAGCCAAAATCAAGAGTCTGATGCTCAACAGACTGAGCCACGCAGGCACCCCTAAAATATGCTCATCTACCAGAGATACACCAAATTTGGCCTTTTTTTTTTTTTTTTGAAGGGTCGGTCAGTCCCCCTGCCTGAAGCTAAGGCCTTAATTATCACTTAGCAACTTAGCAAGAAACTAACAGTCAGCTGAGCACAAAAACAGAACAGAAGGTAAGCCCTAAAATCATGGCATCAGATGAGTGGGAAGTATCCCACGAACCAACAAATTCTTTACGATATTACAGATCACCAGACCAAGCTGGAAGAACACATCCTTGAAAGCTCTGAAATTTTTGCACTGGGAGAATGAAGGTAGCAGAGGTTGAGAATTGTTTTAGAAGAGTTTACATAACTTTCAAGTGAGTGGCAATCCATTCCCTGAGAATTCTTTAGATCAGAATTCTACCATATCTTTACAATTTCTTAAATTATACATTCTCAGACAATGAATATCCAAGATGTGGCCAGAGCTGTTATGAAACACTTCAGAGCATGTGAGCATAATTTCATACTGCATTATAAGGGATTTCTATGAAATTACACGATGCATCTTTCTGAACTTCAAGTCTACCCAAAAACACAAGTGCTCTGAAACTTATCAGTACATTCCGACTACTTGGCTTTCTTATAACAAAGCTTTCAGAAATGAAGAATATTCTTTAAGACTACTTAAATCGGCCAAAATAGACAGTCCCCAATTTAAACAAGAGAAGTTTTGTCATTAAATGGCTGACTTGGCTAAGCATAACATTCTTTTCATCACTTTGTTTTTTACCCAGTGTTTTTCTGTCTTAAAGATATTATGTCTCCTAAACTTTTCTCCAGTTTTTCTTTCCAGTGAATCCACTTAAGTCACAAAAGCTACTCATTGGAAACAAACTTCTTCATTAGCCAATAGGCAATTAGAAAGCTGGTCAAATTTTAGACTTCAGCTCTATTTTAAGGCAAAAACGATTCTTATTCTTGCTTTGATCTAAGATCACTTGGGAAATCCAGAAGCGCTTCTTAAGGAACTTAGCTCACCGTTTTTGGCAAAGAACTCAGAAAACATGGAATAAGGATCTGACCACCCAAGATGGACCACCTAATACATGTGTAAGAGAAGGGCAAAGGTGTATTGTCCATTTGTTCAGGCATATTCTAACGGAACTCAGGGTCCCCCAAGGATCACCATCCCATTTGGACAAGTATGGTCTAAATCATTAGTATTCATCTCTCCATTTTTCTGACACCGGTCCAATGTGCTAATAAGAAATTTCCAGCTGCCTGAGGAGTGCTCCCCGTTCATGTATTTCTGGGAGTCTCCAGAGTCTGTCTTCCATGTGCGGTTCCCACAGCACCCACAGTGCATGGCTGGCGGAGGCTGCTCTGGGAAGCACGGCACACTTCTGCTGGGGGCCACCTGGAAGACGGGGCAATTGCTGCCTGCAATTGTTCCCAGAACTGCAATCCTCCCGTGGAGAAGAGGCTCCCTGCCTTTGTGGCACGCCCTATAGATGGGTCCCTATGCAGTAGGTCACTGAGCCCCCATGTGTCACAGATTGGCATGACATGGCTTTTATTTACAGTTGCCCCTCTCTTCCAAGCCCAGAAGGGCTCCAGGAGCTGGGCTGTGATTCGAGTCTCATATCAACTCCATGGCTGGACTCCATCTTCCTCCTTCTCTCTGATGAGTAAGATGTTCAGATAAAATCCCCCTCCACCCCAAGGGCTGTTTCTCACAAGATCTCCTTAGCCCCCTACAAACAGTCATCAGGTCAACTTACCTGTTGTGGATACAGCTGAGGCCCAGATGAGGTCCTTGCTGCTCAAAGCCTACCTCGACAAGGCTCCAAACATTCCCTTGGAGGTGATCAGACATGATCTATGATGTAAAATTGTCTTGATTAGAGGAACTAAGACGTCCCACATCATAAAGAACAAAGAGGATTTGATTCAGGAAACAAAAGACCACCAGGGCAGGCAAATAAGGAAAGGCAAGGAGAACAAAAAAGGGAAAAATATAAGAAGGAAATAGAAAGCAGTGGGTTTGTGCCAGCAAAGGGCTTCCTGGTAATGTGGCTGACAAGGTTTAAAAGGAGCTTTTCATTCCGGCAATGATAAGATGGCCATTCCCAGTTGGACCAGGCCCCAGGCTCCACTCCAAAGCACTTTGCATAAAGGGTGGGTAAATGCAACGTGACCTACTTGTGTCTGTAATCCAGGAAAGCCAGAAGAGGAATAATGACAGGGTAAAGAAAATTCATTATGTTATTTACCCCCCTCGGACTGAATGCCCCAGCTGTTTGATTTTGCTGATCCTAACAAGCTGTAGTATGGTGTTGGGGATGGCAAGAGCCTGCCAACAGTTGGACGTTTCCATGGGTTTAATTATTCTCTGATAATAACTTCTCCCTATTTCTATAAAGAACAGATGATCAACAATACCAGCCCAGGGTCCTGCATACTACGCAGGGGAAGATACAGCTTTTCCCAAACACAGTTTATGAATGTCGTATCCACATTGTGATGTACTCACTGCAAAGTTTTAATATCAATAATAACAGTCTTTCCATTACACATATTTAAATAAATGCTTTCCACGTGAAGCAAGAGTAATTATTATCAATATTTGGGTGAGCCAGAATACCGGTGACAGCTCCAGCAGCTGCATTCAGCTTTGGCTCAGTAACAAAACGCAGAAAGCTCCCCAGTGAGAAACAAGGCAGGATTTGATGAGTTCCACTCAGCTCTTCAGTTACAGATTATTAAAAGATGAATTATAAAATTGGCACAATAATGGCCATGCACATTCTTTCTGGCCAGCATCATTCCCAAGACTCTGATAGTCACAGAAGAATCTTTAAATCAGAGGACACTTCGGGTCTAACTCAAACAGACAGTGTTTGTAAAACTGCCACGCATCATTAGCACGTTCACTTCCCTGAGCGATTGTTCAATTACTCACCACAGACAGCCACATGCGGTTGCTAATGGGACAAAGACAATACGGGATGACATAAGGGTGTGGATATTGCCATTTTCTAGTCCCTGGATAAGAATGAAGGACATGGAGGCAAGTAGACAATGCTTTCAAAGATATTTAACCAGAAGCCCTGGACCGAGAGCAGAGTTCTACGTGGTTTCCCAAGCAGACAAAGGTTTTTAGCCGCATGTTCATGGGAATTCTAGGTAGAAGTCAGCAAAATATGCTGAATCTATTAGGATGTTGACTAATTCCAGTACCACACACCAAATATTTATTCCCTTTCAGATTTCCTGTTTTAGTAAGAGTTCTCCAGATAAACAGAACCAGTAGGACAGATGGATCTAGATCTAGATATCTGTAGACACATAGATAAATAAGGATACAGATACAATATAGATAGATATATTTATATTATGTTATATAATATAATAGATACAATATAGATATATTATATGTTATATTTATTATACATAATTATATATTATATAGATACCATATATAGAGAGAGATAGAAAGATAGATATAATATATCTAGAGAGAGAGAGAGAGAGAGAGAAAGAGATTGAGTTTTAGGAATTAGTTCATGTAAGTCTGGACACTGGCAATCTAGAATCTGTAGGGCAGGCCAGCAGGCTATATTCAGGTAAGAGTTGATGTTTCAGACTGAAATCTGCACAGCAGGCTGGTGGGCAAGAGATTCAGGCAAGGTTTCTACATTGTGGTCTCAGAGCAAAACCCAACTGATTAGATGAGGCCCACCCACGTTACAGAGAGTAAACTGCTTTATTCAAAGTCTACTGATTATAAATGTTTATTACAAGCATAAGAGACTCTTAAAAAACTGAGAACAAACTGAGGGTTGATGGGGGGTGGGAGGGAGGGGAGGGTGGGTGATGGGTATTGAGGAGGGCACCTTTTGGGATGAGCACTGGGTGTTGTATGGAAACCAATTTGTCAATAAATTTCATATATATAAAAAAAATAAATAAATAAATGTTTATTACATCTAAAAATTATCTTCGTAGCAACATATCGACTGGTGTTTGACCAAACAACTTGACACCATAGCCTAGCTAACTTGACATTAAAATTAACCATCACAGGGCACCTGGGTAGCTCAGTTGGTTCACCATGCAACTCTTGATTTGGGCTGAGGTCATAGTCCCAGGGTCATGGGATCGAGTCTCATGTCGGGCTCTATGCTGAGTGTGGAGTCTGCTTAGGATTCTCTCTCTCTCTCTCTCTCTCTCTCTGCCCCTCTCCCCTGCTCACGTGCTCTCTTTATAAAATAAAATTAAAATTAAATAAGATAAGATAAAATAAAATAAAATAAATAAAATAAAACCATCACATTACTTTTTCCTAAAATATAATGGCTGAAGATAGAATATGTATATTAATGAGGGTTCTCAGCATTCCACATATGTGGCTGAGTATGGCTGCCACTGTGTGTCTCACACTCACACACATCCCCCAGGACATGAAGATAGCAGGCATCTTTCAGAGTGGACCCAGGAAGGATACATGTGCACAGGACTTCAGTGAGCTGAAGTGAGGGCCGGTGTCTCCCTCTCTGACCCTCCACCCTTTCTAGGTTGACCTTTATCTAGCACACTTGAGGGGAAGGGAGCTTTGATGGGTCCCTGTGTACCTATCACTTGACCCTCTCACTGGTCTCAAGACAACATTGGACCTCCACTTGTGATGCTTCTGGGAATCCCCTGAAGAAGGCTAAGAACATGGTTTGTCCTTAACAAGAGGCTGGCCTAGGCAGATGGGGCCAGGAGAAGAACTCTTCAGTGCTCCTTCCTTTAGTTCCTCATCTAACACACCAAGTGGTATGGGTGCAATAGACTTTACTGAAGGTTTGGAGATAGCTAGAAGATACTACAGCATAGAAATAAATTAATACTGAACACTAAGCATGATTGTTTAATGTCTGTAGAAATTTACCAAGATAAACTCTTCTTAGGGACTCCCCCTAGGATACAGCCCAATTCCAAATCTCAATTCCCTGTCTTATAGTCCATCTTTCCCTTACCCTTTGAAGACAGAGCTATTTCTTCTGTCCTTCCCAGAGTGACTCTCCATCCCCTCTCTAGGACTGATCTGCAACCGTACCAAGGCAATCTGTGGTCCTCCACAGTCTCCAACAATATCTTTCCAATCCTGGGATTATTCATCCAGAATGTGTTCTGGTCAATAATCCAAGTTAGGTTATGGTATTTCAAATATAGTCGCCCGTGGAGATTTCTCCACAGTGTGATGTGACACATGATCTACTATACCCCAGGTTCTTCCTTTAGTCTTCTAGGGTACTACAGATAACTTCTGGACAAAACACACACGTATGATGCAGACATACACATAACAAGAACAAAAATAATTCTCTGAAGCAGTGCAGTCTA
Source organism: Lynx canadensis (assembly GCF_007474595.2). NCBI lineage: Eukaryota > Metazoa > Chordata > Mammalia > Carnivora > Felidae > Lynx > Lynx canadensis. The sequence goes on along the minus strand of NC_044308.2, from coordinate 105,633,234 downwards.
AATTTAGAAGAACAAAGAAAAATATTTTCTTCAAACAAGAAATCTGTCAAGCTTTGTCTACCCACAACAGGAAGAATAATTTCTGCTTTTGTGCATAGTGATACTAGTTCCCCTTTTCATCAGCTCCCTATTCCTGATGACTCTTGGAAGCCCAGCTAGGCCTGGGCATTGGAACACATCAGAGGACCTTTCCTAACAGCAGAATTCCTCTCTGCCTGAGTAATACCCTAAGACAGTCCTTCCCAATCTTGATCATGGCACATAATAAACTCATAGTATGATAAACTCATATACTGCAACAGGACAAATGGACTAGTACGTTTATGGCAAGAGGCTGCCCCAGGCCCCATCTGGCCTCCCAGAGTAAGAAAGGAACAGTACCTTTGTACGTACCTACTCTATACATAACACCCCCAAGGAACCCCAGCATACCTGTAGGGAAGCTCTGCCCGTGCTACGTGCATCTCCCTTGAACCAGATCAAAATTTTAGACAAAACTTCCTATCCCAATGTCATTGACAAGTGGCAGGAGAACCATATAAAGATAGATTATCCCACCATGAGCAGTAAAGCCCCCAAAACTAGACTGAGAACCTGGGCTGTGGTTTATTAGATGCATCTATAATAACTGGCCTTCAAAACATTGAAAGAGAATCTCTCTCTGAACTCAGCTATAACAATTCCTGAGTTGACAAAATGTGGTTTGAAAAAGCTGATTGGAGAGGTTGACTACTCTTTTTATAGGGGAGAAAACAAAGTTCTTATACTCTAGAAAAATCTCCCTCTTTTTCACCTGAAAAGGTGAAGAACAACAAGAACAGAACTGTAGTCCCAACCTTCTTGATAAACATGAAAAATTCTATTACTTAAGAGTATTTGTACCCAAATCCTGGTTTTTGACTGTCATTAAAAAATGAGGACAGTGTCTTTCTTATTTTCCATTGTATCCCAGTTGCTAGGAAAATGTTTGGCACCCAGTAAATGTTCAATAAATATTTATGGAAACAATGTGCCCCACACTTTGAAGGATTGGACAACTTTTAGTACACTCATCCAAAATTTAGGGAATTGAAATTCATTCCACTTGTCAATTATAGTTTAAGGAGATTATCTAGCGGGGGGGGGGGGCGGCTTTCTTGAAATAAGATTTCAGACAGAACTCCATCTGTTGACTAATGATACAGATATTAAGAAATAAGAAGTCTCTAACAAAATTGTGAAGTCTGGCCTCCTGCCTGTGTAGAGAAGCAGTTCAAGTGCCATTATCTGCTTACACGGCAGGACATGAATCCTTCAACTCCTGTTCTTCACCTTCAGAATTTGTTGAGAAAGCAGATACCCCCACCATGGAGCAAACAGGCGCTCATGCCGGTTAGACTATAAGACATCCTGCTGGCCAAATTCTTCTCTGAGCATTCAAAATGTTTCTAAACATATTCACTAGTTTCTTGATGAGAGTCAGTAGCTAATGCAATGCCTATGGCTCAGTTAAAATAAACACAAGCACAGTTAAAAATTTATTCAAATCATCATTCTTTTTGTTGTTGTTGTTCATAATAACTGGACCAGAAAGGAGCCAAAGTTTCTATCTTTCACATCTATGACAAAAGAAATTGTTTAAGCAAATACATAGTATATATAAGCAAATATATTAATAAAATTATAGGAGACCTCACTAATCCTACTGTGAAACCTAAAATTTCAAATATCTTTATAATATTTATACATAAAAGGGTTTAGGCTTAAAATTTTTTTTAATGTTTATTTATTTTTCATAGAGAGACAGAGTATGAATGGAGGAGGGGCAGAGAGAGGGAGACACAGAATCTGAAGCAGGCTCCAGGCTTTGAGCTGTCAGCACAGAGACCGACGCGGGGCTTGAACTTATGAACTGCGAGATCGTGACCTGAGCCAGTGTTAGATGCTTAACCGACTGAGCTACCCAGGTGCCCCAAAAGGTTTAGGCTTTATCAAAAAGACAGTCGTATATGTATTAAAGCATGCTAACCGGATTTCTCCATCAATGCTTTGTTGTAGTCTGTTACCTTTAATGATGCACTAAAAAGTGCGAAGTACATAATCCACAGTATTTCGCTTTATAGTATCTTAATTTAGTCTAAATTGGTGAGGTTTTGTTCTATGAATACACTGAGCTTATGAACACAAATAATACTGCTTAACCAAATATATGGGATTAAAAAAAATAGAATGCTTCCACACCAAAACATACAACTCTTTTGCAAATACCAATTCTTGTCCTTTCTCCTTGACTATGACCAACATGTCACCCTAGAAATAGTGACTGAGTAACACAATGGAAAGAAGGCAAAATAAAAGAAATGTTTTTTTCTTATCATCTGTATTCTTATATTTGTCTAGTTTATTACTAAACTATTCACTTTCTAAAATTTAGATCCTAGGTCACAGAATCACAGAAAAGAGAGTGAGAGCCAGACCATGCCTCTGTCGGCAAAGACAAATGGGTTTTTATCTTGGTCTTAGATTCCCCAGAAGGTATTTTTTGTAATGTTATTTAAGATTCATTTCACACATACTTAATATGCATCTTCCCTGTGCAAACTCACACTTCTATTATGCTTCTAGAAATATTTCCCTTATTTGGTGACTTAAGTTGGAGGACACCTAATTAGCCACTTCTGGAACTACTCGTTTCTAAGTTTACACTTTCAAGAAGCATTTTATGACCTTCTCTGGGCCCAGCACTGGGCCTACAGGGAAAATAAGGCAGTCCTTTGCCTAAGAAACAAACTCACAATCTAGAGAAAAAAATAGACCTGTAACAAATCAAGTCAATGCCACTTTATCTGGAATACAACAGAGGTAGTTACAAAGGAGGGCCAGCCAACTCTGTCTGGGTGCTGAAGAAGGACATATGGAGAAAACAATAGTTCATCTGGTTCTCTGAAAGATAAGGAGATATTCTCTGAAGGAAATATGAGCACAAGGCATTCCAGACAGCAGGAATAGCTGTGCATGGTGAGGGAAAAACAGTGGGCAAATGATGCATAGGCCATTATCATCAGAAAACAATAGCATAGGGGATGGGTAAATGCTAGAAAGCCAAATTCAAAAAGCAAATCATGAAGGATCTTATACGCCCAGGATAATTCTGCTCACTTTTATAAAAGCCAGTGTCTTTTAACCTATTTTTAAGTGACAGAAAGCTTCAATTAATTGTTGGAAACTATGACTCTTCTCCCTAGAAAACACACGACATGTATACACAATGTGTTCCCTGACCACATGGTACCTCTCCACTATCCAGACACACCATCCTTTGTCTTTTCATTGTCCTTGCATCTCCAGACTTCTTAATCCAAAGATCAGGGTCTCCCTTCAGACCTTGACACAGAAACTTGAATATGAGTGAGAAAGTCCCAAGAGATTGTCTTCACAACTCAGACTGTTTTTCCCTCCTATCTCCAGTCCTAAAGTTGCCAATAAAATCTGCCTTTCCCACGTCTTCTTATTCTCTCCTGCAGCTATGCCATCGAGAAGCCTTCAAATTTTGAAACATCTCTTTCTTTTGGAAGATCTCTTTCTGCTCTGGCTCCTTCATTTTCAACTTTGGGTTGTAACAACCATGCCACCAATATCTGTGATCACTCTCATCCAGCACAGCCCAGCCTCTAACTCTGAAGATATTTAGAGTCCCTCTTGTTTCATCCCATCTACAGTTAGCTTCTCGATGTAAAGATGGGCAAGCTAAAAATAGCTATAACTTTAACATTTCTTCTTTGATCTTATTTTTCTATTTTAATAATTTCTGTTACCTTATTATGGATCTTTTACAGGTTCTCAGGAACCTTTTTAATAAAGAGATATAAGATTAAGGCTATGGCACAAAAACAGACACATAGACCAATGGAATAGAATAGAAACCCCAGAACTAGACCCACAAACGTATGGCCAACTCATCTTTGACAAAGCAGGAAAGAACATCCAATGGAAAAAAGACAGTCTCTTTAAGAAATGGTGCTGGGAGAACTGGACAGCAACATGCAGAAGGTTGAAACTAGACCACTTTCTCACACCATTCACAAAAATAAACTCAAAATGGATAAAGGACCTAAATGTGAGACAGGAAACCATCAAAACCTTAGAGGAGAAAGCAGGAAAAGACCTCTCTGACCTCAGCCGTAGCAATCTCTTACTCGACACATCCCCAAAGGCAAGGGAACTAAAAGCAAAAGTGAATTACTGGGACCTTATGAAGATAAAAAGCTTCTGCACAGCAAAGGAAACAACCAACAAAACTAAAAGGCAACCAACGGAATGGGAAAAGATATTTGCAAATGACATATGGGACAAAGGGCTAGTATCCAAAATCTATAAAGAGCTCACCAAACTCCACACCCGAAAAACAAATAACCCAGTGAAGAAATGGGCAGAAAACATGAATAGACACTTCTCTAAAGAAGACATCCGGATGGCCAACAGGCACATGAAAAGATGTTCAACGTCGCTCCTTATCAGGGAAATACAAATCAAAACCACACTCAGATATCACCTCACGCCAGTCAGAGTGGCCAAAATGAACAAATCAGGAGACTAGAGATGCTGGAGAGGATGTGGAGAAACGGGAACCCTCTTGCACTGTTGGTGGGAATGCAAATTGGTGCAGCCGCTCTGGAAAGCAGTGTGGAGGTTCCTCAGAAAATTAAAAATAGACCTACCCTATGACCCAGCAATAGCACTGCTAGGAATTTACCCAAGGGATACAGGAGTACTAATGCATAGGGGCACTTGTACCCCAATGTTTATAGCAGCACTCTCAACAATAGCTAAATTATGGAAAGAGCCTAAATGTCCATCATCTGATGAATGGATAAAGAAATTGTGGTTTATATACACAATGGAATACTACGTGGCAATGAGAAAGAATGAAATATGGCCTTTTGTAGCAACGTGGATGGAACTGGAGAGTGTGATGCTAAGTGAAATAAGCCATACAGAGAAAGACAGATACCATATGGTTTCACTCTTATGTGGATCCTAAGAAACTTAACAGAAACCCATGGGAGAAGGGAAGGAAAAAAAAAAAGAAAAAAAGAGGTTAGAGTGGGAGAGAGCCAAAACATAAGAGACTGTTAAAAACTGAGAACAAACTGAGGGTTGATGGGGGGTGGGAGGGAGGGGAGGGTGGGTGATGGGTATTGAGGAGCGCACCTTTTGGGATGAGTACTGGGTGTTGTATGGAAACCAATTTGACAATAAATTTCATATATTAAAAAAAAAAAAAAGATTAAGGCTAAAGGCAACGAGTAATTAGCAGTTCCCACAATTTGATGTACTATGCATACATCCCACATCACACTGTCCTTCCTAACCCCAGAGTCTGATTGCTACTTTATTATTTTTTTAAGTTTATTTATTTCTTTTGAGAGAGAGAGAGAGAGAGAGCACGCGCATGAGCAGGGGAGGGGCAGAGAGAAAGGAGAGATAGAATCCCAAGCAAGCTGAGCTGTCAGTGCAGAGACTGATACAGGACTCCATCTCCTGAACCATGAGATCACGAGCCAAGCTGAAATCAAGAGTCAGAGGCTCAGTTGACTGAGCCACCCAGATGCCCCTGGTTGCTACTGTAAATATAACTTAGGGCTCATGACATGTTTTTTCTAAACATCTCAACCCACAATAAAAATATCAAACATATCATTGTGTCTCCATGGGTAAACAACAAATCCTGGAGGCCTATGAACAAGTCAAGAAGGAGACATTCTCCATGTTTCCTACCCCTGCTTGCCCATGTGTGCTTTAAATATCTCCAAAAAAGTCTCAAGAAAATGTGCGAGCTGAAGTCCCAAAGACAGAGGAGTCAAACTCATGCCTGGAATAAGTATAGATATCTGTCAAAATAAATCACTGCCCCTTTAGGGTGAAAAGGGTCCAATGTGGTTAACTTATGACCGAGAGGCTGGATGGTTTCCTCAAATGATAGTCTGTGCTTCTGGCCATTGAGCATGTGCTGAAGCAGTAGCTAGATCTGCTGTGGTAATTGGGAGCCCTTATTGTTGAGCTCACACATAGTCCCCATCTCAACCACCATGACTGCTGGTATCCACAGGCTTATTCAGGCATTTTCCCTAATAATCACTGCCATCGAAGGCCAACCCTTGAATGGACTATCATGCAGCTGTATTATTTCCTCACATTCTATTTCTGAGTCAACCCGTCTGCAAACCAAGCTCAGGATTTTCCTTCTCTCAGTTGGTCAGAAGAGATTCCTCCTACGTCCCTTAGGTGTAAACTGAGGGAGAGGTGCCGAATGCCTTCACAGGGAAATCTGAAGCTGGGATGACAATTCAGAGCTATTTCAAACTGAGGTGAGGGGTACAGATCTGTATATCCCCACGTAGACCAGTCTACAGAGAAGAGCTGACCTAGGAAGGAGGTGTGACCATGGATTAGGAGACTCTCCATCCAAGACAATTCCATCTGGTAACTGGGAACTATCTTCTAGCAACAAACACTCCCAGAGGCAGACCTGAAGGAGGATCTAGGGAGCATATCACAGAATCTATTACACAGCCAGAGTTCAAATCCAGAATTTGCCAGTTTTTAGGTCTATAATTTTGTGTATTAGTCTGGGTTCTCAGTGAAGCAGATACCAAGACAGGATTAACATACAAGAGATTTGTCATGAGGGTAACACTAGTGTACCGAGTTTCATAGTGTTCCCACCAAATTCAAAGCCTTCCCAGGACCTCAGAATGTGACCTTCTTTGGAACTGGGTTTGTTGCAGATGTAATTAGTTAAAATGAGGTCATAGTGGAGTAGGATGGTCCCTCAATCCAATATAACTGGTGTCCTTTTAAGAAAAGGAGCAGAGACATGCACAGAGAGAACACGTACAAAGGCACAAACACTGAGAGAAGATGGTCACAGGACAAGAGAGGCAGACACTGAAGCTATACAGCTGCAAGGCAAGGAGTACCAAAGACCGCTGTCAATGCCAGAGGCTAAAAGAAAGGCACGGGACAAGTTCTCCCCCAGAGCCTCCAGAAAGACTGGCCCTACTCATGCCTTGATTGGAGACTTCTAGACTCCAAAACCAGGGACAATAGATTTCTGTTGTGCTAAGCCACCCAGTTTGGGCACAGTAGCCATGGTAAACTAATATAGCCTGAGAGGAAAAATGGGGGAAGGAGTTGGAAAATGTTGGAGTGATGTGAGCCTGTGGTGCCTGACTGACACCTGTGAAGAAAAGCAGACGAGAAGGAAGAGGGATGGAAGAAAGGAGATGTTTCTGCTTGTCACAGTGAAGGGGGTACTCAGTGTCCTGCAATGTCCAGGAAAGCCCCCGCAACAAAGAAGTATCCAGTCCAAAATGTTCGTAGTGCTGAGGTTGAGAAACTGAGCTAGAACAATACAATTAACCTTTAAGTTTCCATGGCTGTAAAATGAGGTCATTTATTTATTGTACAGCTAGTACGTGTGAGTGAAACAAAGTCCTCGTGGAGGTTATACTCTAGTGAGGATAATATCACCTACTTCATGAGGTGATATTATTTAGGCTTTGAAGCTTAAAGGATTAATAAATGTAAAACACTTAGAACAGTACTTGGCACATACTAAGAGCTTTTTTAAAGCAATGATTACATTACCTATTACAAAGTATGTGCTCATTAAAAGGCAACTGATAGTACTGTAAAACATAGATGAGTCAATATTTCCTAGCAGAAAGTTGGCTTCCTGAGTACCTCGTGTCTCCTGTGCCTGTCATTCATCCTCAACTTCCCATGGGGACCTAAAGGCATTCCAAATCTTCAGAGGGGTAATAAGCCCATGTTAAAGAAAATAATTAGTAGGTCTAGGTGGTGCTTTTTTTTTTTTTTTTTCTGAACAAGTGTAGTAGTTTCCTAATGTTCTCAAAGAGGAACAAACAAAGAAGGATACAAATATACAAGGGGGAAAATTCCTTGGCAAAGGCAGCCTAACTCTATCCCATACTTGAATTCTGAATTAATGATGCCCCTCCAGAAAGCTCAGTACCCATCTAATGGAAAAAGGTGGTAACAAGAAAAAAATCATGGTGGTCCTTTGCACAAATTTCCACCAAAGTTACAGATACGGGCATCATTTTGTACTAGGCTTAGTCAGCTGATCCTTGTTTACACATTTTTTTGGTGATTTGTTTTGCTTCGCAGGCTTAGCCACCCCTGGCTCAGGAACAAGAAAGCCCTAAACATTTCATTCTGTGAACTCTTGACTGATTCAAGGGAGAGGCTGACCTAGAAAGGCAAATCACACAGCCCAAAGGACAGAAGCTTTGATTCCATGCAGAAAAAGCTCTGACTTCAACTCTCTCCTACATTGCTTGCTAGAGAATTTGGGGAGGATGAATTGCCTGTATATGCTCCTTGCATTCCTGCCGGCGTAAGAGGTTGTGTCCAAAATTTGATGAGGGATTGATAAACAAGAAAACCTCACTGGAGGAAGGGGAATGCAGAACTCATTTTTCTCTAATAGAGCAGAGCTAATTAGTCAGCATCAGATTTTTAGGTAATTATGAAATCACAGAGAATCACCATTGAAATGATTTTCTGCTGCTTATATTTCTCATGGAATTGTTTCTAGACATGAAAAATGGATCCCCCTCCTATACTTGCCCAAGAGAAAAGAATGACTATTAACAAGATTTGTGTGTTTAATAAGGATTTGATTAGGATTGGTGTTCTTTCCAACTGTGACCCTGACTTGGGTCCAGAATGTAGATTTGCATTCATTGACAAAGATGAAAATGAACAATGGGCACAATGGAAAATAAGGAGAGAAGTTCCATGGATGTTTAGGGACATGGTCTGTTTCATCATGACTAATGAGTTGTAACTTCTATCCTCTCTTCTATGGCATTTAAAAAAAGGGGGGGGGCGGATTCTAACAGATTTCAGTAAGACTTTCCATACATTCTTCCTTTCCTCTCCAGGGGACAGGTATACTTTATTACCTATGGTCCCTTCCCATACTTGACTGCCCCATGATAGAATTTTAATTATTTGTTTTAAGATCCAAGAATGAAATTGTGTTCCAATGTATTGAAAGAAAAAAAGAAGAAAGAAAGAAAGAAAGAAAGAGAAAGAGAAAGAAAAAAAAAGAAAGAACGAACCTGTCTCTATTTTCCACTCTTAATTTTAGAAAATTTTCATCACACTTGAAATAACAGCATTCATCCTCCTTAGCTTTATGGCACAACTTTAATTTATAAATGTCAGGGATTTGTAAATCTGTTGTGTGAAACATTATATGAGAGAAATGAGTCTTTACATTGTTTTTCTTAAACAGCACAGGTTTTGCAATTAACTCCACCCTGCCTTAGAAGCATGTAAGTTAACATAGCTCAAGGCCACCTCCCTGACAATATCTCCTCAAGGGAGTTGGCTAGATCTATTTATATACTTTAAAATGCTTTAGAGTGTTTTCTGAAGTTGCAAATTTCAGTGATAAACTTCTTCTACCCTAGAACTAATAAAGCAATTTTTACAGTTATGACTATGTGAATAGAGTTTAAATGGACCCTCAGCAAAAACTTTTTGAAGATCCTTTTCTTTGACAAAACATACAAATGACAGACATCCTTTTGATTCTGGCACCAAATTTCTAGTCTCCCAGTGTTTATGAATAGCACAATCGGGGATATATCAAAAAAACAACACATAGAACTTTTGATATTCTACCTTTCTTTTCATGAGAAGTCGGACAAAACTGACGTACTCTACCAAGAACATTATGAGCAACCTAGACTCAAGATTGGATGTGTTAGCAAGTTTCAACCTCTTTTCCTGTCTGATATCACACAGAACTAAACTTTTTTTGCTAGAGAATCTAGAAGAATGGTTGCAATATAAATGGTCAAGAAAATTCCATCACAGTTTTTTTTAAAGATGGTTTATTTTAGTTATATTCTGTTATATATGCTACACATGGCACAAAAGTGAGGCAAACATATAACACGGAAAGAGAACATTACCTCGACCTCCTCAGTCTCATGTCGCTTTCCACACGCCTCTGTTACGACGCACATGGTGTGCTGTCTGCCCTATATTCCCACTAAGCTCAGCTCTGGGAGAATAGAGAGAAAGCCTTGGTCTTCTTTGTTTTCTTAGGACCTAGTTCTTAGTAAGTATTCAAACATTTATTAAGTAAATAAGAATCAAGTAGTTCACTTCTACTGTTACTTAGTAGCCAAACAAGGACTAAAACTGGAAAAACTGATAAATAAATTAATTACACATTTCTTGTCTAGTAATCAAAACAATCTCAGCCCTGCAAAACCAGGATTCCTCAAGAGAAATCAGCCCTGCAGAAAATGATTTGCATGCTCATTTTTTCAGTTCTCTCAAGGATGGTACATTCTTGATGCATAGAAGAGAAATTAATTAGTTCATTATATACAATAGTTCCTTAGGGCATTAGGGCTTAAGTCTCTCAAACTCTTGTTGAGAAGGGTTGGTATTGATCGCTATTGCACAACTTTAAAATATGAATATGAAAAATATTTAAATCAGTTTTCTGTCTGACCTTAGGGAAAATAATGTCATGTATTGATTAAGCCAATCTGCTAATGAGATGGTTAAAGGTTTAGTGATTAGCGTGGTATCCAAAGCCCAGATACCCTAGAAAGCAGAGCCTGAGACAAGGATTTAAGGTATTAACACTTTATTTGGGAGATGTAAGCCCAGGGCAGGAAGGAAAAGAATGAGTCAAGGAACAACATGATGCAGGTTGCTATCTCCCTTCCCGGCACCAACCCCACACATGAGCTGGGAAGGGACACAGCAGGTCACTTGGCAGGCATGTTCACATAGCACCTGAGATTTGTCCAGAAGGACAAGGAGGAACTGTACCCAACATGGTCCACGGAAGCTAGGATGGAGGGAGAATTTATCTGTCCAGCCCCCCTCTCATTTCTCATTGGTCAAGTCTCACCCAGAGGAAGCCAATACCCACCCACTTCTTGGTTGCATCATCCAGCCCCTCTGCAGTCCCTCAAGATTCCAGATCTCACACCTGCAGAGCAGTATTTTAGTCAAGTCCAAAAATGCAGGGGCTACCAGTTGAGGGTGGGGTCCACTGACAGGAAAAAAAGAAGCAGCCATGGAAATCTAAGACTTACTACCTAAGACACAAGGCTTATGCCTCAGCGCAGCTAGATTAAACCAGGGTGAGGGGCTTAGAAAGCACTTTCTCCCTGGAGACCAGTTGTTACGGCATACATGAAGGGGCGTTCCATTATAATAAGAAAGGATCCTCCACAGACTCTCTCTGCCTTAGATTTCATGTTCTGAGGAAGTGGCTCTGGTCCAAAACACACACTCTCCTTTTACCTTATCTTGGAGAACGCTGGGCGTTAGTCCAAGCTACTAGTTTACCATGTCTCCCAAAAGCTAAATTGCTATGTCTGGGTAGAGTTTGAGGAGACCACTCCAAGGAATTGTTTAGCTTGGGTTGTTTTCAAAAGCTTACTATTTGTACAATTCTTCAGGCAATTTGTGTTAAGACCTGGTGTCATCAGTCTTTCACCTTTATTTAGTCTTTTGGCTAATTCACCTACACTCATGAATTAAGTATTTCAACTAGCCCTATCTAACTCCAGATAAACTAAACCAGGTAAGAGTTAGTATGATCTGTCTCTTAAAATGGGTAGGTGACCACAATTCTTAAATTCTCTGCTAGAATTTATTCTCCTACAATAAAACTGAACACTGATGAACTAGAGGTTACACAAATGTCTAGGGGCACAACACAGCTTTTCTAACAGCAGAAAACTACACTCACCAAACCCTTCTAGGCTTTGGTCCACTTCGACACTACCATTTGGAATGATATATATCATTCCTTAGGTACCCTGTGGAACAAATCTACCTGTAAATCCTGCCACTCATTTGAACAGTTAAATGTTGAAACACATCTACCCAAGTCCAATCTATCCAGATCCAACCATACATGATAAGATATTGGTAGAGACCACCAGAATTTTGCCAAGGGTTACAAGCATTTGGGATTTACCATCCAGTTTCCTTAATCTTCTGTTATAATGTTAACAGTCCCTAGAGCAATTACTCACCTTGGAAAATTTAGATTAAGAAAATACCTAAGTGTATCAAAATCCATTAGGCAAAAAAAAAGTCTAAGAACATTTAGTGTTTTCAAGTTAAAGCTAAATAAACTGGAGCAGTGCATTGAACTAAGGCCCTGAGGAAGAGAAAGGCTGCTAGATCCCTTGTGTAAAGGAGCAACTCCACTCCTGAGTTCTCCCTCTGTGAAGCCATTTTTTTTGGCATCAGGCTTGCGTTTGATCCATTAGCCTTCATCCATTTGAAAGGCTCATGACATCATCTGTGCATGCTCGCAGTACTGAAGGTTCCTTTTTGTGGAACACTCTACCATGTCGCATCATTTATCAAAAGCAGCTGGCCTCCATCTATACCCTGATTTAGTCTGAACTGTGCCTAAGAGCTCTGCAATCACTATGGAGACTGACTTATTACATTTCTGCTGAGATCTCTGCTGGAATGAGTGATTGATGGCCAAAGCTCTCCCCCTTGACCCATTTTTCCCAGTAGCCCCTTCTTCTATAATTCTTTCTATTTGGCTCCACTGTAACCAAAAGTTTGTGCTCATCTTAATAGAACAAAATGTATCGTGGTGAGACAAACACAAAATGTGGCCCCTGCAGTGCCAATCCTAGCCCTAAGGCCAACTGCAACTGTGGTCTTAGGCAACGTGCTAGATACAGTTTCATAGACCACAGAACATGTAGGACTGAAATCTAGCAGATATAAACTAGTACAGTCACAGTGATAGTCAAAATGTTGAAATATTTTTATATTTCTTGCTAAGGAGCTGCTGCCCCAAGCTCCCTACTCCAGCTTCAACACCCAGCTACCCTGTCTCCTTTCCCCGAATCTTTGATTCAGTAACTACCATGCAGTAACTAAAGGGGTAAACCTAGTCCGTTCTCTGCTCCAGCATTAGAGCTGGCACCCACTCTGATCCATCTTGACCCATCTGTGCCTGAGCTATACCAGTTGTTCAGTCATCTGAACAGCACCCCTGAGAAAATGTACTTAGAAGCAATAGCCATAAAACTGCGGGGCCCTGAAGAATATTGAGAACAATTGAAATGACCACTCTAGAATAGATTTACTCCCCTTCTAAACATCTGTTGCTAATTTCTCTTGTCACTTAACTGAACACCAGGGACTCTTTCCCCTGCTGTCATTTTGGCCCAGTCCTTATTTTCCCAGTGCCTATTGTGATTTCAATTAGTTTCTCAAAGCAATACACGTGTTAACCATCCTTTGAATATAGTTATAGAAGAACAAAGTCCTCTCTGAATTGGTGTATTAACTCAAAAAACTGCCAATCAAAATTTCTAGGAAAATTCAGTATTGGCAAAATAGAGCAGAGAGAAACTGAAAAGAGTAAGAAATTGAGCCTGAAAAAAGAGAAGAGTAATGTGAAAGAGAATCCAAAAACTCCCCCTTAAACTCAAGCTACCAAAAGAAGAAATGGAGTGAGCCAAGATGTGCCAGGCTTTTCAGTAATCCAGGAGCAGCAAAGTCCTCTAAATTCCTCTGGAATGTGGATGGCTAAGCTCAATTGACCCAACATATGGAGATTATGCCACTGAGAGGCCCAGCTTCTGAACAGACATGAATATCACAGTCATTGTCACCAAAGCCACTCAACAGCAATATTTTAATAGATGACATTTTGAATTAAACTAAAAATAGTCTGAGAATCTAAAGACTCTTGCACCTCACAGATACAGGAGAGAAGGACATGAAGAAAAAAATTACTGAAATACACAGGCTTTTGGGGACTCTGTAGCTCTTTGGGAAAGAAATCAAAGAAATAACCACAGCCTGTTTAGTCATAAGTGACCACCAGTCCACTTACACCTGTTCAGTGAACAGGTTGTAAGAACTGAATGAGAAATGCCTTACTGAGCCCTCACTGTATGCTGGGCACTGTACTAAAAAAGCATTTGTATCCACTATCACACTTAACTCCATAACTACAATAACCCCATCTTAAAAGATGAGGAAACTCTCGCACAGAGAGGTAGAGTAATTTATCCATATTCAGAGGGCTATTAAGAGGCAGAAGCAGGATTAACCCCAATCAGTTTGTTTCCAGAGACCTTGCTTCTAAGATATTATATAATTTCAGAAGTATTAATATCCTAAAACATTCTTAAAGTAGAGTTGGTATTTTCCTAGTGAGCACATTGTTATTCTCTCTTGCCCTTTTCCAGAGTTTAATCCTACAACTGTCCAGTCAAATAAAGGACTATTCTGTTATCCTATAATTGCAGTAATCTTTTAACCTGAGTTCTTAAAACAGCCATCTATTCTCTTAGCAGCTAAAATCCACACTCGCCTCAGTTTGCATTCTCCATACCCTCTCCAAATTCAGTATTAACAAACGCGGTCTTTATTATATCATGTTTCCTCCTCAGAAGGACAACACTCAGTCGATGACTTAAATGCCACATTTAACTGCAACGCCAGCCAAACAGAAGTGGTTGGATTTTTTTTTTTTTTTTTTTTGGCATCTCTTAAGCAGCTGAGCAGCTCACAATTTGTCTAAAGCCAGTTCAGTGCTAACTGAATCCTGGGAAGGTCTGTTTTCATTATCTGTACCCCAAGACAATGGCTGGTAAGGGCTGTATTTCAGAGATCAGATCACCAGGAGTCTAAAGGAAGGTCCAGATGGGCCCAAACCTAATGAAAAATTCCTCCTTCCCTGGAGGAAGATGAAAAAGCACGATATTGGGTTCTCCTCATAGAGCCCAACTGAGACGATTAATCCATACCTCCAAACTGAAATTAAGCAGGCAAAACCAAACTGACCTCAAACAGAGCACATCTCTGGAAAACCACTGAATTCTCTGTCCTCAGCTCTTTGCAGTAGTTAAGGAGTGTTCACATGACTGAGGACTAATTCCTTTCCAATGAGCAGGGAATAATGTCTTCTGCTTTGTTATATTACTTTTCTCCAGTGAAGACTTTATCACAATCAGCAGTGTATCTCCAGGTTGTACCATGACATATGAGAGATTTCTATCTCATCTGCTCTTACAAGGTTGTAAGAATTTTCAAATCCTTGGCCGTGTAGAGTTTTGAGAACCCTACATGCAGTAGAGTTTTGCACCGAAATTCACTTTTTTTCCAGTGTAGTAATCTCAGGGTATATTTAACAAGAATTATAAAGCCTGAGGCTTCTATGATTTTGAGATATGTCATCTATTTTTTTCTTCCTAGCAATATAAATTACCAGTTGGCAATCATTTCCATAAAACTAAAGTATTTGCAATTCTAGTCCCCTGAAATACTCATCTATCAAATAATTTTCACTCACAAAAGACATGAAATAATCAACATTTTCTAAGCTTATTTTATTCCTTCTCTTTGGTATGGAATCTCAGTTTTCAATACCAAGATTTAATTTCATTTAGTTGTGGTATTTATATTTCACTAAATGATTCTAGAACCCCATGGGTAAAAGGTATGTTTAAACATATAACAACAACATAAATTATTTCCACAACCGCTTGATTCTTCCTAGTCCTTTCTCTTCTCACCCATTTACTCCCACATAATTCCTTCACAAATCCCTCCATTTAATACAGGAAAGTTGATGATTCCTAACACTGAAGTATCCTTGAATGTGGAAAAGCAGTTAACTGTTTCAAAAGAAAAAGCTACAAAGAAAGTAATACATTGTGTAAGTAATTATAGAATCAAAATGAACATTCATATTCTCACATTCACTAATCTGCCTCAAAAAAACACATGATCTGAGTCTCTAAGATAATCTAACTGGTGCAAGAAGAATATTCCCATGTGAATGTCTTGTTTATCAATCATTTCAGCCTCAATTCAATCATTATTCCAAAATGATTTGTATGCCTACTCTTTATGCACTATTGCAGCTTCATTCTTAAAATGGAGATAGTAAGTAAACATGATTATCTTATGACGATAAGGTATGAAAGGAATGTGCTGTGGTTGACATGGAAAAAGTGCCAAATATAAGCTAACAATGGATGACAATGTTGACAACAATGGTGGGCAATGAAATTAAAAAAAAGATAAATATTATTTTATTGACCTCAGTTTGGTCAAAATCTAGCAGGGAAGATATGTGGCTATAATAAGAGTATAAATGGCACCATAAATGCAGAAACATTATATTCTGGATATTCCAGGATAACTAGATTTCAAATATTTTGCCCCATTGACAGACCCTTGAGTTCAATACATGTCTCATTATGTTATTCATGAAATATGATTTCTATATCCATAACAAAAACACAATTGAAATAAGAGAACAGGGAAAAGGAATTAGAAACTCTTGCTTTTAATAAGTATATAGTTTTGTTAAAAGCTTTATGCATATAAAACCATTTAAAAAGCAAGGTAAAAATAGCCTGTAGCCTGGGGCATCTGGATGTCTCAGTCGGTTAATTATCTGACTCTTGATTTCAGCTCAGATTCTGATCTCACAGTTCCTGAGATGGAGCCCTGCATTGGGCTCTGTGCTCACAGCAGGGCCTGCTTGGGACTCTCTCTCTCTCTCTCTCTCTCTCTCTCTCTCTCTCTCTCTCCCCTCCCCACCCCCCCGCCTTACCCCCTCACTCATGCACACTCTCAAAATAAATAAATAATCTTAAAAAAAAAAAAAAAAGCCTGGGGGTGCCTGGGTGGCTCAGTCGGTTAAGCCTCCGACTTCAGCTTGGTTGGTGCGTTCGAGCCCCATGTCAGGCTCTGTGCTGACAGTTCAGAGCCTGAAGCCTGCTTTGGATTCTGTCTCCCTCTCTCTCTGCCCCTCCCCTGCTTGTGCTCTTTCTCTCTCAAAAATAAATAAACATTTTAAAAAATTAAAAAAAAAAAAGCCTGCAACTAGGCTCAACTACACAGACCAGACAATAAGTACTAAAAGGAATATAATAATTCAGAGGAAATTTTAAGGATAAATTGGACTTTCTGGAGAAACTTGGATTTTAGCTTAAACTCAAAATGGATAGGAATTTCATAGCAAGAAACAAGATTACAGGGAAGAGGCTGAGCATCATTACATTGAAGAGGATAATAAAGGTACAGATAGATCTAATTTCAGATTCTAAAATTGTTCCCTCAAAGAGGTAAAAGCAAATGTGTTCAGTATAGTGGGGGAAACACTACTATGGATACAATAATCAGGAAAAATGTCCTCAGACAGTGTGTTTCCTAAAGCAGCTTGAGAAAGGGAATTCACTGGTTCCTGGACCAGTGGAAACTGAAGGTATAAAAAACATTTTATTTAGCTGCAAATCCCCTTGCATTTATTTAGTACTTTTACCTTGGCAAAGTCCTTGCTCTATGGGCTCAATGAGTCTGCCATGAAACTGTAGCTAGTGGCTGCATATAAGGCAGCTCCCTTCCAGCCCTGAAGTGGTGTCTGCAATTCAGAGTCCTAAATCACTGGCTAAGGAATCCATGCCTGTCCCTCACTGAGTCAGAAAGCACTGCTACTGGAATTGGGCCCCTAGGAAATGTAAACTCAGCCTTGATTTAGAAAGACCTTTAGTGTTATATAATCACTGACTAATTGATTGGTTTCCTTCTTACATTTAGATATGGTTTGAGACCCTTTGGAAGTGAAATAAGCACTCCCACATCATCAATTCCCTCATGTAATGAGTGGTAGGTATTTAGCTGTGTTCCATAAGGATCCAGACGCAAAGAACGGCAGAGCATTAAGGGTTTTTTATTGACCAATAATACAAAAGAGTAAAGGCTGTCTTTTTTGATTATGGAAATAGATGTACCATAATATATGCAGCTCTCCAAAAAATGTCCTCCCATAACCAACTTGTTAGAGAAGTAGAATGTTCCCTTCTACCAGAGCTAGGAAATGTTTGGAAATGATGCATGTCAAGCAATTTTATAGTACCCCAATTGCTCCTTAGCATTTTAGTCTGTAGTAGCTAGCTACTCTTGGCAAACTAAGAAGTCTGGCTTTAAGTGGAGTTAAAAGCACCATGTAGACCCAACAGATCCCTTCATGACCATAAGACTGTGCCTTTCCCCATCTGGAAGAGAATTATGTCTTGAATTTAAAGAACATCTTGACCCTGTTCTCTCCAAGTACATTTACGTTTAGGGCATTGACTTTTCCTATAAATCTTTCCAACTTTCTCATCACTGCTTTTCAAAAAGGTAACTTCAATATTTACAGGCTAAGTGATTTGTCCCAAAGCATCTGGGGAGCCCAGATTTCACTAAAATAGTCATTTTGGGGAGCCACAGTAAGGAGCTCCTAGAAAAATAAAATTGGGAAAAGTTCTCCTTGGAGAATGAAGCCAGTAGGAACCACTATACATGCAGTTTAAACAATTATAGAAGCAGACACCCCTATGAGATAGTTTATAATAATATTGTTCCTAAAACTGGGCAAATCAGTGAGTATCCTCAGGAAAACAGCTGAAATGTAATTGATACAAAAGAAAACTCAGTGAAACTTATGTATTATAGGGCAAGGATAGCTTTGGTGAAAAGTTTTTAAAGGCAATATAATGTTGAAAATCTCTTCATGATTATCAAGCTGTCTTGAAGGCAAAACAACCCTAACTTGAAGAATCCATCCCTCAGAAATATCTGCTCTGATCACTATCATTCTGTCTTGACCAAGAGACATTTAGGCCTCTAACTTAGGTACCTGCATAGAGGTACATTACTTACTCACCAGGAGGAAGACTCCCAAAACTGTGTATGACTACAAAAAATTATTCTGACAGATATTATTTATACCATAATTTAATGCACAGGAATCTGATTTTCAAACCAATGCCTTGTGAATTTTATTAATGAGACACCACCTAGTCATCTCTGAGTAATTGAACAAATCATTTCTGGACCTATGAAGTTGAGGATCTGTTCATCAAATGTGATGCCCTCTCCAAGGTACTGATTCCCATGGGGTTCTGCCCATATCTGCCACACAGCCTCTGTATCCGTTCCTACCCGTGGCATCTTAGATCCAGTGCTCTAGATCAGTCTTTCTCAAACTTTAATGTTCTTTCAAATCACCTGGAATTCCTTTTAAATTGTATTCCTTTTAAATTGGCTTCACAAACCAAACAGATGGCTTAAATTCCTTTTAAGTTGGCTTCACAAGCCAAACAGATGCATTATTTTTTGCTGCATAGAATCTAAAATATTTCTATTTCTGTATCTATAAAATAAAGGGGGTTGATGATTCTTGATGGTGAGTAGGTTTGTTTTCTTGAACCATTTATGAGCTGTTGGTCATAACTGTGGTTGTGCTATCTTGGGAAGGAGTCTGAAGCTGTCTCAGGAAAGGGTGACTGATTAATAATGTCTGCCACATATTTAGGTTAGAAAAAACATGGCAGACATGTGACATATTTAAAATTCCATATATATATATACATATATATGTATATATATACATATACGTGTGTGTGTGTATATATATATATGTGTGTATATATATATATGTATGTATATATATATATATATATATATATATATATTTAAAAATCCTATACAGATATCCTGTAAACTTCCTAACTTTCCATGATGCTTGGAATTCATAATGTTCTAGACATCTTGGGAAAGATAAAATGTTTCTTTGAATAATGAAAACAAGCTATCTACAATCCCAATATTCAACATTTGTGAGTGTGCTTGTATATGTGTGTAACAGAAACAGCTGCTAAGCCCAGACTTTTGAAAGTTCAGATTTTCTCTAGGGAAGTTCCAAAAATAACACATACCTCTGGCTCACTGCCTCTACCAGAGTGGTACTACAGCTTTGTGTGTGTGATCAGGAGTGAACAAGATGTGTCTATCACACTGTCACAGCTTCCAAGAGCTGCTGTAAAACAAATCCGTTAGATTTTAATGAGACATGGGCAAGATCCAGGTAAAATGTGAGGAAGTTGTGAAAAGATGAAGAAAAGTTCCTCAGTCCTTCTTGAACTCCTCTTAATATATATATTAAGATTCAGTAGAAACAAGTCACCTTAATGATTAAGGTTAAGGTATATCCATTTAAGGGGATGTTATAAGGCCATTAAAATTGTTTATGAAAAATATGTAGTAGCAATTTGAAGTACTCATGTTCCAAGTAAGGCAAGAGAAAAATGAGATGAAAATTTTCACAGCTATTAAAATACATGCTCGTGGAGAGAAGGAAATAGAGTGAAAATAGCCTCCAAAGCAATAAACTTGTTTTTGAAGAGTCAGTCTAAAGGCACAATGTTTCTTAAATTTCCATATTTGCTACAATGAAGATGTATCTATATTGCTTCTATAAAAGGAGATAAATTACAAAGAAAAGCTTACCATGTTTGATTTAAAGGAATTTTTGCCTTGTTAGTTATAGAAGTAATTTAACAATATTAAGGCAAACTGGAAATGTGGATTCACATATAATCTAATCACTTGGTGACATGACTTTTTTACTTTTTGAGTATTACCATAAATATATCTTAAAGTTTTAAATAAAAGCAATTGCACCTTCTAAGGGAAAAGTGTCTGTGACTGGGGTGTTAAGCTGTAAAACTCAAAGGAAGTTAGCTGTTTGTAATTAAGAAAAGAGTTATGTTAATTCACAACCCATCTTTATATAAGCTTAGGACTTCAAAAACTAGAGCAAGAAATACAGTAATAGCCGGAAGACTATGCCCCCTTCTGACTAGAAAATAACTGACGTAAGGGATTCAAATCTGGAGTGATTCCACAAATGATTATAATATCTTCTTTCCAGTTTGGGGCTAGCTACATGGAACCAAAAATCAGTATTTCCTGTGTGCAAAAAGACATCATGACAATAATGGTAATATAAGTAAAAAATACCAGCATTTTCCCATTTATGGAACACTTCAGTTGATTTTAGCTTATTCTTCTCAACAACCCTGGAAGGGAGGTACGGTTATTCCCACTTTACAGACCCACATCCTGAGGCTCAGGGATGTTGACTGGTCCACACAATTAGAATAAAACTGAATGCTTACAAGAGAAACTAAGCTGCCTATGAGAATGAGGAAGGTCATGTCCTCAAGAGACTCCTGACTAAAGCACAGTGATTCTCAGAGGAGCACAGAGGCCTACCGGAATCATTTGGAGGGGCTTTTTCAAATGGTACACCAACACCCCACAGGGTTCTCCATACCTTTCTAGAGGCACCATGTTCCCTTCCACAGAGCAGTAGACCTCCAATGCATACTAACATTACCAATGTGTGACGTGTACTGACACTGTGTTCTCCCATTCCTGTCTTTTGAAACAGAAAAAAAGGTTTGAAAACTACTACGTTTTGGCAGAAGAAAAACTCTAAGGCACACAAAGCCTAATGTGGCTGAGAGTTATGAAGGTCTTAGAGCCTTTGTCAGAGACTGTGCATATCAAGAAAGATTCCAAAATTGAGTGGCTTCTTAGAGAAGGGTCAGAATTCACTAGAGTGAGATGTAGGATGCTGATTCTTCTCCATTTGTTCACCAGCCCAGGCCCTTCCTCTGTGTTTCTCTGGCTGTCTGTGTCCCTGCAAGACTGATGCTCACGGGCAGTACTATCTAGGTTCAGCTCTAGTGTCCTGTAGGGTTCTGTTAATGGAAAAAAGTAGCAGGAGGTCAGAGGGTGGGAAAGAGAGATGCTTGTTCCTGCTCAGCCCCATGGTTCTGGCAATGATTAGGTCCCGCTTTGACTACAGCTCCTGTCAGGCAGCTACTCTTCCATAGCATGAGCTCTCAAAGGACCCCAGAAACACTGTTTCTTCTCTGCCCCCTCAGTCCCAGGAAACACTTTCTCGTGCTGCTGGTCCCTGGGTGCGTCAACATTCCTTCTTGGTCCCTTTAACTCTGCCACAGCTCAGTAAATTGTCCTTTTACTAAATTCTCTTCAAGATATCCATTGACTAGGGGCACCTGGGTGGCTCAGTTGGTTAAGCATCTGACTTCAGCTCAGCTCATGATTTCACAGTTCGTGAGTTCAAGCCCCACATCGGGCTCTTCACTGACAGTGCAGAGCCTGCTTGGGATTATCTCTCCCCCTCTCTCTGCCCTGTCCTGCTCATGCAATAAATTAATTAATTAATTAATTTAAAAAATCTATTGAGTATGCTGGAAA
Organism: Lynx canadensis; assembly: GCF_007474595.2. Taxonomy (NCBI): domain Eukaryota; kingdom Metazoa; phylum Chordata; class Mammalia; order Carnivora; family Felidae; genus Lynx; species Lynx canadensis. The sequence goes on along the minus strand of NC_044308.2, from coordinate 105,611,067 downwards.
AATGATAACAGGCAGAGATTGATGTAAAAACTCCTGCTTGTGCCTAGTTATGCATATTTCTTTCGATCCTGCTCAAAACAATCTTTAAATGCCATGGTACCATGATTAATTGACATTAATGTATTGATATTTTACTAAAGAATATATTTGTATTTTGTAATATGTAATTTAAATAATCTCCAAGACCCCATGTGACTCAGCTTGGAATTACATTCAAAAGAAACACAAATCTGACTTCATAAACTTTGGATTATATTGTAAATATTTGTTATTTTTTTTAATGGATCATCCAGGAGTTTCATAAAGAGTACCAACCCGGAAGTTTTCCAGAAATTAACTTTAGACCTCAGTCCTTATCTCCCAAATTTCACACCCAGTATAGCTGCTTCTAAGCCTTTTCCTGTCCTCTCATTTTTGAGACTGTCTCACCATGATTCTGCCCTCTGTTCACTTCCTCCATTTGTCTCTGAGCCCTTTCCCAGGCTAACTAGCCAGGTGTGACCATCCAGATTGACCCACACCTGGCCACCTGGCTGGAGAACTGACTGTATAACCCCATGTCACCAGATCCTTCCTCAATTCCCTGAGAAGGAAGCATGCAACCTTCTGGGAATTCTTCTGACTTCTTTTTGTTAATAAATTTAATGGAAAATTTCTGATGAATAAAGTTTTTCCTTCCATTTCAGTGAAAAATATGTTATGTCCTCAGTTACCCTCACCTAAGGAGAAAGCTTTGCCCTTCGAACCTTGGGTCTATAACCTAAACAATATGGAGTCACCTAAATACAAACATACTATACCCAGAAGGAAGTGAATTATCTCCTTTAGGGAGAGACCCCATCACTAAAGACAGATGAAACGTCCCACCAATGGAAAAACCACATTGACTAATGGCATCATACCCAATGTTTATTTATATTTTAAAGAATAATTTGTCCACTGAGGAAAAAAATTAAGATGTTTTCTTTTACATTCTAGAAAGAAAGAAGCAGATGAAAATATTTTTTGAAGGGGCATAAAGCAACTCACTAAATCAAGAAAATATGGTAAATCTGTGGCCAAATCTATGATGAAAAAGTCAAAAGGGGTATCCAAATCATTCAGGTCTCTTTCTATAAGAAATCCAGACTGCAAGTCATTAAATCTATACACTTATCTCAATAATTCAGTTCTGTTGCACAGAATCTAGAATAATCATATGAAATTACAGGATAGATTCTAGCCAAGAATAATCTCATCATTTTCAATGTCACTGCCATCACACAAAGGGAACAAAAAACTAAAGGCAAACTTATGAATTGCACACACTTCTTCTCAAGTTTTCAGCCCCCTTTCTAACTTACATAAGATGCGTTAACATTACTTGCCAGAAGCAAGCCCAACAGCCAAGGGAGTTGGTTGAGAAGCACAGATGAAAACAGCAGACCACAGGTGCCAAGCATTTGGAAGCCAGCCTGCCCCTGGAACCATTCACCCAGGACTGACTGATAAGGAAAATTGCTCCTTTTTGTTTCTGAGTCAACATCAAGTTCTGGCACATCTTCCTTTGTATATTCAATGACAGTTAAAGAAGGTGTCTGAGAAAAGGTGGGCAATCAAGTTAGATATCTCTACTACGCTATTGGTCCATTCAGACCACCCTACAAAATACCAGAATGGGTAGCTTATAAACAGCAAAAATTTATCAAATACTTATCATTATATCCTCACATGGCAGAATGGGCTAGGGATCCTTAGCCTCTGTGGGATCTCCCAAAGGCCTCACCTTCTAACACCATCACACTGGGCATTAGGATTCCAACATGGGAATTTAAGGGGGACACAAATATTCAGACCATAGTAACTATTATAATCCTGAATGATTCACAAAGAATTCACCTCATGAGCAAGTAGCTGGACCAAGAGGTCATCCCCAATGATTCACTGTGCTAAGAATCTCTAGTAAATATAACAATACACAGAGGAAGCCATCCATGGCCCACATCTTCAGCATCTACGAATACTTATGTAAGAGAACGCGATAAATGGGAACACCTTGCCCCTTACAATTCCCCAGGGCTTGGACAAAGGTGTACAGGTATACATAAATATTAAACGTGATAGAGTGGGACATAATAAGAGCTCTTATCAGACTAAAGGAGAGGTGTCCATCACAGGTGACACATTCCCACTGGGAAATCCAAGAAAGCACTGAGGTAGAGCAAGGCTGAGCGCCCTTCTTTGAAGGTCTTTGAATGGTTTCCCAGATAGAACTTCACATAGGCGGGAAATCCCAGTAGGAAGGGAAATACGATGAGGGCTTAACAGCCTGGAAATCTCACACTTGAATCCCAGCTCCCTCATTGACATTACTCCTTTCCCTCCCCAGCCTCAGCTGTCTCACGGGGTTTCAAAATAGGGTTGGTGTAAGGATTAAATGAAATTACTTGCATAAAGTGCTTAGCATAGTGCCTGGTGTATAATAAGCACTCAATAGGATCGTGGCTCTGGCATCATTACCCATATATTCCCTTATACTTTTCTCTTTACCTTTTTGTATTTGAAAGTTACTTTCCAGAAACCTTTCCTAGGCTCTGAAGGAGGTACACTAGAAGAATCCTGTCTTTTCCTCTCCAGAGCTTGGCTACAGAAACAATGATTTGACATCCTCTCCCACTTTCTCCTCCAAACTACCTTCCCTTATGCCTCACATGATAAGCCAGAGTCAGACCCAGATGGAAAACTAGGTAAAATGTAAAAATCCATGAAGTCAGCTGTTTTCAATTATAAACATAATACACTAATCATACCCACAACCTTCTTTGTAGGAAGCAATGAACTGATGGAGAAAATTGCATGTAAAAATATTACAACATGCAACAGTAAGAATGAACTGTTATGTTCCACTTTTACAAAAAAAATTGCAGGGGGTGGGGGTGCAGATACGGGAATTGTGGCACAACCAAACTAACCTTAACTGGAATGGAATTCTGAGATGCCAGTGCATGGCTTGTTTGGAAAACTGAGCACCGTCCTGCAAATCAGAACCAGCTGGAAGATTCTATCTAAAACAGATTTGGCCGTGGAAAGGGAAAAAATCTTAAACTGCCTTAAACTGGCTTTGTCAGCCTGCCCTTGGACTCGCAGAAAACACAGGGTGGACCCTTCGGTTTCAGCCTTTTTAAAATTTTTATTTTCCTAATGGGGTTACCTTTTTGGGCCATAGATACCAGATCCCAGCACAAAGTATAAAGCCCATTGTCCTAGTTTCCCCACCTTTACAGTCAGTTTGGCACTAACAAAAAGTCGTGTCACTAGGGTAGGGACTCGGCTTTGGCATCAGGTTCCGCTTATTTCATTTTTCTGTTTCCAGGCTTCCTCATCTCTAAACACAATGATCTTTTGAGGATCAAATGAGTTCATGTACATAAAATGGTGCTTAGCATCTAGCAAGCCCTCAAGAAATGTTAGCTATTATTATTTCAATTCCCTGCTCTTATTGGCCTTATTATTCCAAAGCAGTTTTTTTTAATTATTAATAAAGAACAATTAAAAAATACAATGTCTGAGAGCAAGCCTCCTCTAAAACTTCAGATCCTTGAAGGATCTGAAGGAGCACCAGCTTCTAAGTAATGACCCTCCAAATGCTTCTGCAAATACAGTATTTGCACTACAAAGGCCAAAAGAGGGCGGGAATAAAAACTTTCCTCCCTGTGTTCTCAAGAGCTCTGGCCAAGCTTGTTTTAGAGAATTCTCCTCTCCCTAAAACTCGGGGTGTTTTAGACACTGTTGTGCTCTAACACATCAGGATATGTGTTTCTCCATACCATAATACTAACAGTAAAAATTTATTCACAGCCAAACTACAATCCAAAGCAACTAGTAGAAATGCAAGGATATTTTCACAGCCAAATTGCTTCATTTTCGCTTCTTCTTTTTTTTTTTTTAAGTAAAATTATCAGTGCTCTTGGGATTTATAGAAAGCAGTCAGCAAAATGTGTTATAAACACCTTCTTCAAAGAGACCCCAGAGAGCTTGACTACAAAATTTCTCACTCTTATAATCCTCCCTATGCCAGTTCCGAATAATCTTAGAGGCACTCTGACATAGAAATTATGGAAGCTCAGATGGTGGGCTACTATAAAGATGTGCTTAGAATGTTTCATGAAGAGTCTGTCAATTATGTTAAGGCTCTGTATAAATGCAACAGTTATTTGATAATCCTATACAAGACACTGGGGATGGTGGGGAGGATACAAAATGACCCATACATGACCCTTGCCTTCAAGAAACCTATATCCCAATGTGAAAGAAATAATCATCTCTTCTTATATAACATTAAAAACAAAATCACTACATATGAAAGGTTTTCTTCACCCTTGTTCTCCCACAAGCATCCTTGAATCTTTTTCTCTTATCTGCATATGAACTCATCTTCCCTTGGCCACCATCGTGTGGTCTTTGGTCTCAGTACTCTCTACCCCGTATTGAAGACATTACTTCTGACTCCTTTATTGTTCAGGCTTTGCCAAGATTCCAGAACTGTCTGGGTGCTAGGAGTGTGCTGGAGGTAAGGGGGATAGTTGTAGATGTGAGGGGAGATGGGGGGCAATGTTTATACATGTTGGGGGTGGGGTGTTTGTTAAGAGATGGGTATACCAGTAAACTCTCTTCCAGACTGTTCTGCATCCCACCCACACCCACACCCACCCCCGAGGCCAGAGTTATCTTTAGTCTCAGGCTTGAGACATACCAGGAAATAAAAAGAATAAACAGGTCAGCTCAGTCTCCTCAAACAACCCACATATCTACCCCAAGGCTCTAAGTTTCCAAGGTTATTCTAAGAGAAAAGTTGATGAGGATGTTACCAGGTGCCTCTCAACTCTGTTAGGAGCCCCTTCTGGAGGCTAGGAGTCCTGGTGTTGTCTACCTATGTGCCTTGGGAAAAACACAAATAGGCTAAGATAAGGACAGGAAGGAGGGGAAGGAAGCAAGAAAGGTTACGCTGTTGGCATCAGGACCCTCTGCATCTCTGAGCTGACTCCGGCCAAGAAAAGATTCACAGACATGGTGGGAAGGAGAGAGAAGAAGCACCCACAGCCATTCCAGGGTTGTGATCTCTCTTTGCCAAGCAGAGGCGTGCTCTGATCACCAAGTCCTGCCTACCACTTCCTGCCTACACTGATATTTGAGCATAAATATTATGCTCAACCAAACCAACCCAACCATCCATGTTGCATGCTGCCATAACTGGTGGGTCTTACCTAACAAGATATACCTTTTTCCTCTCATAGGAATTCATGAACCAATGAGAATCCACAAAGATCCAGAAACTAGAGTGAAAACCAGGATCCTTTAGGTAAGAAGGCTACTGCAATGGTGTCTTCAAGTAGGATGGTGGTGAAACAGAGAGACAATCTACAGATACACTTTGGAGGCTGAACAACAGGGCATGCAATTGGATTAGATGTGAGGAATAACATCCAGAAGGCATCAAGAATGTCTCTCAGTTTTCTGTAGTTTGGCAAGTGGGTGGATGACATAGCCATTGACTAAGGCAGAAGAGGATGAGAAAGGACCAGTTAAGATAACAGATTTGAGAAATCTATTAGGTATTCAAGTGGTCATGTCAAGACAGTGGTTGGGTATATGTTCTCAAAGGAGAGGTCTCTTCCCTAAATTTGTCTTCCAAATTACTGCTCAAACTAGATAGTAATGAGGCCCACCAGGAGCTGAGGATCGTTGAGTACCCTGGGAAGAGGAACCAAATGAAATAGCAGGACACACACAGCGAGGCAACTATACTCATTTCACTTTTTATTCATTATTTTAATAAATATTTACTATATGCCAGGACCATGCTAGGTCCCAGGGGAAAGATGATGAATAAAACCTACACAGCTCCTGCTGTCACAGAAATTAGATCTAATGGAAGAAAAAAGATTAAACGTTTATTTTTGGGGTGCCTGGGTGGCTCAGTTGGTTAAGCATCTGACTTCGGCTCAGGTCATGACCTCATGATTTGTGGGTTCGAGCCCTGTGTTGGGCTCTGTGCTGACAGCTCAGAGCCTGGAGCCTACTTTGGATTCTGTTTCTCTCTCTCTCTCTCTCTCTCTCTCTCTCTCTCTCTCTCTCTCTGCCTCTCCCCCACTAGTGCTCTGTCTCTCAAAAATAAATAAATGTAAAAAAAAAATTTTAAGTTTATTTTTAAATAAATAAAATAAAACAAAACAGAGCACACATTCTGAAGCCAAACAGACCTAGAATCAAATCCTAATTCAGCTGCTCATTAGCTATGATAACCTTGACAGATTTCTTGACTTCTCTGTGCATTTGCTTCATCCTCAGCAAACTGGGGATGAGAATTCCTACTTCACAGCTGTGAGAACGAAATGAAATAATCAGTCATATACAATACTTAGCACAGTGTCTGGTGTGCCCTAAGCACTTAAAAGATGTTAACCAATATGACAGGCGCCATGGAAATCATAGGAGGTTTATGTTTCTAAAGATTTATTTATTTTTTAAGCTTTTATTTATTTTTGAGAGAAAGAGAGAGCATGAGTGGAACAGAGAGAGAGGGAGACACAGAATCCAAAGCAGGCTCCAGGCTCTGAGCTGTCAGCACAGAGCCCAACACAGGGCTCAAACCCACGAACCATGAGATCATGACCTGAGCCGAAGTCAGAAGCTTAACTGACTGAGCCACCCAGGTGCCCCAGGAGGTTTATGTTTCTAGAAAGAGCATGTGTGAGGGCCTGAGCAGGAGGGAGCTGGACAGGTCTAGGAATGAGTTATGGTGGAAAGGTTAGATGGCACATTAAGCACAACGGAAAGCCCTTGAAGAGCCTTGGGTAGGAGCTAGGACTGTCCCTCATGTGCCCCTCCAGTCCCCATTCACCACCCCACCTGTATTTATATACTAAGTCTACGCCCTCCCATGCCCAACACATGCAAGGACATGCCTTTCTTCCAGACAATTCCTTTCCAATCTGTGAAAACTCTGCACTTTAAGGAGTGATGACAGGATGTGAAGGAGGTTAAAACAGGAGCTGAAAGCATCTGCTTTGTTAAATGGACCATTGTCTTTTCATCATTCCTTCTGAAGGTGGACCATTTGGGGCAGGGGAATAGATTTGTCATGAATAATACTAGCACGGGCTGCGAGAACTCACAAGCATCCTTGCTCTGCATAAGCCTTTTTCTCTGGCCTCCACAGACATGGCTTTCCTAGTTCTTTCTACACTTGGGGGAGAGCAGAGCTGCCCTGCCGGACAACAGCACAGGCCCAGGCTCCTGGTGCTAATGGCAACGCTTCTGGGAGTCTCCTTTCAGCACTGCTTCACAGACTCAGAGCGGCGAGATCATCCATCACCCTTCTCTTCCTTTCCCCTCTGCTCCTCTGACTTCAGGGACGGCTCAGATAGGGAGCCTCTATCCCAAGCCCTCGACAAAAATCGAACCACAGAAGTCACAGGCATTTGAATGAGAGCTGGCCGCGAAGGATTAGCATTGGGTGATTGAAGGCCCAGGTCTGGCTTAAGTGAGTCAAACCGCAGTAATGGATGGAGCAGTGCCGGTCTCTGCTCTGCAGCCAGCTTGGTCCCATTTCTTTTTCTTTTTTCCCCTCAGCTTTACTGAGGTATAATTGACAAATAAAATTATATTTAAAGTATACAATTTGATGATATATATATATCATCAAATATATATGTCAACAAATATATATATACACACACACGTACACACACATATACATGGTGAAAGGTTTCCCACCACTAACTTAATCAACACATCTATCACTTCACACTTACTTTTTTGGGGGGTGGGGGGGGTGAGAACACTTAACATTTTCTCTTAGCAAATTTCAACTGCACAATGCAGTGTTATCAACTATACTCACCACGTTATACATTAGATCTTTAGACCTTACTCACCTTATAACTGAAAGTTTGTAGCCCTTTACCAACCTCTCCCTATTTCCCCCACCCTCCAGTCACTGGGCACCATTTTCGATGAGTTGGGAAAGTGATAGGATTGTCATTTTTAAGGCTGAATGATATTCTACTGTGTGTGTACATACATATATATATATATATATATATACATACACATATATATATACACACATATGTACATATATATACATATGTGTATATATGTATACATACATATATATACACATACGTACACACCACAGTTTTCTTATTCATCCATCCATAGATGGACACTTAGGTTGTTTCCATATGTTGGCTATTGTGAACAATGCGGCAATGAACCTCGGAGTGCAGATATCTCTTCAAGATAATGATTTTGTTTCCTTTGGATATAAGCCTAGAAGTGGGATTGCTGGATCATACGGTAGTTCTATTTTTAATTCCTTGAGAAACCACCATACTGTTTTCCTTAGTAGTTATATATCAATCCCATTTCCAACTCTTGAACGGTGCACAGTTCGGAAGAGGGCTGGGTCTCAGGAGAGTTGACCAGCACAGAGACAAGAAGCATCTGATTGGTAAGAAAATGTATAACTCCAAGCCACGCAAGGAAACATGCACAAGAGTTTAGCTGGCTTGAGCACCTAGTAAGAAAAAAAAAATGTAAGGACAATGGGCAGAATCAGTGCAATACCTTTTGATTTTGGACTTTTAACCCCAGGACAATAACAGAAGGCTATTTCTGTGATTCCAGTTTTACATTACTGACTGTTGGACACTGTGTCAAGATACTGTAAATGTGAAAGAACATTTTTATGAGATCATCATTGTTTAATAGAAAATTTCAGTTAATTGGGGAAAAAATATGTGCTAAGTGTCAAAATGATGGAAGAGTCATTTCCAAATGATGTATCCCTGACTCTCAGTTAATAGGGATATCATCGTTGATTTAAATATAAAATCTTATTTGTAACAAACATTTTCAAAGGGCTTTCAAAATAAAGGAAGGATTTCTTGTCATTCCTAAGTCTATCACTAAATAAATACAAGAGTGAATCTCTATTGCAACAGTATAAATAAATATCCACTTTATTTATCCTTCAAGTTTCCTGGGAACTATAGGATCCACACACAAGGAAAACAAATTAGTGGGGTAATTTGATGACAGAGGTCCCAGCATTCAGACTCCTTCTGTGTGTATGCAGCCACAGAATGTTCAGGCACAACTAAAGGGCTCCTGCTACTTGAGGAACCAAAGGCTGGCTGAGCTGAGAAAGGAAATGACTGGATTCTGGAGTGGAATGTGGAGATGGTGGTAAAATAGCCCCTGTACTAGGCCCCCTCAGTCCCTGGGGAACAAGCACTGTCCTCTAATGACATTTTCTCTGAGCTTATATCACCTGTGTCCTGATGAAAGAGAATGTTGGGGCACATGACTGTGGCAGCATACAGTGTCACATGGGTGGGCCTTTTGGATGAAATGACATATTTTTTCCCCCATTCACTTTGGTCAAGTTTCACAGACTTCAAGGGGGTGGGGGGGTGGCGGGTGGTGAGCTCTGTTGCTTAATGTACACAATTACTAGTTGTTAATTTTTCATTTGGAGTCCATGACCGATTGGTCACTGTCTCCACATACCTACCTAGGTAACTGAGCATAGTCAGAAAAAAGTATGCAACCACACTGACAGATCTTTCCTCAAATTCTCACATAAGACCTTGGCTTTGCATCAGATTTACCATTTTATCAGTTTCCTCTGCCTCTCTTCTAGAGAGGCTATTTCACTTCTTCTCATCTCTCTTCAAATCTCTGGCACAGCACTCTGCATCCACTTGATTAGCCCCTGGCCTTGCCTCTCATTTCACCAGGGTAAAAGAAGCAATCAAAAGAGGGCTTGCATACTCTCCCACAACTTAGTCATCTGCGCCCATAGGCTGCCTTCCGTCTTGTTGATGAGTGAGTTATCTGTGCCCTAGCAAAGGCCAAACCTTCTTCTCTTGTACAGAATCCCACTCCCTCCCATCTGCTCAAGAACAGAGCTCCTACAGTTAGGTCATCTCCCTCTTGCTTCATCAATTTTTTTCTATTGCACTGGATCACCCCACTATTATACACTGTGTTGTACCCTCACCTTTTTGTAAAAAAGATTCCCTAGATCCCACATTTCCTCCTCTAGCTATATCTCTCTGTTCCCTTTTATAGCAAAGCTGCCACAAAAACTTGTATATACTTGTTATTTCTATTTCTCCTTCAATTCTCTCTTGAATTCATCCCCATTTGCTTTCAATCCTACATGCCATCAAGATTGCTTAAATTCTCCAATAACCTTCTGTGGCCAAAAGCAATGCTCATTTCTAAATCCTCATCTTACCTAATGTATCAGAGGTATTTGACGTAATTGATCCTTTCTTCCTGAAATACTTTCTTCACCTTATTTCCAAAAAACCTGAGTTGGTCACTCTTTCTCAGTCTCCTCTGGCCTCTAAATATTGGAGGGCCCCAGACCTCATATCTTCTCTATCTACACTCACTTTGATTTTATTTAGTACCCTGACTTGAAATATTCTCTATCTGCTGTGGCTCTCAAATGTACATCTCCAATCCCAGTATCTTCCCTTTAGGCCAAGCTCACATTTCCAATCACCTACTCAACATTTATGTCAAGCCCTATCCTCTTCCAGTTGTCCCCATCTCAGTAAATGACTTTTCCATTCTAACCAATTGCTAACGTCAAAATCCTTAAAGTCATCTTCTCTTTCTCTCATACTCACATTCAATCCATCACCAAATTCTGTTAACCCTTCCTTGTAAATATATTCAGAATTTGACCACTTCTCAGCACATCCACCATTACCTCTATATTATAGGACATTACCATCCCTCTCCTTGACAATTGCAGTGATCTCCTAACTGGTCTCCCTTCTTCTACCCTTCTCCTCACCCCCTACAGTGTATTCTCCACACAGCGGTCAGAGAGATTTTGTTAAATTAGAAATCAGATCATGTCACTCATCTTCTTGGAACCCTTCAATGCTTCCTGTCCCACTCAAAGCAAGACTTAATATTGTTCATGGGGCACCTGGGTGGCTCAGTCGGTTAAGTGTCCAACTTCGGCTCAGGGCATGATCTCACAGTTCGTGGGTTCGAGCCCTGCGTCCGGTTCTGTGCTGACAGCTCAGAGCCTGGAGCCTGTTTCAGATTCTATGTCTCCCTCTCTCTCTGCCTCCCCCTGTTCATGCTCTGTCTCTCTCAAAAATAAATATTTTTTAAAAATTTAAAAAAAGACTTAACGTTGTTCCATGGCCTATAAAATCCCATGGGACCTGCGTCTACTGCCTCCTACTCTCCTCTCCCTCCACTATTCCATTGCATCTATATTGGCCTTCTTCCTGTTCCTTAAATATATCAAGCCTGCTTGTACTGCTTTGAACTTGCTATCTCTTTGCCTCAAATACTCTTTCTTCAGGTAACCAGATAGTTCCCTCTGTCACTTCCTCCAAATCTCTGCCCCAAAATCACCTCATCTGTATTAAAGAACACCCACACCCACCATTGCTCTATCCCCTTTTCTTGCTTTACTCTCCTTTGTATCACATACCACCACCTGACTTGTACCAATCCATTCCTGGAGCATCTCTTTCCCCTCTTTAGATTGTAAGCATCATGGAAGGAGGGACTGGATCTATTTTATTTATAGACATACCCATACTACCTAGAACAATGCTTAGCACATAATAGGCACTCAATTTAAATGTTTGTTGAACAAATTAGTTAATGGGGCCATTGGTACGAAACACTGAGAACTTCCCTCCAACAGGATGAAAAAGACAAATGAGAGCATTACGCTGCGGTAGGTAGATGCTCTACATTTGTCATTTTCCATGGAAAATCAGGTAACTGGGTAGAATGTGGAGAAAGATGGCAATTTTCAAGATGCCACAGAGTCCCTCTCCCCTGTCCCAATCCTCCTGCCCTGAACCCAAAGGGAGAACTTACAGGGGGCTGAAGTTTCTGCAGTTCATTGAGAAGATAGCTGAGCCTGAAAAATAGCATTCCGTTACTATTTTGGAGACCGTAATGTACCTCCAGCTGGCACCCTAGGAAGCACCTGTTACCTTTATAGTGATAAATGGTATATGTGTTTATACAGGTCAATAAACAATTCCATAATAATGCTCTAAATGACCACAATTTGAGATACTCCACAAAGGGGATGGAGTCCATTAACAGGCTCAGTCATTCTGAGTCTCTCCAGAGGCGGTTCAGATTCCACAGGATGGCTTGAGATCAAAGGTTCCGTGGCTTCCTGGGCCAGGGTCTTAACCCAAAGGGCTACTTCTGCCTCCTTCTGGGAGACAGGAACCAGGATGATAATTCTGGCTGATGAGGATATCATAAGGGGACTGTAAACCACCCAAACCACATCCTAGGATTAGGTCAACAAAACTACAAGAATTGGGGCAGGGGGGGATGCTGCTGACTCATAAACTCTATGGAATAAAACTAAACCTAACGCTCAAAGTACATTGGGACCTCAAGGCACCAATTCCATTTGAGAAAGGAAATCAATAAGAAAAGCTGGAATAGATCCTTTTTTCCCTAAGTGACCTTAGTAAGAAAAGAAAATAGATGCACTAAAGTCACATTTATGACCTCAGAATCTAGTAATGATTAATAAACATGCCTATGATATACTTATCAGCACGCTTAGCAGATTATAGAGCCAAATAAAAGCCTTTTTTTATTTTACAGACATATACCCTCCCTCCTCTAGAAATGCCAAATATATTGCTAAGCAATGTTCAGTATATGAGGAACTTTCCTATCCTGGTAAAATCAAACAAACATCTATTTTCTTAATGTATATTTAATCCATTAACGCTCTACTAATCCATTTCCAAGTTCTCTAAAATTTTCTTCTTTTTTTGTAAAGACTTCCACATGCAGCAGAAGCTCCACAGTATAGCTAATCTAGTTGTTTAAGAGAGATTCCCTTCATGAGCTTGTTCTTTCTGCATGTGTTGCTTTCTGCATGTGTAGTGCATGTATGCGATGGTCAACTCCTAAGGGATTCGTCTCCTGAGCTGCTCAAAGTATTTTGGGTGCTGTGGGCTCATAGCTAAATTCTCTCCCAGAAGTGCTCTAAGCGCCGTCTAAAGTTATGCTCCTTCCTGGGGCAGCTCACAGCTTATGACTGGTAGGCACTGGGGGATGAAGGCCTAACCTGTTGTCTCAATAAAGAACAAATCCAAAGAAGAGTCACATGTGCAGAGCTCCTCTTGGACCAGCTGAGGCTTCTGAATTAATTGTACTTAGCTCAACTATTTTCTGTCCAGCTCTGCTCCCCTCTCCCTCCCAGTGTTCTCAGCATTTATTTCCCAGGGAACCCCACCTAGGAGATCCTAGGTGAACTTCTAGGAGTACCAGGTAAGTAAAACATGGTCCTGTCCCTGTCTCAAGTTACTCAGAGGCTGAAACACCAAAACAACACAAAAATACACATGCTGTATACAGGCAGAAGGTGGAGCGAGCACCAGCACTTACTTTCGAAGACTCCACAGGGGTAGCGATGCTGGGACTCACCCTTGTCGGATGAGTTCAACTGATGGAAAAGGTGACAAGGTGAGCAAGTGTTATAGGTGGGTGCGATAGCATTGGCCAAGTCAGAAAGGTATGACGGAGCCTGGCTGGCTTCAAGTAACGCTAAACCTGTCAGTGTGGCTGAAGCATACCATGAGGCAAGAGGGGAGATAGAAAGTGTCAGAAATGAAGCTCAGGAAGCAGGATAAGTGCTATTACTAAGGGATAATCTAGAACTTCACCAAAAGCTTGGATTCTGGGGGCGCCTGGGTGGCTCAGTTGGCTAAGCAGCCGACTTCAGCTCAGGTCGTGATCTCACGGTTCATGGGTTCGAGCCCCGCGTCGGGCTCTGTGCTGACAGCTCAGAGCCTGGAGCCTGCTTCAGATTCTGTGTTTCCCTCTCTCTCTGCCCATCCCTCACTCGTGCTTTCTCTCAATCTCTCTTTCTCTCTCTCTCTCTCTTTCAAAAATAAAACATTTTTGGGGCGCCTGGGTGGCGCAGTCGGTTAAGCGTCCGACTTCAGCCAGGTCACGATCTCGCGGTCCGTGAGTTCGAGCCCCGCGTCAGGCTCTGGGCTGATGGCTCAGAGCCTGGAGCCTGTTTCCGATTCTGTGTCTCCCTCTCTCTCTGCCCCTCGCCCGTTCATGCTCTGTCTCTCTCTGTCCCAAAAATAAATAAACGTTGAAAAAAAAAACAAAAATTAAAAAACAAAAAAAACAAAAACAAAAATAAAACATTTTTAAAAATTAAAAAAAAACACACACACACACCTTGGATTCTGGTGTCAGACGACCTGGGTTTGAATGTCAAATCCACAACTTACCAGCTACGTCACCACAGGTGAACTGCTGAATCTCCCCAAGCCTCAGTTTCCTCATCTAAGAATGAACATAAAACTATGACCTACCTCATAGATATTGCTAGGGAATTAAATAAGATAATGCACATAAAGTGCTTTGTAGAGAACTGGGCTCAGAGTGGGCTTTCCAAAAAAAAAAAAAAAATTATTTGTTGTTACAGGCTTTCTCTTACAGGGGATGGGAAATTATTAACAAATCGTAAACAGATTTATACTTTTAGAAAATAGCTCTGATGAGGTGTCTCCTTTCTGGAGAAAGGTTAACACTGGAGAGGGAAATTTACAAGAGACTTAAAGCCAAGAGCCCAGGACTTGAAGCATGGGCAACTCATACAGAGTGAGAAAGGGGCCTGTTTAAGGGTAGCCCGAGCAGCAGCAGCAAGAGAGACAGGACAGAAATCAGCACAGGCTGCTGGGAAAGCCAAAGATGCCTGCAGGGAGGACTGGAGTCCCATTCTGAATATTGCAGACCATAAATTATAGGAAAAGCTCTGAGAGCTAAGTAAATAACATTCCAAGTGTTGCTGCAAAACATGCAATGCGAACATCCCTGAAAACTAACATGCTTGCTGTCTTCGTTCATTCAAAGACTACATCCTCAGGAGTCTGTTTATCAAAGCCTATTCCTAAAAGCACATCCCTTATTTGCTTCCTAAGATACACCTCCCACCCAAAGAAGTGTTATAATGGATATTCTTGTACCAGTGAGTATTAATGAACAGCAATCAGGATGATTTGTAAAAAATATATTTAACTAAGCCTCAGGATAATTTAAGAAAAGTGCCTATATGCTCCAATCTACTTCTGGAAAATGAAAATTAAAGTTAAAAGTCCAGCCAGGGATACTGATCAATCAAATGTCAATATTTAGAACAATGATATACCTAAGTTAAACTCAAAACTATATAAGTCAAACCTTTAATTATATAGTTAAACAAGTATGGAAGTTAAATCTGTAATATATAAAAAAATTCATGTATATTAAAGTTAAACTTTTATTAAAAGCATAATGAGATATCACCATATATGCAGCAGAATGGCTAAAATCAAGAGGAACAACAACACCAAATGTTCACAAACACGTGGAGCAACCAGAACCCTCACACATTGTTGGTAGAGTGTGAAATGTGAGAATCGCTCTGGAAAAAATATCCGCCAGTTTCTTATAAAATTAAGTCTACGCATACTCTGTAAGCTAGTCATTCCATTTCTAGGTATTTATCCAGGAGAAATGAAAGCATATGTCCACAACACGACTTGAACAAGAATATTCATTGCAACTTTTTTTTATGTACTGACAACTGGAAACAGCCCCGCCCCAAAACTGGAAGACTGGAAGAACACAGAATGGAATATTCATGCAATGGAATTCTATCCAACAATAAGAAGGAACAAACTCCTGAAACAGACAACAAAAGAATCTCAAAAACATTATGCTGGATGAAAGAGACTTTACACAAAGGAAGCAAAGTGCATGAGTCTATTTCTATGAAGTGCTAAAACAGGTAAACCTAATCTATGGGAGGAAATAGAGCACTAGCTGCTGCTGAGGGAATAGAGGTAGGTATTGACTGAGCAGGGAACTTTCTAGGTGATGCCAATGTGTTATATCTTGATAGGGGTTTGGGTTACCCAGATGTATGCATTTGTCAACTCACAAACATACACTAATGATACGTGCGTTTCATTGTATGCAAGTTTTATGTTAAGAGAAAAAAAAAATGCTTTATGCCCCCAAGAGAGAAGCAACTATACATAAAGCAAATATTAAAAAAGAAAAATAAAATAAAAACTCAACAAATATTGAAGTCTAGTTACTGATATGCATAACAAAGTAATTAGGGGTTATGGTACAGACGTCTGCAATTTACTTTGAAATGTGTCAAAAATGAGACGAATAGATGGATAGATATATGATAAAGCAAGTATCATTATATGTTAATAGAACCTAGGTATGGATTTACAGGTGTTCACTGTAAAAACCTTTCTACTTTCATGTAGGCTTTTAATTTTTCATTAAAAATGTTGCGAAGGTGCTTTTATTTTAGAAGACATAGATTCAAGGGGCACCTGGGTGGCTTAGTCAGTTAAGCGTCTGACTTCGGCTCAGGTCATGATCTCACAGTCTGTGAGTTCAAGCCCCATGTGGGGCTCTGTGCTGACAGCTCAGAGCCTGAAGCCTGCTTCGGATTCTGTGTCTCCTTTTCTCTCTGCCCCTCCCCCACTCACTCTCTGTCTCTCTCTGTCTCTCAAAAAATGAATAAACGTTAAAAAAAAATTAAAACACGACATGGATTCAAGTCAAAGGATGGAAGCTTAATCTCGCAACTGCCACAGCCGGTTTCTCTGGGTGGGTCAGAGGCCAGCTGGAAAGTGAAAACCCCGATGAAAGTATCAGGGGTGGGGGAATGTAGGGTGCATGGTGGGAAGAGCAGGGGTGCCGAATGTATCAGGACAAGGCTTCCCTTTCTTGCTCAATCCGGTATTCGGCAGACCAAATGAAATCCAACAGCTGAATATTCCATAGACTGAGCACTTCCCCATTAGCTTTGAAACTTAGACCTAGCAGACAGTCTGTGGGCAACTCAAACAAATAAATTAGCTAGCAGGTCTTTGCAGGGGTGAGCAGTAAGTGGTCTACATGTGCAGAGCAGAGTGGAGCAGGGGGGGTCTTCTTCCTCCTTCCTGTGGCACAGACAGGCAAAGCTGCTGTGAAAATAAACAAATGGATCTGTGGGGTTGAGGGGCTGTTTGGCTATGCTTGGGCTAAGCCCCCTGCCCTCTGATCCCACAATGTTTGTGGAGCCTATGTTACTGTCTAGCAACAGGGTCTATTTTTCTATCCCATGGCACTGGTGGATGCAGCTGTCTGTGGCTGATTTATAGGAGGAAGTCACCAGTAGGAGCCCCAGGAGGCTCTCACAGCCCCCATCTTCATTTTCACTTCCCAGTTCACAAGCAGCCATGGGAACTCAGGGGTGGGGTACTCAGTGAACTGAGGGGTGTTGGGGGCTTTATCCTTCAGGGAGGCACCCCTCACTCCCAAAGAAGCCCCAGAAGGCTGTCAGACTAGTCATTTTCTCTGCAACTGATTGGATTTAGATATTGTTTGCCATGCACATTTTTCATTGTTCTTCGTCTCTAGCTCTAGAGATGCTATTTCCCCCTTCAGGGGAGGGTTTAGAGGTGGGGCTTGGGATAAAAATGGACATCTTTTTTCTTCAGTTTATTAAAGTAACACTCTTCTACATTTGTGTACCTTAATGGAAGCAGTCCTGCCTTTCAAATACGTAGGTAAGTATACAAAGAATCCAGAGTCTTTCCAAGAGGGGCAACCACAGAGAAAACACTTTCCATCCATTATTCTGTGCAATGCTTGCCATAGCCTATAGAATGGGTAGTATCATCTCCAGTTTACTGCTGGGGAAACTAATGCCCAGACAGGTTGAGCGATCTTCATGAGACGCACAGTTAGAAAGCTTTAGAGCTTTCTGTCTGACTCCAAGTTCCACAGTGTGAAAAGCGATTACCCACCATTCAGACTGGGAGACACTTTCACCCATGTTGTTTATTTTATATCCATGGTAGAAGCCAATCAAGTAAATCCTCATTATCATAAACTCCCTGAGATTTCTCTCTCAGGCTGAACTTCAAGAGCCAGTAACCCTAACAGCAATGATGTGGCAGGCTTTATGCAATGATGTGTGCAGCTGACAGCACAGAGCTTGCTTGGGATTCTTTCTCTCCCTCTCTCTCTGTCCCTTCCCTGCTTGTGCCCTCTCTCTCTCTCTTTCTCAAAATAAATAAATAAATTTTAAGAAAATAAATATAATGGGGTACCTAGGTGGCTCAGTCATTTAAGCATCCAACTTTGGCTCAGATCATGATCTCATGGCTGATGAGTTCAAGCCCTGCATCAGGTTCTGTGCTGACAGCTCAGAGCTTGGAACCTGCTTCAGATTCTGTGTCTCCTTCCCTCCCATCCCCTTCCCCACTCACTCACTCTCTCAAAAATAAGTAAACATTTAAAAAATAATAATAAAACTAAAAATACTGATTATACTCAAAGCCATCACTAGGTATGAATCTGGCCTAAACTGTGAGTTGCAGTTTATGCCCCAATTTTGCCCCCCAAACCCCATCAAAACCCCTGAATCATTAGCACCCTACCAAACCCCAGGAAAAATCCAAGGCTAGCCCTAAGTCGTGACTCTTGAGAAGCTAAGTAGCTCTCCAGAGCTTCCTTGAACACCAAATAAGGAGATTATACATGTTTTAATCTTTAATCTTTGTATATATAATTTATAACTTAATATTAATAACATAGTAATTTTAGTTATAGTAATAACTTTAAGTAATTTATAACTTACATAATTTAATATATTATTTAATTCTTATCACCACCCTACAAGGCAGACACCATGATATGATCGTTTTACAGATAAAGTAATTGAGGCCCAGAGAAGTGAAGAAATGTCCAGCAGCCAGGGGTGCCAAGATTCACATCCAGGTCTGTCTCTCTCCTAAAGGAATCTAATAACCATGGTGTAGCAATTCCATTCTCAGACCTGTCATTGCCATGCTATACTTCTTCCTACAGGTTTCCCTTCCCCCTCTGCTATATATGAGTATCCACTGGAGAATGTGGGAGGAGCTAAAAGTGGAGGCAGGTGATAAGCATGTCTCAGCAATAGACCGGAGCCTGGAGGTAACTGCTGGGCTCGAGGGGATGGAGAGGAGGAATCTGTGAGTGAGCACAGATTTCCAGTTTGATGGCCTCCCATAGGGTATCCCATCTCTTCACAAACACTGCAAAGCAGTAAATCCCTAACCACAAGAACACTCAGATAGCCTGTGGTCTACTTCAGCTGGCCCACCGATGAATTTTCTTGGGTCTTTTAACTGAATTAAACTTCAACAACTAAAAATGAGATTTCACATTAAAAGCCCAATTTCTAGCTTCTCTCAAGAAATCAGAAGATTCAGCAAGACAAGACTCATGTTCCCAAATGGCCAGGTCCAGCTGAACTGACAGTAATGGCTGTGTGCCAGTATCTACATTCTCCAGTTTGCCCAGCATCACCACCATGTTCTCGTCTTTCCCCAGGGTCACCACCATGTCCCAGTCTTTCCCAGGCATTCAGACATTTACTTGGCTCCAGGAGCTTTTGAGTTGGCAACCTCTACATATGTACCAAGAAGCAAATATTCATTCAACAAGCATCTTAGGCCCTTGGCTGGCAAGGCATAAGCTGCTACCAGGGATATGAGAAATATGATATGGCTTCTGCTTCCCAGAGAGTATGGTCTAGTGGGAGATGTGAGTGAACATGCCCCCTAGAACATGAGCTCCCCAGGACAGGAACTATATCTATTCTGTTCACAGTTGTCTCTAGCACCTAGAAAGTACCACGCATACAGATGCCCATTACTTATTGTTGAATGGAAGGAAGGATAGAACAAAGGAAAGAGAGAGTGAGAAGAGGGAGGGAGGGAGGCAGGCAGGCTGCTTCAGTCCCTTCTAGAACATTAAGCAAGAGATGACAGGGAGTTTGGCATGCAGGGCAGCCAGTGATTAAAGCCACAGAGAAGTGATACTAAGTGCTCTAGGAATACAGAGGAAGAATTTTTCTATGTGGCATGACCAAGGGAGGCTTTTCAGAAGAAAAGAGGCTTACTGGATGTTTAGAAACACTCCTGATATTTAAATATTTGCCCTCTCTTTAGTAACCTGGATTGACTTGTCGAGATTGCTTCATCTCAAAAGAGAAGGTCCAGGTCTAAAGCCCACAGACTGCTCAAATATGCTCCCTCCATCAGAACAGACTCTGGCCAGGAGGAGCGTTGGATGGGACCCCAGGCTGCTGTTCCCATGAGTCACAGGGGCAGCCAGACCACGAGCTACTACAATGGTAGTCTGTGCAAAGAAACCTATCTGGTCCCAAGGCTCAGGAGGTGGGAGTGGGAGCAGCCTTTATTTCAAAGTGGACCGTGCAGAAGCTCCCAGTTTAGTACAGTGAAGTGCACTGACCTCAGATTTCTGATTGTTCTGTGGACAATTCTCTTGTTTCACCCTGAGCCATTCAGTGAAGCACACGGGCCTCTAGCCACCTCTGCCTCTCACCTGGTCTTCTGGAGCTTCTGTCACACAGGGCCTCACTCTCTCTCCCCAAGGTAGCAGAATATGCGTCTGTTCAATATCTGAGGTCTTGATTCAAGTCCAACAACACACTGGGCTTTCCTGAGGACTCCTGGTAAGAAGACACTACTTATCTCCATTAACCTCTGACCCAGCTAAGATGAAACAGCTTCCATCTGCAGGCCTGAGTGCCCTTGTCCCTGAACTGAAGCTAAATAAAGTATGAGGGAGGGGGCAGGAACCTGGAGTGGCCCCAGACTCGCTGCCTTCATCCCCAGGGAACGGCTGCCCCCTCCCTCTCGGGTATATACAGCCCAGAGCCTGTTAATAGATGATGCCTTGGGAATCCCTCCAGGTGGCCTTGGGGTTAAGAACTACATCTGGAGGAAGCAGTGCCTCCTAGGAAGATGGAAGGGCCATAAACCCTCAAAGACCATCCATTTGATTTATGTAATAATCATGGGAATGTTCATCTCCAATGGCAAAGCCATTCATCCAAAACTCCAGCCTCCTCTGTCTCCACACCTGACTTTCATTGGCTGTTCCCATGAGCTGTGAGCCAGGCTTTTTATGTGCAGCATCCCATTTAATTCCCATCACAAGCCAGAGAGCCATATATTCTCAGGATGCTCTGTTTACAGATGAGGAAACAGAAGCTCAGAGAGATCAAGTGACTTGCTCGAAATCACAGCTACTGGCTGCTGAGTTGTTCACAAGAGTGAGTGGCCCAGCTTAGAGCATACCATGTCTGCCTGACTCCAAAGTCTATGCTTTTCATCCCTGTTCCACACTTCCCCAGCAATCACACCGTGAAGTGCCTATTTGGTTAAAAAGAAAAAAGTCCAGTTCATCCAGAGGCTACGATGATCCTGCTCTTCAGTTCTTTTATTGAAATCTTAATTTACAGGACAGCAGAATAGGAAATGTATTATCTGCCCTCTGAGAACTGTACTTCACTCTGGTTAATACTAGATGCCTGCTCGGAGGCATCACAATCCCAGACTTCAAGCTATACTACAAAGCTGTAATCATCAAGACAGTATGGTACTGGCACAAGAACAGACACTCAGATCTCTGGAATAGAATAGAGGACCCAGAAATGGACCCACAAACGTATGGTCAACTAATCTTTGACAAAGCAGGAAAGAATATCCAATGGAATAAAGACAGTCTCTTTAGCAAGTGGTTCTGGGAAAACTGGACAGCAACATGCAGAAAAATGAACCTGGACCACTTTCTTACACCATACACAAAAATAAACTCAAAGTGGATGAAAGACCCCAATGTAAGACAGGAAGCCATCAAAATCCTTGAGGAGAAGCAGGCAAAACCCTCTTTGATCTTGACTGCAGCAACTTCTTACTCAACACATCTCTGGAAGCAAGGGAAACAAAAGCGAAAATGAACTACTGGGACCTCAACAAAATAAAAAGCTTCTGCACAATGAAGGAAACAATCAACAAAACTAAAAGGCAACCAACAGAATGGGAGAAGATATTTGCAAATGGCATATCAGATAAAGGGTTAGTATCCAAAATCTACAAAGAACTTATCAAAATCAACACCCAAAAAACAAAATCCAGTGAAGAAATGGGCAAAAGACATGATTAGACACTTCTCCAAAGAACACATCCAGATGGCCAACCAACACATGAAAAAATGCTCCACATCACTCATCATCAGGGAAATACAAATCAAGACCACAATGAGATACCACCTTACACCTGTCAGAATGGCTAACTCAGGCAACAACAGATGTTGGCGAGGATGCAGAGAAAGAGGATCTCTTTTGCATTGTCGGTGGGGATGCAAGCTGGTGCAGCCACTCTGGAAAACGGTATGGAGTTTCCTCAAAAAACTAAAAATAGAACTACCCTACGACCCAGCAATTGCACTAGTAGGCATTTATCCAAGGGATACAGGTGTGCTGTTTTGAAGGGACACATGCACCCCCATGTTTATAGCAGCACTATCAACAATAGCCAAAGTATGGAAAGAGCCCAAATGTCCATCGAAGGATGAATGGATAAAGAAGATGTGGTGTATATATATGCAATGGAGTATTACTCGGCAATCAAAAAGAATGAAATCTTGCCATTTGCAACTATGTGGATGGAACTGGAGGGTATTATGCTAAGTGAAATTAGTCAGTCAGAGAAAGACAAAAATTATATGACTTCACTCCTATGAGGACTTTAAGAGACAAAACAGATGAACATAAGGGAAAGGAAACAAAAATAATATAAAAACAGGGAGGGGGACAAAACAGAAGAGACTCATAAATATGGAGAACAAACTGAGGGTTGCTGGAGAGGTTGTGGGAGGGGATATGGGCTAAATGGGTAAGGGGCATTAAGGAATCTACTCCAGAAATCATTGCTTCATTATATGCTAACTAATCTGGATGTAAATTTTAAAAAATAAAAAGTAAAGTTAAAAAATATATATATTAGATGCCTGCTATCTGCCAGGCCATATTATTCCATGCAACACCCACTGTAAATACTACAGGAGGCATCACTAAGTATTAGACAGACCAAGAGTCTGTTTGTATCATTCTCTGAAATTTGTGGATTTTAATTCCCATAAGTAATAATTCTCTTTGAAGACGATAAGCAGTGATAATCAGAATGAATTAAAATTAATTTAAATAAAGAGAAATCAACAGTATTTTTTTTAATGGTCTGCTGCTCGGTGGAGTTGACCAATCAATGGACTCAAAATGAAAGCAAGGCCACAAATCTGAGACCATAAAAGAAGTCTTTTTAAAAGGATAATTTAGGTAAATTTGGATGGGTCCATAAAGAGCCCCTCGGGGGTAAACTATGCCTTATTTGTTTTTATATTCCTAATGCCCAAGACGTAACATGTGCTGAGTGAAGAAGCATATGAATGAATGATTTGCAGGCTTTTCCAAGCAGAGGCATTTCCTGGGCTATGCCACGAGCATGCTATGCCAACTGCATAGCATATAAGCAAACTTAAATGAATTCATCACGGGGAAAAAATAACCTCTGAGGACTTTCTTCATACTGCCTAGGTACATGGAGGTGTGTTCTCTCATTTAATACAATAAGACTATGAAAGCTCTATTGTGCACCTTGAACAAGGAGCAAACTAAGGTTTATAGAGTTTAAGTGACTTACCAAAAAGCCCAGAGCAAGAAAGCAGTGAAGCCCCAATCCAGACTCGGGTGAAGGCTCTTGAGCGCACTCCCTCTCCCTCACCACACCTTCAAGGAGTTCGTGTTTCTCTGCTGAGGAGGACGCTGCAGTGGACCTCCAATTCTGCGAAGAAAGGCAAATGGCAAATCACTTCGCAAAGAAGAGAACTATAACCACTTAAAATGGAAGTGAGGCCACATTGTGACTAAACTGGAAGTTCTTAGTCTTTTTATTTTGAACATCACCAGCCAGAGGAGAGAGGGCTGGGCACATCCCTGTCGTGCAGTCTGCCCTGTTAGTGCACGATTGGTGGAAAAGCAGACACTAAGAGCCCAGCAGTTAACCTCCTTACTCTCAGATTCTTGCTCTAAAACCAGCAAATAAAGCCCCTCGCTAGCACCTCCACCAGAGACTTTAGAGAAGAAATAAATGAACAAATAGATTCAAAGGGGGCATTATTGCTGTTTGTAACCAATTATAGGTTTGTTTTATCTTTCAGGAGATGAGGAGTATTAGGAGGATACAGATGGGGAAGAAAGTTGAAAGGACATTGTTTTTAAAAATGTGTGTAATGTTCTTTAAATTTAAATTTAAACTCCTTTAAACTCCTTCTTCTAGCTAACCCCAATTGGCTGTACAACCAGGCAAGTTTGAACTGTTAGTCCTGTACACGAATTAACAAAAATATTTTATTGTGTGTACCTTATTGCCCGATGCCCATTTTGCTGCCTGCACAATTTCTTTGCAAAAATTTCCAAGGTCCGATGCAACTGGTTTAATTTGGCCTGTAATTGAGCTTTGCAGACAGCTAAACTCTTTTGAAGTAGGGTGGATAAAGAGGGAACCAGGGAAGCAGAGTTCCCTAAAAATCTTTCCGTGTGCACACATTTTTTTCCAGCCTGGTGTGCTCTCTGAACCATTTCCTGCATTTAGCAGGTGGAGCAAGGGCTCATGTGAAGAAGGAAGCACACACATCATGACTCCTCACTGAGAGTCAGCTCTTTTACCCTCTGTTCCTGCTTCCCCCGTTGTGAACATATTTGCTGGATCAAAAATTGAGACACATGGTCTGGCCAGGAAAAATGAAATTAAGAAAATTAAGAATGCTCCAGAAAATCTAGGACATATGTTCTCCAGAGCTGTAGCAACCTGGCACTATGTACACAGTAGGTGCCTAATAAATGCCTGCATTGAAAATCACAGCAGCATTCCAAACGGCACTTTGAATTTTCTTCAAAAATCTTATCTGCAGCTAGAATTTTTTCTAAACCCTAAATTCCTTCAGAACCCAGGAGTATGCTGATTTGCTACAGGCCTCTGCTGGGTCCATCCAACTTAAGTACCACTGTTTTCATTTTGAGATTTAAACTAAATCTAAAACTGAAACCTGGGGTAACCGGGTGCCTCAGTCCATTAAGCATCCGACTCTTGATTTCAGCTCAGGTCATGATCTCAGGGTCTTGATTGAGATGGAGCTCTGTGCTGGGCATGGAGCCTGCCTGAGATTCATTCTGTGTGTGTGTGTGTGTGTGTGTGTGTGTGTGTGTGTCTCAAAAAAAAAAAAAAAACCCAAAACGAAACAAAATAAAACCTGAGGGCTCTCACTTAAATCCTGGGAACTTTAAAATATGGCTAAAGATGTACTATATTCTTTTCCACTTGAAAAATAAATAACTGGTTTGATAAGTAAAGTGCTACTCCAAACATACAACAGTAAAATGCCCCCAATGAAGTATTAACTGTTGGTGTGTTTAGATAAGAAATACATCGAGTCAAAATCAAGCTGCAATTACAGGACTTCAAAGCAAAATAATTTGGCTCGGCAATGTTCGCTCTAATCTCACATCAAAAGCAGCTGTATCATACTCAGCTTATGAAAAAAAAAAACAATTCTTTTGAACCAATGTGAAGCATGGGAAAACAAGGATAATATTTCCTGAAAACTTCAGGGAAATAGAGTCACACGTGGAACACACAGAGAACTTCAGAAGTGTCTAAAAATATAAGATGCCTAGAAACACTACATTTCATGAAACAAGAACAAGCGTAAAAACCCCAAAGGGAACATCCAATTTTCATTTTTAAGACTTCTAGAAGAGCATTCATATGAAAGAAATCACCATAGCTAAGATCCGTCCTGGACACCTGGGGATGGAGAGACGAGACACAGAGGTGAAGAAGGGTGAAATCCTAAAATTCATCCAACGAATCCCATTCTCTGGACTACAAAGTGGACCGGTACTTCTCACGCTTTAATGGGAAGGAAACCTCTTAAATGCAGAGTATGGTTCAGTAGGGCAGGGGCAGGGCCTGGGAGTCAGCATTTCTAACAAGCTTCCAGATAATGCCACTACTGCTGGTTCACAGACCACACTTTGAGCAGCAAGGATGTAAAACTTCTGACCTCTGAATCCCATACATCAATCACTCCTTGCAAAAAGCCAGCAGCCTAACTAGATAAAATGTGGCACAGTGTGCAACCCTGAGGAGGTAAGGGGTATTTTCATGTGTTAAATGACCTCCCTTAGAGCCAACACAACAATATAAAGCAAAACAAAAGCAGAATTTCAATGGCAAAGACCAGCTCATTAAAGCCTATCATTAGAGAGATTTAGATAAAAGTCAACTGAAGCCGGCTGAAAAAGGTGCTGGAGCTTTTACCTGAAGCTTTTGATTTCTCTGTAAAGTTTGGTGAAGAGTCGCAGAGGGAGGGCAGTCAAACAAGTTGGTAGCCAAAGTCATTATCCATCCCAACTTTGACAGATTGAAAAACATCCATGTGAATTTGCACCAGAAACAGCTGACTTGGAGAAGATTTCATCATACTTAATGAAGATTTGTAAGTCGTTATTTATATTATTAGGCTTATATTACATTGATTTGGGATATCCAAGAATCTAGTTCCAACACAAAAGGATCATAAGCTATGAAAATGTATGGGGCCTCACTAGGAAAGTCATCCACTGAAAACAGTCTATTAATCTAAAACTGGTGACAATCACTCAACTAGATACTACTTGTTGGAGACAGACATTTATGGGAGGAGGGGGGAACCTGTTAGTACTTCATTCCTCACTTAACACAGAAATAATAACATAGTGGAAAAAGTCATTTGAAAAGCAGATATTAGGCCTACATGAGTTCAAGGAGAAATATAATTTTTCAACCTCCAGTGCAGAGGTTATTCTTAGTTTAAGAACAGTAAACAAAACAGCCACTAAAAAAATCTAAATTTTGTTGCTGATGCAATAAAATAAAAAACAGCAGTAAAAAAAAAGCAATATTTTCTCAACAGTCCCCAGCTAAAGCCCACATTAGTCAATGCTATGAGTTGAAAAAAGAGGATGTCTTTGCCAGCGGGTGGTAACGTTCAATTTTTCAAGAGAACAACTGTATGTTAGTGAAGGAAAATGTCAGCATATAATTTTATTACAGAAGGTTCTCCCACACATTTGCCTTAGTCCTTATAACTCTAGCATCAAATTTCAGAAGGGTCATTGGTCAAAACACTGCCTTCTTTGGGGGCACCTGGGTGGTTCAGTCAGTTAAGCCTCCAACTCTTGGTTTTGGCTCAGGCCATGATCTCATAGCGCCTGAGTTCAAGTCCCACATCAGGCTCTGTGCTGATGGCGTGGAACCTGCTTGGGATTCTCTATCTCCCTCTCTCTCTCTCTCTCTGCCCCTCCCCTGCTCTCTCTCTGTCTCTCTCAAAAACAAATAAATAAACATTTTTTCTTGCCTCATGAAGAACTCATTTCCAGCAAGAAGTGAGATCTGGAAAGTGAGTATGGTATAAAGAACTGGGCGGAGACTGGGAGATGCTGGAGACCCACTAGAGAGTGCCTCAGTGAGGGCAGGAGTTCTGTCTGGTTGGATCACCAAAGCGGCCACATCACCGAGAACGGTGCATGAATGTGTAAACCCAGCTTCGTAAATCTGACCACCGGGCTTTACTTCTCTCATTGGCCATGTAGGGTATTAGAACCCAACATGGTCCCTCTCCATTAAGATTCAGTAACGTCCTTCCACCGTTAACATTCCAGGATTTTATGACTATTGCTGTGTATGGCAGAAACTTCACGGGATACGTATTCCCAATGTTAGAATATCCTAAAGATTGGCTTCCTGCTGAAACAGGCAAGATAAACTGGACTAGTCTCCATTTTAACCACTCTTCAACAGACAAGAGATATTCAAGTCCATTTTTAGGCTGGACAAGCGGGAGCCTCCTGCTCTCTAGGCATTCTATGCTAACTTGTGTTTGAGCGCATGAAATGCTTGGCTGAGTCTCTGAAGAAGCCTGGACTTCGCAAAACCTTGGACATCTTTTTTTCCAGGCCAATGAGGCTAGAATCCAAGGAATTTCCCAAAGGGAGCTCCTCTGCTGAAGCTATACCAAAGACCAAACCCCCAAATAGTCATGCAGTTGCCCATGTATACATTGCTCCTGCATCAAGTCCCAGAAAGCCTTCCCCAACCTCTCTGACTAGTCACATCTCCATATCAGGAGCGCTTATGCCCTGTATCCCTCCCTTGCATGGCACTTAGCCGAAGGGAAATTGCACAGTTGTGTACTTATTTGAGTATACTAGACTCCAGCTTCAAGGGCTCATCATCCATGACTACTGTTGCTTACCATTGTCTGCCCAGCATTTAGCATTTGGCACATGTTAGACACCTAACAAACACTGAATGAGTAAGTGAATGATTTAAGTGATCTGCTTAACTAGGGGAAAAGGGGGAAATGCCTAGAACACCTAAATATTCCTTCTAATTTTAATACCAGGAACAAAGCCCTGTGGGCTTTCTATAGAAAGGCAATTTCAAAATCAACCGGGCATCCTCGTGCCACCGAACTGAAATATAATCCCATGTGCTGTGGTCGGCATCCAGATGCGTAGCCCACACCATGGCAGGGTAATAGTGAAAACATGTGCTTCAGATCCTTTCAGAGCTGGGTTCAAGCCTTGGCTTTTCCACATGACAGCTCTGTGACCTTGCAGAAATTGCTGAATCTCTCTAAGCCTCAGTCTTTCTTATCTATAAAATAAGACTCATTCATAGGACTGTTGGAAAGATGAAATGAGAATACATCCAAAGTGTTTAGCAAAGTGTGGGAAATATGGAGAGTGTTAGGAAAATGTTAACTCTTCCATGGGGAGCCTGGGTGGCTCAGTCAGTTAAGCAGCCGACTTCGGCTCAGGTCATGATCTCGCGGTTCGTGAGTTTGAGCCCCGCGTCAGGCTCTGTGCTGACAGCTCAGAGCCTGGAGCCTGCTTCGGATTCTGTGTCTCCCTCTCTCTCTGACCCTCCCCTGCTCATGCTTTGTCTCTCTCTGTCTCAAAAATAAATAAAACATTAAATCAAATTGTTTAAAAAAAAAAAAAAAGAAAATGTTAACTCTTCCCAAATATCATTCATCGTGTCCTGAAATCAAGTGTAGCATCCATACAGCCAACAGAAAATACTCAAAAATAATGATTCTCAAACATTTTCAATCCTATGACCATTTTCTATCATACCTGGATCTTGCTGTTTTGGTTTGATAATCCTGCAATTCAGTGAGGAACATCTTGGATGAGATCTCATAAATAAATCATTGGCTTATCCCAGAAAGAGAAACTGAGAAATTGTTAAGAGGTGGTATAAGACCCTAGCCAGGGGCCACATAAACATCCCCGTGCTTAAACACCAGGCTGGAAGAACAGAGTGCGATGTTGTGATTGGAAGGTCAGGAGGGCACTTACTTTACTTTGACTTTCTCAGCAGCCCCCAGGGCCCCCACAAATACTGCCCTCTTGATAACAAACTTCCCAACATTCATTTGCCCCCTGTCCTGGGCCAATGTGACAGTTCAAACCAGATCCAGTCTCTATCAACTACAACAGAGCATTTGAGGATGGCAAGATTAGTAAACTTCAAACGGTTAGAAGGACTTGATAAGCCAAGGGCAGGGGTGGGGATATTTATTTAAAAGCTTACAGTGCCTGAAATATTCCATTTGAGGCCCCTCATCACCCCCTACCACCCCCACCTTCTTTCCCCTTGACCTTTCTGCGACCCTCTCTCAGCTCTGGAGGCTTCTTGCCTTGGGTCAGCTGCATTTCCAGACATAATGCCTTTTTTTTTTTTTTTTTTTGCCTAGTTAAGGTTCCAGAGACATCCCTCTCCTCAGGGTCCCTTGAGGGTTTAAAAAAGGAGATCAACATTTACATTGGTAAAATACACTCAGCTGTGGGGAGGGTTTAATCTTTTTTACAACCTTCCCCTGCAGCTGTGCTGTCCGCTTACCCCCCACTGGCCCTCTGCCTTCCTGGAAATAGCTCTCCCCACACAGCACTGATCCCAGCCTCACTAAATATAGTTAAACCGAGATCTCTCAGAAGTCTCCTAACCAGATGGGATAACTTCAGTGGGGTCAATGCATCCAGGAAAAGAGCACAAGGACGGACAGAAGGGGACCTCCTCGTGAAAATAAAGCCCTACTAAATGATCCTGTCTGCTCAGGGAGGGGCATACAGAGAGAAGCACCAGGGTTAGGGAGAGGTGGAAGATTCTTTGGTGGGAGCCATCAGGAAGGGAAATAGTCTTTCCTGACATTCCTCCCTGAAGCAACCAAACTAAATTCCTACAGCCTTTCCCTCCCTCTTTTGTATTAATTTTTTTCAAAAATATGTAGGAAATAGAGAATGAATCAGCCCAAAAAGTTCCTGGGCAACAATTCAGATCCAACTGGGCCTCTTTCACAAGTCGAAAGAAGAAAACAAGAACAAAGGAGAGAAATGGTTTGTTTAAGGGGAAAAAAAAATGTTCCTTAAAAATACAACCTTAAAGTCACTCAGAGGTCTACTTTAAGTATGCTTTAGGAAATAAGGAAACCTGGCATCACAAAAATAATTTTTTTTCCCCACAAAGCTTAGAGGTGGCCCTTAACCACATCCAGAATAGAATTCCACATTATCACCATTCAAAACCCTACATGCTCACCTTTGGATTCTGGGTCATGACCTGAATTTTCCTGTTACAATGGCAAGCTGTGGTTTACCATTCAACTTTTAAGGAGTCACAGAATGAAATAACGATTTAGAAAAGATTAAAGTACAGCATGAAGACAGCGAGCTAGGTGAGCAACACAAAGATGGACAAAAAAGTAGCGGCATATTCACACAATGTAAATTACAGCAGTTAAAATATTATGGACTACATGTTTCAACACGGATAAATCCCCAGAACAGAATGTTGAACAAAATAAGCAAAGTATGGGAATCATACAGTCTGATGCTATTTATGTCAAGTTTAAAAACATGCAAAATTTGACTGTACACTATTTACAGATAAGTACATATATTTATAGATACATATGTAAAGTATAAAATGTGTGGAAACAAATGATGAATGCCAAAGGCGGAGTAGTGTTTTCCTCTGGGGAAGAGGGAGGGGGAAGGAATCCTCAGGGCACTTCACTGTACCTGTTTCATTTCTCTTAAAGGTGATGTGAAACAGATATGGCGAAAAAAAAAAAAAAAAACAAGGATTTGAGGAGCTTCGGTGAGTAAGTGTTCGTTAGTGTGTGTTTAGTGTTTTACTGCATGCTTGAGACATTTCATCATAAATATGTTAAGAATCTCAGGCAAGAGTCTTCATATGAAAGTCAGTGCACAACTTCAGACACCCACTGAGTTCAATTATAGGACTTCCTGTACTTCCCCAAATATCTTCAAGGACCTCAGATAGGGCCTCTGTGGTGGGAGGGCTGCAATCTTCATCCTAGCACAACCCTAACCAGCCTTGGGTGCGGGAATGCCTTTTTAAGGCACTTGTGAAATCATTTCATCTGAAGGAGTCACGAAAAAGCAAGCATTCGGTATCTAAAAGCTTCCATTAGGAATTCTTAGGAGGAAATGGAATTTAACAAGCCTCCTTCAGACTAAAACATGGATACTTGCAAACCTGGTCTTTTGTCAATTCCACTACTGGGAGAGGCTGGCTCTCTCCCCAGCTTGGATGCCTAGTGAGTGACATAATCTTGGGTAAAACCATTCACGTCCCTGGGCCTCAGCTACTTCATCTGGGCCTAGAAGACCTTTCATGTCTAAGTTTGAGAATCTATGGTTCAAACTGGAGAATTAAGAAAACAAGGCAGATGTGGGCAAGTAACAAACGCTACCTCCCAACTATAATTTATTCTAAGGGTGCTGGCATCTCTTCATACGTGGCCCTAACCCCCAAACACACACCTATCTCCCCCACAAGGCTTCCATAGCTCAATGGTCACCGACGGACACTCCTTCAGATTAAATGCCGCGTTAAAATGCAAACGATACCTGGGACCACAATCACACCTTAGCCTCAGCAACATGGATTATCTCTTCATTCACACACAACCACTTTTAACATAGGTGAGAAAACTTCAGTGATTTGCCCAAGAAAAAATGGTTCTTGAGGGGGAAACCCAGGTTTCAAGCCAAATCGTCAAGATTTCAAGCTTAGGTCCTTTTCAGGACAAAGCACTTGCCTCAGATTAGCATTAAGAGGTGACAGAATCCCAGAAGAAAGCAAGAGTTAGGGGGCAGGGAAGGATGGACAAGGAGATGCGAAGATGCATCTGTAGGAGAGTGAAAGGCACTGAAAATCCCTTTGTCCCCCTTTGTCATTTTGTGTAAGGCCAGTTCCCTTCACAACCTTAGGGGTTTCAACATGGCACAAATCATCATGGGTCTGGAAACAAGCTACTGAGGTGTGCAAGACTGTTATTTCTATTCTGAGTCTTCTGACTACAGGCAAGCAACTGTGCAACCCAGGAGAGAGGATTTGTGTCAATCACTATGTGCAGCCCTTGGCATTGTAAGTGATCAGTGAACGATAGCAATGATTAAAGTGTGGCCGACAACGACGGTGAGGACCAAATCAAGAAATGACCCAAGGTCACTCCAAAACATTGTATAGAAAATGCTACCCAACTTCATCAATAAAAAAAAAAAAGAAGAAGAAGAAGAAAAGAAAATGTTATGCAATCTGACAGGTGCACCACGGGCCTTTCATTATTCATGATATTTTCAACAGTTAAAACTGTTTTAACACGATTCAGTCTCTTTCCCTGTCCAAAGTGCTAGGTTCAAACAGGTCTGTTTGGCAAACATAATCCTCCCTGTTTCTTTTCTAAAGGATTTTTAATCCCTAAGAGAAACAACAGTAAATAAGCAGAGGGGCCTTCTCCAAGTTTCATCCCATTGGTCAACCAACCTTATTTGTAAGAAGAAAATAAAAGAAAGGGATAGACTAACAGGTACTTCCACATATTAAGCAAATTAAATGGACACTTTAAATAGGAAAATAAAGTGTTTGTATTCCTTTCATTAGGGAAACTCACAATATTATATTGCAAATGCCTATTATAAAGCAAAGATTTTCTTTCACCTCCCTGGGATGTCCCTTATAATAGGAGTTGTAAGTTAGGTTCCTTACAAAATCTCACAATACTAAGGTGTTTTCTCATTTATTTTATTTTGAATTTCAGAGTGCTTTGAGAGTAAGGCACAAAAGCCCTAAAACAACCCCAATCCATGATTGTTTGGGGGTACTTACAGATGTCAGTGTGGAATTGGTTAAAAAAAGGAAACAAAAGAAATGTAATCCAAATTTAGTCATTTGTTCTCTTAGGTAAAGACTTACATTTGCAACTACTGAATGTAGTTAACAATAAGCCAACAAGCCTTTAAAAGTAACTTTTAAAAGTAGGACCTTAGGTGGTTACATTTTAGAGATCATAAGTACGTACCTACATGACCATAAAAATTCAACTACCTAATGTTAGCCAAATAAATACTTGTTGCTTGGCACAGTGGTTCTTATGACCACATTAAACAGGTACTCAAAAGTGCTATTTTTCAAATAACTTAGAAGTAAGAATTATGAGCTCTGGAAAGCTGTATCAGGTCACCGAAGCAGAAATCACTCACACACACACACACACACACACACACACACATGCAAAGAGAAAATAAATAAAATTATTTTCGGAAACTGGGAATGGAAAAAGTAATATTTCTGTTTTATTATTTTAGACATATCATCTTAAATATAGATGAGTACTTGTATTAAGTAAATATCAGTTAATATTTACTAGCTCAACTAACATTCGTGAAAGTATATAAGGAATTTTCAAACTGACCAGATCCCTTTTTTTGGCTCTTAATTGTCTTTTATTCCTATATTCAGGTATATATAGTATGTAGTAGTTAAGCAAATGGGACTGCACTTAAAAAAACAAACACAAATAAATCATTCATAGCCTTTGGTGGGGGAAAAAAAGAAGACAGAAGCCACTTGCTGGAGCACCCGTGTGAGATGAGCACAGCATTGGAGACCTCAAGCCTTCCTGATTCCAGCATCTCCCCACAGGACTCTCCTTTGAAACACATTATACAATGAGATTGTCTTCCACCAATCTTAAAGGTGGCTGGCTCTGAATTAAACCACGTTTCTCCCGTATCAGGCTAGCAGTAACCTGTAGAGAACAATGAGGCCTGTAGAGAACATTTTGTTGTGTTGTGTTTTATTTCTAACATCCCTAAAAGTCTGAAGAGGGGCACCCAATAACCATGATAAACTGGAGAAGCCAGAATGAATTAAAAATAGCTTATGAAGATTCTGACTCTATGTCATAAAACTCGACTCTATACCGAATCATAGAACTGGAGCAAGAAGAAATCCTAGAGATTTTCCAGGAAACACTTCTGATTCAAGATAGAAAAAAAAAAAAAAAAAAAAATCCCTTCACACATTTTTCTTGTGTTCGAAATAAGGTATTTCCTTTAGTTCCTGAGAAAAGCTTACCAGACATTTTTCCCCAGGCTAAGTAGAACCAAAGCCCCTCTTTCTACTGAGATTAAAATAAAATTAAGTTTAAAGCTCTTAATACTTGCCGATCTTTTTGAGTGAACTGTTAGCTTTGATTTACAGGAAAGGTAGACACATTTTCACACTTCATTGGCATCACTACATCTACAAGACACCTGCAGCTCCTCCCTGACTTCATGTCATATGGTCACCATTTGAGGTCACCCCAACTGAAAATTCAATTCATACTAAATCATCTAGGAGACTATAGCTATCAGGCCTGAGAGCTTCACATGAAAGAATCCTTACAATAAAGTGGGTAGTGTGTTATCCTCAAGCTTTTAGTTCTGTTATTGTTTTTAAAGCCAAAAATATATTTATAGATACAAATAGAATTCTACATGAGATTATAAAACTTAAAGCATTTCCAATTTTGCTATTTTAAGTCAATAGTGTGTGTGTGTGTGTGTGTGTGTGTGTGTGTGTGTGTGTGTGATAGCTGCAGCTGTAGATTTTCCATGTGATCAGAACTTTTCCAGTCCAACTTTCAACCAATAACAGGGTAGAAGAAAGTGAAATCAGGCTGGTGAACCACTAATTCAAAATTCTTGAAGATAGTAAAGGCAAGGACACAAAAGATGAATGTTCCAATACATAGCCCACATCCCATCCCTTTGGGTGATATTCAAACTTGGGTAAATATTGTAGATAAAACTCTAACTTTAGGCACTTTGGGCAACATTCAGAGAAACAGATTCATGTATGAACCTGAAAGTACTGATTTTTAATGAAACAGAAGCTGGTTAAGATGAGATGCAATAAAGGTGAGGAACACAATATATTGAGACTTCTCAAAGAGTATAAGAGTACGAAAGGCGAGTCTAAAGGGGTGCCTAGAAAAGAACAGAAAAGAAAGAAGTATGGGGAAGATTACTCTAATCAGTGAAAAAGAGACTGGGGGCGCCTGGGTGGCGCAGTCGGTTAAGCGTCCGACTTCAGCCAGGTCACGATCTCACGGTCCGTGAGTTCGAGCCCCGCGTCAGGCTCTGGGCTGATGGCTCAGAGCCTGAAGCCTGTTTCCGATTCTGTGTCTCCCTCTCTCTCTGCCCCTCCCCCGTTCATGCTGTCTCTCTCTGTCCCAAAAAAAATAAATAAACGTTGAAAAAGAGACTGAAATTTGAAGCATAGTGTACCTAAGGAATGACTCCAAATGGTTTGCAATCTAAGATCCCAGGAATTAAGTAATGTACCCATGGAAATCAGTTTTCACTTGAACTCACGAGTTGTTTCTGAAATGTATCCAAGAAATGTATTTTCCTTCAGGATGAGGGAATCCAAACCCGTAAATGAAGGGGGAGGGGGAAAACTGTGTTATGCTAGGTCACAAAGCTCTACCATGAGCCGTCTTCATGTGTCTTTGTGGGTCTTTGGCTCTTACCTTGGGAATCCTCACACTATGGAAAAGTGGAATTTTCGATGTAAACATCTGGCGGGTGAATGATACGTGGATGTGGCACCAGTTTTGTTCTTATTCGTTGGGAAAAGGAAGAACAAAGAACAGAAAACTGACCAATGAGATTCTGATTTAGGCTTTAAGAAAAGTGTGATCCAAAATCTACTGTGGCAAGGGCATTCTCATCCTTCCCTTTGGGGTTGGTCAAATCACAAAAGCTGCAATGTTGCCTTGATTTATTTATTTTTTTTTTTTAATTTTTTTTTTAACGTTTATTTATTTTTGAGACAGAGAGAGACAGAGCATGAGCAGGGGAGGGTCAGAGAAAGAGGGAGACACAGAATCTGAAACGGGCTCCAGGCTCTGAGCTGTCAGCACAGAGCCCGACGCGGGGCTCGAACTCACGGACGGTGAGATCATGACCTGAGCTGAAGTCGGCCGCTTAACCGACTGAGCCACCCAGGCGCCCCAATGTTGCCTTGATTTAGATGAAGGGAATGTATCTGCTTCTTCCACCAAGCTTTACGCACCATGAGGTCAGTTCCAGCCCATCTGTGATAACTTAATACTGATTCCTACTGAGCATTAAAAAGTTTTGTTTCATTTTTTTGTTTCATGTTTTCCACTTTAGAGTCAATTTTTTTTTATTGCTTAATAAAGGGGGAAATGGTGCCCCTAAGACCAAAAAAATATTTTAAGTCACATTTTCTTTCTTATTACTTCATGTATTACTTAATCATCATTTCTTAATATTTTACATTTTCTTCATAGTTTAACCTGTACCTCAAATCATCATCTCAGTTCACATCTTGAACAAGAAGGAAAAACTAAATACATGGGCTTGGAAGTCGGGTAAATCTCTGCTCAAATCTATATCCTGCCACTTATTAGCTATATGATCTTTTCAAGTTAATTAGCCTCTCTGAAGGTAATAGTATCTACTTTACATAGTTATCGTTAAGATTAAAATGAGGAGGAAATGCATTTAGCAGAATGCTCGGCACACAGTAAATATCCAATAAATTTGTTTAAAAACATTCTTCCTAGGGGTGCCTGGGTGGCTCAGTCAGTTAAGCGTCTGACTCTTGATTTCACCTCAGGTTTGTGAGTTCAAGCCCCACCTCAGGCTCTGCGCTCACAGCACAGAGCTTGCTTGGGATTCTCTCTCTACCCCCCTCTCTCTGCCCCTCCCCTGCTTATATTTGCCCTCTCTCAAAATAAACATACATTAAAAAAAAATTCCTCCTATCTTTTTATAGTCACCAGATTGGCAAAAAGTTTAAAGGTTGTCAATACTAAGCATTAACAAGGATATGCACAACACAGACTCCCTTATTTGACTGCAGGAAATATGTAGCAGATTTAAGATGGTGGCCAGAAATTATTGCTCTCTCTTATATTTACCACCAAAAGATTTGGGGGGGGCGGTCTATGTCCCCTCCCTTTGATTCTGGGCAGGCTCTGATTACTTTGACCAATGGAATGTGGCAGAAAGGATGCCACGTAAGTTTCTAGGTCCAGACCTGCCACTTCCAGACTCTTAGAACATTTGTTCTTGGGACCCTGAACTACCATATGAGAAGTCAGGCTACCCTGTGGCCACCATTCTGTGACAAGCCCAAGCTATGTGGAAAAGCCCTACAGTACGAGATGCCATATGAAGACAGTTACCGAAGAGCACCAAGACATAGATA
This sequence comes from Lynx canadensis, assembly GCF_007474595.2. Classification (NCBI taxonomy): domain Eukaryota; kingdom Metazoa; phylum Chordata; class Mammalia; order Carnivora; family Felidae; genus Lynx; species Lynx canadensis. The sequence continues at coordinate 105,573,421 of NC_044308.2, read as the reverse complement.
CATGAATGAAGAAGCCATTCTAGAAGTGGATGCTCCAGCATCAGCAGCCTCAGCTTACACCATATGAATTAGCGACAAACTGCTCTTCCTATATTCTTGACCTACAAAATCATGAGCAAAATAATATTGTTGTTTTAAGCCACTCAAGCTGGGGTAGTTTGTTATACAGCATTAGATAACCACGAAAGGATGAAATCGATGCAATCACTTCAGAAAACCATTTGGCATCATTTTATAAAGTTAAACATATTCTGATGATCCAATGTTCCACTTCTACAGAAACTCTAGCACATAAACGCCACGAAGTAGGAATAAGAATGCTGATAACAAGCATTGGAAACAGAAAAAAGACACAGGAAACAACACAAATGTCCATCAAGGGAGGAACAAATAAAGAAACATGGTATATGCACACACAAAAATGCAACAGCTATCTTTAATGAACTAGGGGAACCCGGGTGGCTCAGTCAGTTAAGCATCTGACTCTTGATTTTGGCTCAGGTCATGATCTCACAGTTTCATGAGTTCAAGGCCCTTGTTGGGCTCTGCACTGACGGCACAGAGGTTGCTTAGAATTCTCCCTCTCTCTCTGACTCTCTCAAAATAAATAAATAAACTTTAAAAAAAGAAAGAAAAAGAAGATTAATAAACACTTAGCTACATATAGGTACCTGGATGGTTCTCAAATCTTAATACTGAGAAAAAAAGATAATATTGACAGAATAAGGCATGTGATAGAAGAAAATATAGAGTATTATTTCAATTACTCAGAGATCAAGAAAAAGACTAAACATCTTATATATTTACATATATATATGATAAAAATTTTTCAAGCAAAGGAATGAATACATCAAATTCAAAACCGTAGTTAGCTCTGGGAGAAGGCATTGGATGTGCTCAGGGAGGGGCACTCACAAACTTCAAAGATATTGGTGATATACAGTTTTATAAAGTAGGTAGAGGTGAAAGGAGGGCTAATTTATTATTCTTTTTTTTTTAATTTTTTTTTTTTTTACGTTTATTTATTTTTGAGAGAGACAGAGACAGAATGTGAGTGGATTAGGGGCAGAGAGAGAGGGAGACACAGAATCCGAAGCAGGCTTCAGGCTCCGAGCTGTCAGCACAGAGCCCCATGCAGGGCTCGAACTCACAGACCATGAGATCATGACCTGAGCCGAAGTTGGATGCTCAATCTGACTGAGCCACCCAGGCGCCCCTATTATTCTTTTTTTTTTTTTTAATTTTTTAACGTTTTTTTATTTATTTTTGAGATGGAGAGAGACAGAGCATGAACGGGGGAGGGACAGAGAGAGAGGGAGACACAGAATCGGAGGTAGGCTCCAGGCTCTGAGCCATCAGCCCAGAGCCTGACGCGGGGCTCAAACTCACAGACGTGAGATCGTGACCTGAGCTGAAGTCGGACGCTTTACCGACTGAGCCACCCAGGCGCCCCGCCCCTATTATTCTTTAAACCAGGGGTTAACAAACTTTTTTTGTAAAGGGCAAGATAGTAAATATTTTAGGGCCACGTATGATCTCTCTTATATTTTATTTTTTCTTTTTTGTCACGATCCTTTAAAAATGTAAAAACTTTGTCAGCTCCAGGGCCCCACAAAAAGAGGTCATAGGCAAAATTCGGTCCACAGCCTATAGTTTGCAAACCCCTGCTTTAAACTATTTGTACATGTTATATTATCTTCTGTGTGCATGACATATTTCTCTCTCACAAAAAAGGAAAAGAGTGAAACAGGAAGATGGTAGCCACAAATTTTTTTTTAATTTTTTTTTAACTTTTATTTTTGAGAGACTGAGAAAGACAGAGCACAAGCAGGGGAGGGGCAGAGAAAGAGGGAGACACAGAATCTGAAGCAGGCTCCAGGCTCTGAGCTGTCAGCACAAAGCCTGGTGCCAGGCTTGAACCCACGAACCGTGAGATCATGACCTGTGCCAAAGTCAGACACAACCAACTGAGCCACCCAGGCACACCTATTATTTACTATTTACTAATATTTACTATCTACTATCTTTTTACAGAGAAAGCATACATATTCCTTCTAACTCAGATCAAAAATCCATCAATTAATCCTCCAGTCTGTTGACAACTGGTCTGTACCATTTCAACTTAAAGAAAGACACTCTACGTTTTCTGTTTGTAAAGGGGGAAAAGTCACGTAATCCTCCATTATTCTTGTCCACTGTAGACTTTAAGCAGATTCTAAATGCCAAAGTCAGAATGGTAGTAGTAGTTCTCCGTTGCTTGAGCAGGAGGGTGGGAAAAGTCATAGATAAAATGCCAATTTGGCCAAATAATAGTAATCATTGAATGCTATCATCCAGTGAGTGTCTGCTCTCAATTCAAAGCTAACATATCCTGGGCCTCACCATAGGCTGGGCATTGGTCTCACACTGTACATGTAATTTCCTTTTGTTTCTCACAACAATCCTACAAAGCGGGTACTATCATGAACCTGATTTTAGTGTGGTGGCAACTGAGGCACTGAGAGATTAAGTCACTTGCTCAAGGTTACAAGGCTAGGAAGTGACGAAGCCCATATCCACACCCAGGCAGTTGGATCCTGAGCCCACAATCAGCCATGACACTATTCGAGTTGTTAAATACATTTGTCTGCTCACCACAAATGAAGTGGTATTTTTATTCTCATTCTACAGATAAAGAATACGTACTTGGGCCTGACGTTGGTCCAAGAAGCTTGGCTGGAGGCTAGGACTAGAGCTAAGACTGTTTGTGCTGGTGACATCCCACTTTGGCTTATTTAAGGAGCATTTTACAAGTCTCAGCTTGTCAGTGGTGGGCGAGGAGCTGCTAAGAAAAAAATAGGTAAAATGAGAAGTCAGACTTGTATCCACACGTCTTCATAGTGACAGGGGGCAATCCTTCACCAAGGCCAGATGAAAATAATTATACTCCATCTCCAGGCTCATACTTGGTCTTTGAGGGGAGCGGGCAGGGCATGAAGGTTATTCCTGAAGTAAGGAGGAAATCTAGGTAGCTATGAAATGGAAAAATAATCAGCATTCATCTGACTATAACTAGAATGTGGAAACGTCATTACCATTTATTCAACAAACATTTTAAATCACCCACTATGTGCCAAGACCCATGGTGGATGCTGGGATACAATGGCAAACATGCCACAGCCCCCCTCCAAGGGTTTGGAATATCTCCCCTGGGCCTTCAGTGGAACGTGTTTTTAAAAGAGCAAAAATGGAAGGACATTAGTTCTTTAGTCAAAGGCAGGAGAATGGCAGAGGTATGACATCTCTGGGGGCCACTCTGTTGGCCATACCAACACTTCCCACCCCGTACCTGGGCAGAAGGCAGAACCACACCCTGCTCTGATGAACTTTCCCTGCAGAATTCTTTCTTGGCAAGAGTTTACAATTGCCTTTTGTCCTGAGGGATAGGGTGGGGATGGGGTAGGCAGAAGAAGGAAGGTGGTTGTCAAGAAAACGGATCCTCAGAAGTGCAGTTTCAGGACCTAAGTGATTCAAAAGTCTCCCTTTGGTATCTCAAGCTCAGGTTACATAAGACTAGCACATCTGCTCTGAATCATTTCTTTCCTCTGTCTACACCCAGCCTGGGCAAACTCTCCAAATTATAATGATCCAGAAGGAGGGCTGAGTTTGTATTTTTCCTATATGGATATTTTGGGGGAAGTGAGAGGAGAAAGGCCATGTAAAAGGCCATCCCCAGGGAGATTACCAAATAACTTTGCTCAAGACTACCTTCCCCCACCAAGTATTTCTATGCTGGGGACATTTATTTCCGTGCTAGAGAAACATGGTGATCACAAGCCTGAAAGAAGGCCTTGATGAAAGGACTGATGTGCAAACAGCAGGCACAACCCGGTCACTGGGTAGAAATGTCCCCGAGAGGAGGTGTCACAAAAGGCGCCAAAGCTGCTGGCTTGTAAGTACTGATATACTTACATACTGATGCTAATTTCAGGGCCAGCTGCCAGCTGCTAGCTCCTCCTCTCCCCAGCTGCTCTGCACAGCCCAGAGCCTAAATATCATTCAATTTGGCACACCCAAAGGAGGCCTCTGAAGTGGTAAGGAATCTCCCTCTTTTTCTAATGGCAGCAGAAATTATCTCCCAAATGACTAGCCCACGCTAGCTAGAAACCCTCTTATAAACACTGCTCCCATTTGAACACCAAGCCCCATTTAAAAACAAGCCCCCTATTGCAGAATCCCACTAGGCCTGTCCACACATTCGGGCTTAGGTCCCATTTTCAAATAGTCAACATAATGATTCTCTGCCACAGGGAAGCACTATGCTATAGTTAGTGACTACAACACTTCAATTAAGTATCAGAATCACTTGGGGTGTTTATAAAGCAGATGCCCAGACCTGTCAAACCAGAATTTCCAAGAGTGAGGCCCAAGAATTTGTGTTTTTTTTTTTAAGAGCTCCCCAGGTTGAGAGCAACAGCTGATCAAAAAACCTTTGTGGTCCCCCCTCATACTCTTTGGAGCCTGTTTTCTCCAGAGTCCAACAGCTCAAAGGATCTGAAACTAATTCACATTTGGGATTGAACAAGCAAGAAGGCTTAACCATGTAGGTTCCTACATTTTGACTGAACTCTGCCCTAAAGGAAAAATGACTCTCCAAAGAATGAAAACTCAGATCCAGCTATAGAGTTCATGGAGATTATTCTGATGAGAACATAAATGTAGCACATCCACATTCAAGATACAGCTCAACCATCCCAATTTCAAATGTTTTATTCCATAGTCCCCATAGCATTCACATATTAAAAGCCATGGGACCCAATCTGGGAATATAGAAAGTATGTGTTCTATGTCCATAAGTGACCTCTATTTACTTAAAATCCCCCTGGGGCGCCTGGGTGGCTCAGTTGGTTAAGCGTCCGACTTCGGCTCAGGTCATGATCTCATGGTCCATGAGTTCGAGCCCCGCGTCGGGTTCTGTGCTGACAGCTCAGAGCCTGGAGCCTGTTTCAGATTCTGTGTCTCCCTCTCTCTCTGCCCCTCCCCTGTTCATGCTCTGTCTTTCTCTGTCTCAAAAATAAATAAACGTTAAAAAAAAAAATCCCCCTATCAACATTTTTTTCAGGTTTTTTTATTATTATTGAAGTATAATAGACATATAATGATATTTTGGTTTCAGGTGTACAAAATAGTGATTCAACTATTTTATATACATTACTCAATGTTCACCACAGTAAATATAGCCATCATCTTTTACCATACAATATTATTACAGCATTTTTCCTATATTCCATATGCTTTACTTTTCATCTCCATGACTTACTTATTTTACAAGTGGAAGTTTGTACCTCTTACTCCCCTTTATCTATTTCACTCACCCCCGTACTTACCTTCCCTCTGGCAACTACGAGTTTGTTCTCTTCATTTAAGTGTCTGTTTGTTTGTTTTGATTCCACATATAAGTGAAATCATATTTTACTGTGATAAAGACCACAACTAAAAAACAAATAAAAACAAAACAGTGGAATAAAAAAATGATTGACTTTTTCAACTGAGAAATCAATTGTGTACTGAGTACTGTAATTTGAAAACTATTGGTATAAGATGACCCTGTGAAATAGTTTAGGAAACCTCAGATTAGTAGAGTCCATTGGCTGGGGGAAGCTGGAAGCAGTAAGAAATATTTGAGGGCAGTGATAAAGTGAAGTGGAGGCATCTGAGCCAGAAAGACTGAAAGAGGTAGAAGGATAGGAGCAGAGAGGACAATGGTGGTGCCTAGGGAAGATCTTTCTTCCTAGAACTCCTATGCATTCTCCACTGCCAGTGTCATGGCCAGAATCAAAAGACAGGGGTGCTCATCCCTCTTATTTCTACTCTGAGCTTTGTTCAACTGAAACCTGCCATGTGGGCAAAGCCACAGAGCTCTGGGCTGCTGGGGACCTGCAGGGGGCAGGGGATCCCTGCTGAGTGAACCGTTTGCAAAGATATTAAGAGCACTCACTCCAGATCCACAGTAGGGAGAATAGGAGGCTCATGACAGAAAGGAAGGGCCAGAAAGTGGAGAGGCGATGTATTGCAGTCTCATTAGCAAGACTTCCAAAAAACAACTGGATATCATTAAGAATAGCCAAGATTCTGGGGCGCCTGGGTGGCGCAGTCGGTTAAGCGTCCGACTTCAGCCAGGTCACGATCTCGCGGTCCGTGAGTTCGAGCCCCGCGTCGGGCTCTGGGCTGATGGCTCAGAGCCTGGAGCCTGTTTCCGATTCTGTGTCTCGCTCTCTCTCTGCCCCTCCCCCGTTCATGCTCTGTCTCTCTCTGTCCCAAAAATAAATAAAAACGTTGAAAAAAAAAAAAAAAAGAATAGCCAAGATTCTTCCATTGCCTTGCATGGGTAGATAGAGAAAGTCTTACATAGGCTGGGAAAAGGAGGAAGCAACTGGAAGGCTCGAGAGGCCTGGGAAGAAGAGAACAGAAGAAGATGAATTCAAATAAACCAGAGGGAAAGAAAGATAGGGACCAAAATATAATACAAAAAAAAGACATTCATTCAATAAATATTTGTTAAACACCTTCTTCCATTCTTAAATTCCAAAGTCTTCATTAAAAGCAGTCCAGATGCTGAAGCATCCCAAGTATGGTTTTCTACTATGGTTCAGTACAAGTCTTTAATTTCACCAGAGCTTCCCTATTAACATACCCTGTTTCCTATCCATGATTATTTCCATTTTCATGTTTTTGCTCATTTTGCCTAGAAATGCTTTCCCATTTTCCCTTCACCCTTCAAATGCTAGCCATTCTCCAAAGCACCTCCCATGCAAACCCTGGCCTAATGTCTTCACATCACTCCTTGAAACATCTCATTGAGCTTATTATTGCATTCCACACAAACACAAGATATTTTTCATTTTAAATTGTTCTATTACTTTTGACTGGAACAACAAAAAGCCCAGAGGAGTTGGTTAATTAGATGGAGATTTGATTTAAAATTAGAATGAGAAACTGATTTTCCTATAGAAATAATTATATATTATTAATAGGATAAATTTTACTGCATTGATAGTTGATTGAGATTCTAACTGCTATCTGTAATATTCTATGGGTATGTATTTTTAGTTCCCAGCTATCAGTTTACAGAGAATATTTTAGAATAAAGTATGTTTGTAAATTAAATATTGCTTCTGTGAAGGACAAGTGAAGAGAGATTAAAGAGGTGTAGGATATAAGAAGTATGAGGAACTGAGTAACAATTGCCTTCAAAAAAAATTGCAAGGTTGAGATTTTTTTAATTTGTAATTAAAATATAGAGCTTATGGCCTCCTCACTTTTATATGTGGTCACATTTTATTGTTAGAATTTCTATCTTCTGTTTCTTTCACCTTAATAATTTAAGATCCCATTACATTTATTTTTAGTGGTTAAATTAGCACCAGGAAGGTTAATCTGTTAAGCAGTAACATTTAAGAGTCTCATGCTCTACTGACTGAGCTAGCTGGGTGCTTAAAACAGTAACATTTACTAGAAAAATAGGAACTAGTAACATGGGTATGGACCTCTTCCATTAAACATGTGATGATCTATCCTCAGAAGTCACATAGTGGACTAATGGGGGGAGGGGCCTTCTTTCAGTTTTCTTAGCTTCCAAGACTCTTGGGGCAACCTGGAACCCATTCAGCAAAGTTTCTAAAAGTTCCCTGCCACTGCCTGCCAAATCTATCAGCAACACTTTTTTGCTCTTGCCTTTTGCTTGGGACGATGTTTCCTACCGTTGCCTATAACTGTAACTTAGCCTAGACCTTGCCAGGAATACTCCTTGATTCACAGCACTTGACTGGAAGTATTAACAAAACCCCAATGAGTATGGGCCATACTCTGAGTCTGGAATAAACACTGGATTCACAATAATTGTGTGTTTACTGAGGTTTTCATTAAAATATCACATCATTTCATAGATTTAACTTAGAAGAGGCCAATTTTTTTTCCCCTCAAAATACAGTATGTGTTTTGCATGAAAGAGACATAGAACAACTATGCTCATAATTTAAATGACTTGTTTTATGGAGCAAAACAAAGTATTCCCAATTTGAATTAAGAAACACACTGAAGCAGGTCATTGTGGCTTGAGTTAGTCTTGAGATCAGCGTGGGCCTTAGCACCCAGTGACAAAAGCTGTAGCTCATGTGTCCGACCTTTAGTAGCTCAAAGGTAACCATGACGCTTCCTTCTTCATCAGCTAGTTCCAGGCTCCTATTCTTTCAAACAGCAGCAAGCTGCTCAGAGGACGTTTGCCAAGTCAGGCGTTCAGTTAAAGTTAGCCCCTCATCTATCTAAATATATAACTTTGGGCCAAGTACTTAACTTTTCTAGGTCTTAGTTTCCTTATCTGAAAAATGGCCACAATAATGATATTTTCCTTATAATGGTTTAATTGGACTGTGTAAGATGATGCGACTGGAATGAAGAAAGGGAGGTTGGCACTGTGGTGGCTATTTGTTGAGTGATACTATTGCCCTAAAGCACAGAGAAAATTAGTCATCTACCTTATTCCATTTACTCAGTCACACACACAGCTTTTAATCTCACTCCCACCCTAAATGCTCACAATGGGTAGAAGCTCCATCATTTATTACAGTGTTGAGGCTCACTATTCAATTTCCTTTGTGATCTGAGTTGGCTCACATGTACTGCAGAATAAGTTCCAAATAAATGTGAACAGAATACTGTCCAAATTGATGACTTCTTAGCTAATTGTTTTCTTCTGGCTTCTGCAAAGCTACTAGAAGAAATGAAGGCAAGGATGCAGGATAAGAAGAAGAGACAGAGAAGGGAGGTTAACAGAGCAGATCATGCAGAGACTCTTATAGCTGGAAAAATCAGCAGTCACATTTTAGTTCCTTTGTCTGCAAGTAGGACTATATTTAACCCTAACCCTCAAAACGAATGAGTGATCTGTCTCAGATCTTAAGGATCCTTGGGAAGAGTCAAAGCCAGCAATCCCATGTCCCCTATTAATTCAAACTTCATTCCAGCCCAGCAGCTCCAGGTCTCAACAGAAATCCAATGACATGTCTTTATTTCAAATTTCCATGAGCCACTGAAAGATGTCTATTGTATAAGAATAAACATAGTGAAAAGTAAGAAATCTGTTTCTTTGGTTTGAAAGAAAATATACAGACCATTGGCCAGTGGGCCACAGAAATTTGAAAAAAAGATGAAAAGTGCCCAACAGATTGGTGTTTCCATAGGGAGCCCCAGGAGATGAAAAGATAACTGTCAAGGAGGGGGAAATAGCCCCCACCTATTAAAAAGGAGGTTGTGATAGAATGATATATTTTCCTTCCTAACTCAAACATTTTCAACCATTCCACAAACACAAAAGAAGACAAATCTGCAATTTTCCCCCATGTTATTCTGTCCATGGCATGTTATTCTGTGAAAACAGCAGCATGGAGGGTCTCTAGAGTTTTGGTGAGATCAAATAATAAATTTGTGAGTGGCCCTATGAGTTGGAAGTAGAAAGTTTATGTGGTAAGAGGAGCCAGTTGTGATCAAGTTTGCAGATGTCCTTGCTGCTGACTCCACCCCTATCACAATTCCAACCCTCGTTTTGTTGGCACTGCTGTGGCAGATACTCTACTGATTCCTCTCCATCTAAATCACTCCTCACCAGCTCCAGAAGACATGGGCTTTGGTCCAAAGGTAAACAACTCTCTGACTCATTTAAGCTCTGAAAACATCTGTCTGACAAGACCTCTTTGAACACGTTGCCAACTTTTCCATATTGCTGCATTTGCCCACCACCTTAACCCACTGAGCACTCACCCTCAAGATTATTCACAATTCTCATAAGATCTCAGAAAGAACAGATCTGCTTCATGCCCTGCAAAGAATTAAACTAGACTTGTTCTTAAAAATACAACTCCTAGAAAACCAATGGGCATTATCTTTTAAAGCTGACCGTTTTTATGCCCTGCATTCCATTCCTAGATATATACTCAAGGGAAACACTTGCTGTTAGTAGTGAAGTATTACTCTTAGCCTTGAATAGTGTAATATTAAAAAACCGGAAATAACCAAATACCGTCAACAGTAGGAGAAATAAATGGTAATGTGTTGATGTAATGAAATATTATATAGCAGAGAAAATTAACTATAACAACATAGAAAAATTTTAGTATATAATGTGTGAAGAAAGCAAGTTCCAAAAGACTTCATGTAATATGATATTCTTTGTATAAAGTTTTAAAGTAAGTAAAACTAAATAGTACATTGCCATAAACCAAAAGAAAAATCAAGTAAGAAATGCCTCTGGGAATGGGGGAAGAAGACAGAATAAGGAGAAATAGTTGGTTGGTACAAGTGGTTGATCATGTTCTCATTCTGCCATGGGTGAAGGTTTCACAGGAGTTCATGGTATCAGTTAATTTTTAAAAGGGTCATGCATACACAAATGATGGCAATATATAAAATAAATAAGCAAGTGATAACCCCACAAATATCCACTGAGCCTTTGTGCCGAATATAAATCTAACAAGAACATCTTCGTAGCAGTAGGAGAGAAGGTTAAAAACCACTGTAGGTGGCTTCCCCACTGCTCCTCTCCCTGGCATGCTCAGAATTCATTCTTCATAATAAAATCAAGCTACCATTCAGGATAATATTTCACATAGAGGGGGAGGAAGTCCCCAGAGTCATGATCTCTTATTCAGCTGCAATTTTGTAAATGACAATTTTGTCAGCCTCCAACACGGCAAAGTGGAAAATTGGTCACTCTCCATCATTACTATGTTTATTTTGCTGGTCTTGGGCAATGCTGAAGCAAGTTTAATAGAACTCAATTATTACTCAATAAACCCCAGTCTTCTTGCTTGTTGCAGCAAATAAAATTAGCTTCTGTATGTCCCTTCTGAGCCACTGTGGCTACCCAAGATCCAGGGAGGTCTGTTTATGGTTGGCCTGGTTGGCAAAACCTAGCAGAGTAAGAGCAGGGTGAGCTAAGCCAGAAGGGAGCGATGTGGTGGCTGTGAGGTTCCTCCTCCGAGAAAGGTTTCCCCACTGCCCAAGTCATCCAGAACTGCTCATCAGGGCCTCCCCTCGGCTCACCCGCATTCCAGAGGTCAGTAAATTCATGAACACCCCTACAGGTGAATGAAGGAAACCGGTTATGAAGAAATAGTTCTGTTTTATTAACTATTTTCAAATCACTCAAGGAAAACCTAAGTTACCATTACTAAAATAATTGCCTGATTTAGAAGTGTTTAGTCTGTTGTCTGCTGTGTGAAAAATGACCAATTGAATTGACTCTATTTCTTGTACCAGTTTACTGCCAAAAATAGAAATTCTTGCACTCTTTCCCCTTCTATGCTGAATATAATTAGTCTCTGCCATTTAGGAGCCAACTTTCTGTTCAGAAACCTGAGATCTTCTCAGTTAATCCCCATGTGAATAACACAAGCACCATTAGCAATCCATATTACCAGTGGCAATACTTGCTATTTTGGAGCAAAGAAGCCCTGTCGGAAAAGTGAGCTTTCCGGAATCTGTGATTAATAAGAAATGGGCACAAACCCACACTGCCTAGCCTTAAAAGCATCTTTCTCTGCTTTCAGTTCATCTGCAAAACAAGGACATTCTTATGTGCTACCTGCTCATCAACATGCTATCAGCATAATGAGCTGCTGGGGCTATGAAATTCTTGGACAAAAGCCATTATAATGCAGCGTAACTACCTCCTAGAATTCTATTTGCAAACTCAGATGACACAGTAACCTCAGTGTGAACTACATTAAGTCCTTGTCATTTATTATGCAAGCCGCTTCCCTGAGGAAGTCAAATGCAGCAAATCAGACTACATTCTTACCAATCTTCCTGAGAGCTCTTCTAAGGAATCCATTTATAGATACAGTGGTCCTTTATCTTGGATTGGTATCTTGTTATAAATACCCAGGTAAGTCTGAGACACCTCCGATATTTCC